>NC_087253.1:21325000-21665000 GCF_037042905.1 Lytechinus pictus | reverse complement strand
GGTGTAGTTTTTTCTGTTGTTCCATCAGCTGTTGTAGTTTCTTCTGTTGTTGTGTCAGCTGGTGTAGTTTCTTCTGTTGCTGTATCAGCTACAGTAGTTTCATATGTTGCTGTATCAGCTGGTGTAGTTTCTTCTGTTGCTGTATCGGCTGGTGTAGCTTCATCTGTTGCTGTATCGGCTGGTGTAGCTTCTTCATTTGTTGTAGTATCAGGTGGTGTAGTTTCTTCTGTTGTATCGGCTGGTGTAGTTTTCTCAATTGTATCAGCTGGTGTAGTTTCATTGGTTGCTGTATCAGCTGGTGAAGTTGCTTCTGTTGTTGTATCAGCTGGTGTAGTTTCTTCTGTTGTTTTAAGGAATAGTGTAGTTTCTTCTGTTGTTTTAAGGAATAGTGTAGTTTCTTCTGTTGTTTTATCAGCTGGTGTAGTTTCTTCTGTTGTTGTATCCGCTGGTATAGTTTCTTCTGTTGTATCTGCTGAAGTAGTATCTTCAGTAGTTGTATCACCTGGTGTAGTTTCTTCTGTTGCTGTATCAGCTGGTGTAGTTCCTTCTGTTGCTGTATCAGCTGGTGTAGTTTCTTCTGTTGTTTTAAGGAATAGTGTAGTTTCTTCTGTTGTTTTATCAGCTGGTGTAGTTTCTTCTGTTGTTGTATCCGCTGGTATAGTTTCTTCTGTTGTATCTGCTGAAGTAGTAACTTCAGTAATTGTATCACCTGGTGTAGTTTCTTCTGTTGCTGTATCAGCTGGTGTAGTTTCTTCTGTTGTTGTATCAGCTGGTGTAGTTTCTTCTGTTGTTGTATCAGCTGGTGGAGCCTCTTCTGTTGCTGTATCAGCTGGTGTAGTTTCTTTAGTTGCTGTTTCAGCTTGTGTAGTTTCTTCTGTTGTTGTATCACCTGGTGTAGTTTCTTTAGTTGCTGTATCAGCTAGTGTAGTTCCTTCTGTTGTTGTATCAGCTACAGTAGTTTCATCTGTTGCTGTATCAGCTGGTGTAGTTTCTTCTGTTGTTGTATCAGCTTGTGGAGTTTCTTCTGTTGTTGTAACAGCTGGTGTAGTTTCTTCTTTTGTTGTATCAGCTGGTGTAGTTTCTTCAGTTACTGTATCAGCTGGTGTAGTTTCTTCTGTTGTTTTATCAGCTGGTGTAGTTTCTTCTGTTGTTGTATCCGCTGGTGTAGTTTCTTCTGTTTTATCTGCTGAAGTAGTATCTTCAGTAATTGTATCACCTGGTGTAGTTTCTTCTGTTGCTGTATCAGCTGGTGTAGTTCCTTCTGTTGCTGTATCAGCTGGTGTAGTTTCTTCTGTTGTTTTAAGGGCTAGGGTAGTTTCTTCTGTTGTTTTATCAGCTGGTGTAGTTTCTTCTGTTGTATCTGCTGAAGTAGTACCTTCAGTAATTGTATCACCTGGTGTAGTTTCTTCTGTTGCTGTATCAGTTGGTGTAGTTCCTTCTGTTGCTGTATCAGCTGGTGTAGTTTCTTCTGTTGTTTTAAGGGCTAGTGTAGTTTCTTCTGTTGTTGTATCAGCTGGTGTAGTTTCTTCTGTTGTTGTATCAGCTGGTGGAGCCTCTTCTGTTGCTGTATCAGCTGGTGTAGTTTCTTCAGTTGCTGTTTCAGCTGGTGTAGTTTCTTCTGTTGTTATATCACCTGGTGTAGTTTCTTTAGTTGCTGTATCAGCTAGTGTAGTTCCTTCTGTTGTTGTACCAGCTACAGTAGTTTCATCTGTTGCTGTATCAGCTGGTGTAGTTGCTTCTGTTGTTGTACCAGCTGGTGGAGTTTCTTCTGCTGTTGTATCAGCTGATGTAGTTTCATCTGTTGCTGTATCAGCTGGTGTAGTTTCTTCTGTTGTTGTATCAGCTGGTGTAGTTTCTTCAGTTGCTGTATCAGCTGGTGTAGTTTCTTTTGTTGTTGTAATGGCTGGTATAGTTTCTTCTGTTGTTGTATCAGCTGATGTAGTTTCATCTGTTGCTGTATCGGCTGGTGTAGCTTCATCTGTTGCTGTATCGGCTGGTGTAGCTTCTTCATTTGTTGTAGTATCAGGTGGTGTAGTTTCTTCTGTTGTATCGGCTGGTGTAGTTTTCTCAATTGTATCAGCTGGTGTGGTTTCATCTGTTGCTGTATCAGCTGGTGTAGTTTCTTCAGTTGTTGTATCAGCTACAGTAGTTTCAACTGTTGCTGTATCAGCTGGTGTAGTTTCTTCAGTTGTTGTATCAGCTGGATTGTTTTTTTCAGTTGTTGTATCAGCTGGTGGAGTTTCTTTCGTTGCTGTATCAGCTGGTGTAGTTTCTTCTGTTGTCGTATCAGCTGGTGTAGTTTCTTCTGTTGTTATATCAGCTGGTGTAGTTTCTTCTGTTGTTGTATCAGCTGGTGTAGTTTCTTCTGTTGTTGTATCAGCTGGTGTAGTTTCTTCAGTTGCTGTATCAGCTGGTAAAGTTTCTTCAGTTGCTTTATCAGCTGGTGTAGTGCCTTCTGTTGCTGTATCAGCTGGTGTAGTTTCTTCTGTTGTTGTAAGGACTGGTATAGTTTCTTCTGTTGTTGTATCAGCTCGTGTAGTTTCATGTGTTGCTGTATCAGCTGGTGAAGCTGCTTCTGTTGTTATATCAGCTGGTGTAGTTTCTTCTGTTGTTATATCAGCTACAGTAGTTTCATCTGTTGCTGTATCAGCTGGTGAAGTTTCTTCTGTTGTTGTATCAGCTGATGTAGTTTCTTTTGTTGTTGTATCAGCTGGTGTAATTTCTTCTGTTGTTGCATCAGCTGGTGTAGTTTCTTCTGTTGTTGTATCAGCTGGTGTAGTTTCTTCTGTTGCTTTATCAGCTACAGTAGTTTCATCTGTTGCTGTATCAGCTGGTGTAGTTTCTTCTGTTGTTGTATCAGCTGGTGGAGTTTCTTCTGTTGTTGTATCAGCTGATGTAGTTTCATCTGTTGCTGTATCAGCTGGTGTAGCTTCTTCATTTGTTGTAGTATCAGGTGGTGTAGTTTCTTCTGTTGTCTCAGCTGGTTTAGTTTCATCTGTTGCTGTATCAGCTGGTGTAGTTTCTTCTGTTGTCGTGTCAGCTGGATTGGTTTCTTCAGTTGTTGAATCAGCTGGTGGAGTTTCTTCTGTTGTTGTATCAGCTGGTGTAGTTTTCTCAGTTGTATCAGCTGGTTTAGTTTCATCTGTTGTTGTATCAGCTAGAGTAGTTTCAACTGTTGCTGTATCAGCTGGTGTAGTTTCTTCAGTTGTATCAGCTGGATTGGTTTCTTCAGTTGTTGAATCAGCTGGTGGAGTTTCATCTGTTGCTGTATCAGCTGGTGTAGCTTCTTCATTTGTTGTAGTATCAGGTGGTGTAGTTTCTTCTGTTGTATCAGCTGGTGTAGTTTCATCTGTTGCTGTATCAGCTGGTCTAGTTTCTGCTGTTGTCGTATCAGCTGGATTGGTTTCTTCAGTTGTTGAATCAGCTGGTGGAGTTTCTTCTGTTGTTGTATCAGCTGGTGTAGTTTTCTCAGTTTTATCAGCTGGTGTAGTTTCATCTGTTGTTGTATCAGCTGGTGTAGTTTCATCTGTTGCTGTATCAGCTGGTGTAGTTTCTTCAGTTGTTGTATCAGCTACAGTAGTTTCAACTGTTGCTGTATCAGCTGGTGTAGTTTCGTCAGTTGTTGTATCAGCTGGATTGGTTTTTTCAGTTGTTGTATCAGCTGGTGGAGTTTCTTCTGTTGTCGTATCAGCTGGTGTAGTTTCTTCTGTTGTTGTATCAGCTGGTGTAGTTTCTTCTGTTGTTGTATCAGCTGGTGTAGTTTCTTCTGTTGTTGTATCAGCTGGTGTAGTTTCTTCAGTTGCTGTATCAGCTGGTAAAGTTTCTTCAGTTGCTTTATCAGCTGGTGTAGTGCCTTCTGTTGCTGTATCAGCTGGTGTAGTTTCTTCTGTTGTTGTAAGGGCTGGTATAGTTTCTTCTGTTGTTGTATCAGCTCGTGTAGTTTCATCTGTTGCTGTATCAGCTGGTGAAGTTGCTTCTGTTGTTATATCAGCTCGTGTAGTTTCTTCTGTTGTTATATCAGCTACAGTAGTTTCATCTGTTGCTGTATCAGCTGGTGAAGTTTCTTTTGTTGTTGTATAAGCTGGTGTAGTTTCTTTTGTTGTTGTATCAGCTGGTGTAATTTCTTCTGTTGTTGCATCAGCTGGTGTAGTTTCTTCTGTTGTTGTATCAGCTGGTGTAGTTTCTTCTGTTGCTTTATCAGCTACAGTAGTTTCATCTGTTGCTGTATCAGCTGGTGTAGTTTCTTCTGTTGTTGTATCAGCTGGTGGAGTTTCTTCTGTTGTTGTATCAGCTGATGTAGTTTCATCTGTTGCTGTATCAGCTGGTGTAGCTTCTTCATTTGTTGTAGTATCAGGTGGTGTAGTTTCTTCTGTTGTATCAGCTGGGGTAGTTTCATCTGTTGCTGTATCAGCTGGTGTAGTTTCTTCTGTTGTCGTGTCAGCTGGATTGGTTTCTTCAGTTGTTGAATCAGCTGGTGGAGTTTCTTCTGTTGTTGTATCAGCTGGTGTAGTTTTCTCAGTTGTATCAGCTGGTTTAGTTTCATCTGTTGTTGTATCAGCTAGAGTAGTTTCAACTGTTGCTGTATCAGCTGGTGTAGCTTCTTCAGTTGTTGTATCAGCTGGATTGGTTTCTTCAGTTGTTGAATCAGCTGGTGGAGTTTCATCTGTTGCTGTATCAGCTGGTGTAGCTTCTTCATTTGTTGTAGTATCAGGTGGTGTAGTTTCATCTGTTGCTGTATCAGCTGGTGTAGTTTCTTCTGTTGTTGTATCAGCTGGTGTAGTTTTATCTGTTGTTGTATAAGCTGGTGTAGTTTCTTCCGTTGTTTTGTCAGCTGGTGCAGTTTCTTGTGTTGTTGTATGTAGTGATGTTGTTCCTGTTGTTGCTGTTGTATTAGCTGATGCAGTTTGTTTTGTTGTTGTATCAACTGTTGTGGTTCCTTCAGTCTTTGTACCACCTGCTGAACTCGCTGCATATAATTGAAAAAAAAAACAATAGATTTAAACCAATATTTAATTGTTCCAGAACAATTAGATTATGTTTACCTTTATTGACTGTAGTTCTTGGAAATGTTTAGCAAGACCATAATTATTTTTTTCAATATTTTTTCTCTATATATTGATATATATATATATATATCGATATTATTTGTGACTCAGATTTAAATCGAGAACAAGTAATGTAAATATTCTTAAGCTGAAAGAACATCATTGCTTTGACCATCCATCCCAAAGTATAAGGTCTCCTAAAATCAATTATAGATTTGTATTGATCATGTATAACTTTTACAACCCCAAAATTAAGGTTTTCATTACCAAATCGAGGTCATTTTGTTCCACGATCAATTTGACAAGCAAAAAATGGTTCTTGTCTATGTGTGATATATTCCTCCCCAAAAGAAGTCATGATCGCTCATTTTACGGGGTGCACAATTCATGCATTCTTAATGCTGCATTACTTTTTTTTTAAAGAAAGCGCCCTCACACCCCCTCCGAGATCTGCCCCCGTTGGCAGTCAGTTTCGTAACAAAATCATGACTGTCTATTGATTGGGTTATAAAATCATGACTGTCCATTCATTTTGTAACAAAATAAGAATTGCATGTTTTGTTTAGGTACATTGGTTTACACTCGGTGCCCAATATTAAGCTTCCAATTTATTCTTGATATTTGAGACCATTTTTAACAAACCAGGGTGTTTGCAGCTGCAAACAACTCCAAGGTCAATCGAACACAACACATATCCTTTAGCAAAGAAGCCATGAACCCCAGGCTTACCAGTCATTGTAGTTTGCGCCCAGCACGCTGTGGAGATCTGTAAGATTCAAGAACAATCGAGGCAAGATTATTGGAATAATTTCGTTGAGGGAAGGGCATGATTTATCAGTAGCGGAAAATTGCCCTGATAAAATAGAAGACACAGGTAGGCACATATTGCACTTTTTCTGGGATACGTTTGTTTTGAAAGTAAACCTATAAGAAAACGAAGAAGGGTACTTCTTAAAATGTGACTTGCCACCCAAAATCAACAATAAGTTGCCAAAAAACAATTTGGAGATTTTCTTTTAGCTTGAAAATGCCTGGGCTTTTAAATGTTTTTTTTTTCTTGTTTAATGCTCAACAATAACTCATATCAAATGGTTGAAATGAGAAGAAATTCTGCGAGAGCTTTGGGGATGTGCACACTATGCAATCGTGCCAAGAGGTCCGCAAAAAGGATGTCAAAAAAAGTCTTGTATCTAGTCTTTTATTCAGCTCTACAACTTCAAATTTTTGGCATTTTTAAGGAAAATAATTACCCATTAAAATGACATTTTCAGCTGTAATTTACAGAGAGACTATTGCTTGTTTTGGAGTGGCTGGTTAGGAATATACTTTATATTGGTTAAATTGATACTCGTCGTTCTAACATTCAGTTTAGTTTCAGTTTAGTTTAGTTTATTTTATTTCCATAATTCATATACAGACATTTACATGCTTGACATGAGTATAACATAATTATCTTGAATTGAAATAAATGGTTCTTGAGACAGAAATTATACGCAATAAGAATTTAAATCAGTGAAAAATGGAGGGGCCTAAGTTGAAAGCAGACCTTGAGAGTTATAGGCCCCAATGGAAGAAGGAGATAAGATATAAGGCTATATAGTTATTAAAAAATAACAAGGTAAAAGAAAAACAACAGTTTATACAGGTATAGTGAACCAATCGGTTTAATCACATCGGTAGCACGCCATGGAAGGAAAGTAATGTTTTAAAGAAAGGTATGGTGGTAAAATGGAGCTGCTGAAAGGTTTAGATATCTACTGCTGCCTGAACTGCATAATCATTCAGAAAAGTATGTTTAAGTATACGTTTGAATATAAACAATGAATTGGAGTCTGAAATGTCTTTGGATAGTCCGTTCCAGTACTTCGGGTCCTGAGAAAGTAACTGTTTTATGAGCAAAGGTTGTTCGAGTCAGTGGCAAATGATAAAATGTACTTTGTCGAGTTTCGTATGAATTAATTACATTTCTTTTAACAAATAATAAAGTGACAATGGCTGGTAATTCATTTGTGGATAGCTGGAACATAGAAATTCCTAAATTATATCTATATATGTCTGAGATTTTGAGAAGTTGATTTCCATGAAAGTAACGACTTGTATGGGAAAGGAAACCAGCATTATTTATGTTTCTAACCGCACGTTTTTAAATGACAGACAACCTATGTAGTTGAGTTTTAGAGCTATTACCCCAAGCAAGAATACCGTAATTGAGATAGGGCAAAATCAAAGTATTGTAGAGAGATAATAAAAATTTTTGGGGAAGATAATGTTTAAGTTTGTTTAAAATGCCTGTGTTTCTAGCCGTTAATGTACAAAGATAATTAATATGTGATTCCCACGATAGTTTGCTATCGATATAAATTCCAGTAAATTTTGTGGAATCGACTTTAGTTAAATTTGTGTTAGCAATCAATATATCACGGGGTAAAGATTTGATTACTGTAAGTATTACTGAACAACATATAATGAGTTTTGTTAACATTTAAAGATAGCTTATTTGCATTAATCCAGGCTTGGACCATTATCAATTCCTCGTTCAGGATTTCAAGGAGGCTGGTGGGGTTACGGTGGGAGAAAAATATATTAGAATCGTCTGCAAAAAGAATAAACGACAAATTATCAGATGAATGTTGAAAATCATTTAAAAACAATATAAACAATAGGGGGCCTAACAAGGAACCTTGTTGAACACCACATGATACTTATCTCGGGTAAGAGTCCTGTCCATTAATACTAACGAATTGTTTTCTGTCGGAAAGATAATTTCCAAACCACTCCAAGGCCTTTCCTCGAATCCCATAATGGGATAATTTATGCAGTAAAATATTATGATTGATAGTATTAAAGGCCTTGGAGAAGTCAAAGAAAATTCCAACAGTGTGAGACATGTTATCTATGGCATGGGCTATCTTATCTAAGAAAACAAGTAATGCATGAGTTGTGGAGTGTTTCTGTCTGAAGCCAAATTGATTATTAGATAAGATATTATGATATATTAAAAATTTCATTGTACGTGAATATACTAGTTTTTCGAGAATTTTAGAGAGGGAGGTCAAAAGAGAAATAGAGCGATAATTACCAAGATGATCAGAGGCACCTTTCTTTAGTATTGGTATGACTTTGGCAATTTTCATTTTCTGTGGAACGATACCATTTGTACTGGATAGATTCAGGATATGTGTCTGGGGTGCAATAATATGTGGTATGATCTCTTTAAATACACGATTTGTTATACCATCATACCCTGGGCTTTTATTTTGTTTTAGATTATTTACAATGTCGATAACTTCATGTTCTAAGATTGGGGTAAAGAATAAAGAATATGGATTCGGGGATTTTAAAAAGTATTTAAAGTCTATGTCAGTTGAGGGAATGTTATGGGCAAGATTAGGGTCAATGTTAACGAAATAGTTATTAAATTCCTCAACAATTCGAGGGGATTTAGAATGTTTTTGTCATATACATATTTTTGTTATTTGGTTGGATATCTTTTTCCTTTTCAGAATATCGTTAATTGTATTCCAGGTACTTTTAATGTCGTCTTTATGTTTAATGAATTCTTTCGAATAAGAGTTCTTCTTAGCAAGCCTAAACGAAGATGTTAATATATTACGGTAAGAAGAATACTTGGATTTATTCAAAGAAGTAGGGTTGTTTTTATATTTATAAAATAGATTGTTTTTTGTATTGATGCACTTTAATAAAGCCTTTGCTATCCATTGACGCCTTGGGCGCTTTTTATAATTTGAATGATGTTTTTTTCAAATTGGGATACAAGAGTTAAAGTGATGCATAATTATTTCTATGAACTGTTCGAATGCGGTATTAGTATCAGTGCAGTGATAGATTGCAGTCCAATCAACTGTATCGAGTTCATTTTTTAGGCGGTTGATGTTGTATAGTGACAGGTTACGTAAATCCTTCTATATTATAAAGCGAGGAGGGAGTGTGTTTGAGCCATGTTTCTGCAATGCCGATCACTGACCACTGATATTTTAGTTGTTTAACAAATGATTCTAATTGGTCGAAGTTTCTATTGAGACTCCGAATGTTATATTGCAATAGTATTATATTTTCATCATTGTGTGTATTCAAATTGGAGAAAAACATTTTCTCAGAAAAATAGTCAGAGTAAGGGTTGTTACCCTCTACGGTTGTTGATTCGAAATCGAGACAAAGTTCAGTAATTTGGGGGTTAGGACATGCTTCAGTTGATTGAAGGTTCTGGAAAGATTCGGAATTAGACAGCGAAGAATTTGTTGGCAAGGATCCGGCAGTTCTCTGAACAATAGTTGCTAGTCCAGGCGCAGAATGAAATGTATTAAGGCCACTCATCATGCGCGAGAGCAGGGCGGGTAAAGTATACCGAAGGAATTCCAAGGCGCACGGCAGATGTGGATAATAATAGTACATGAAAAACTATGAAAAGCAAACTAGTACATGTGTTGTTAAGATTGGTTTCAGTTGTATATAAAATGGATATTATAACTGAATAGAAGGTGTTCAAAGGGAAATACCCATAGCCTAAAATACAAAAAAATGGCTGAAACGCGTAATCCAAAAGTGACAATGGAACGCATGATATTGGTTGAATCAATAACTGATGAGGGGTGGTCCAGCTACCGCTAAGTACCAAATTTTTGAGAAAAGATAATTGGTGGAAAGTTTTACAGCATGGGAGTTATGAGTGTCGTTCATTTGTAGAAAATCAATGGTTATCATTGGAGCTAATATAATTATTTAAGGGAATTGTCAAAACAAAAAACAATACAAAAATATAAACCTGAGTGGAATGTACACCAGTATTGTGAAGTAAATAAATATCAATGCATGAGTTCAAGTAGACCAAAAGCTTCGGTCTCTGTTACGTTGGTTGTTCAGCTGAACTCCGTTGGCTTCACTCGCCAAATACAGAGACCGAAGTTCTAGCGCGATCTGTACAGGGGACTCAATGTCCATATGTTTATGTACTTAAGATTGGATAAAACGGGGAAGTGAATTTGCGCGACAGCTGAGGTAAGTCACTGTTTTTGTTCCTTTTAACTTGATTTTTCTCCGTTTTTTGGCAATTAATGATAAGAGGGAATATTAATTTGCATTTTGGTCGCATTAATTTTCAAAATTTTTATTCATTAAAGACAAAAATTGAAGAGCCCCGACGGGGGGATTTTGCATTGCAAGTCCCCTAATGGTGGCTGCACGCTAGCGAGCCGTCTGTGTACGAGGAGAAAAAAAAAAAAATGTTAAAAAACTCCTCGAAACAGACGGCTGCCAGCTGTCTAGAGTTCAAGTTACTAGATTTTTTTGATTTGTGAATGATACGCATACCTATTCATTCCTGGAGCCTGGAAGCCCGCTATATAGGCCTGCAAGATAGAGCAGTAATTAATGTTTACCGATAAGATTCCAAGTATAATTGTAGTTTGTAATCGCCAGGCATTATGTATACATCTTGCCTCCAGCCCCCAGGAAAGAAATAAGTAATACAAAAAGAAATCAAAATCCAGAAACATGAATCACCGTACATGTAAATAGCATAGATATGAATGTGAACTCCACACATCACCTGTCACTTTAAGCCATCCCAGCAACATACTACATGTATGTACATGATGTATGGAAAGTGACTGAACAGCTTATGATCGAAAATAATCATGATACAGTACAAAGATATACGGGATGCTCATGAATATCTTGGACACAAATAGAAAATATGTGGGTGTTAACAGCTGCAGTAGACATATTCACCAAGACATTTAAGAAAACCTGTGAATGATTTTGCCAAATGTTATGCATAGACATCTCAGCGGATGAAAGGAACAATGCCAGGCAACTGTAACTATATGCGGCAAAATGACATTATTTCATGGCTCGCTGGAGCTTCTACAAAATTCGGATATCCTAGCAAACATGTCCATTACAAGATAAAGTACGATTCATGACTAGAAAGATCACGTACAAAGTAAACATTATGTATTATATTTTTTTAAAGTTATTTACTATAATGCTAAGTCGTGTTCTTTACGCAAAGACATATAAAATTGAAAACAAAAACAACAACAACAAACTGCAGTTTGTTTCTTCTTGAATCTATACGTATAATGAATACACCGTATTCCTTTGACATGGTACCATACTTTATGGCTGAAAAGAGTAAGGGTACACACGCCCAATCACACCCTCTCACATTACAAACACATATCCTCACACGCACGTGCTCATTTTGGATTGCTGGAATTGCCTGTAAAAAAAACCTTTGATTTTCACAGTTACAAATGTTATACTAAAGCATCGAAAAATTTATATTACTGTTGTTCAACGCAAAATATTTATCTTGATAATAATTGAAACACGCTCGTAATGGAGGTATGTATTATGTCCTACCACCTTAAGGGAGGGGTGCATGAGAGGGTGTTTGCGTGTGTGTGTGTGTGTGTGGGCGTATGTATGTGTGTGGGTGTGTGTGTGTGTGTGTGTGTGTGTGTGTGTGTGTAATTGAGTTATTACAGACGTGTATCAACACATATGATTATTTACGTCGGGGTCAGACCTTTAACGTCACTATCCGAAAGACGTGACCAGGGCTCGAACCTTTGTTAATTTGTAACTTCCCCCACGTAGCTTGGATTGGATTACAGATATGCGCTACGACCCCCGGATATTGGATGGTTTGTACAAATTAGCCCATGCTTAAAAGAAAGGGTAGTTACTGAGGACATTTTAATATCAAATCAATACCGTTTACACGGTGGAAATATTCACATGCATGATAAATAATTTATATAAACAAGAAACCACTGAGTTAAGTTTAAACAGTCTTTGCAAGAAGTTACAGGCCTGAATATATTGAAGTACTGTAATTTGTATTTGTATTTATTTAGACAAGTAAAACATACAAAGTTTGAATCCCGATAAGTAGAAGTAATAATAAATACTGATAACAATGATAATGATAATGATGATAATAATTAAATAATAACATTCGCTTCTTGAAAGATGCACAAGCACATACAAGCACATTTATAGGCCTAAAAAACAATGATATGAACAAAGATGTATAAAAATAACCCGTTCAGCAAAATCACAGACAAAATTACACCAAACATCTTCTCCTAGTTACCACCCGTGCGCTTACCCCAAACCCCCCCCCCCCTCCTGCCCTCAACCCATGACAGACATCATAAAGACGGTTTTATAATCTGTTCTTAATCATTTATTTATGGATGTCTTCGACGTGACGATTGCTTCATTGATTATTTTATCATGGATATTAAGATTTTATGGATTATAATATCATTGTTTTTCATTACGTGCAAGGGGGCTGTCATACCTGTTTAACCGGTTACACTTCGCAATTCCGAAGGTTCTTTAATTCGAAGTGTTCGTTAATCCGAAAAAGAAAAAAGGGTTCGTTAATCCGAACATTTGTGGCGTTATTCCGAAGGTTCGGTATTGCGAAGGTCTCTTAATCCGAAAACAAAATAGGTTTTTCATTCCGAAGGTACGTTAGTTCGAAAACGAAATAAGGTTCGTTATTCCGAAGGTTCGTTAGTCCGAAAACGAATCAATGTTCGTTATTCCGAAGGTTCTATAGTCCGGAAACGAAATGAGGTTCGTTATTCCGAAGATTCGTTAATCCGATAAATGAAAAAAAAATATCTGGCGAAGCCGGGATTAACGGAAGGGAAAGCGTGGGGGGCTAGAAACACTGTTTCATTTTCAATTATTATGATGATGGAAAGGCAGGGGCGCGGCCGAACGTATTTCTTTGGGGGCAAAGCCAAAAAGGGGCACTTATATTATGAATAGTCTGTTTGCAACAGGGTTTAGATCTACTGTAGAACATTTTGAGAAAATCATAGTTTTTTTTCATATTGCATACCACGCGAAATGTTGCGAGCGCTAATCGCAAGCTCAAACTTTTGGACATTTCAATAAGAAATGGAAATTAAACATTCTCGTTGTCATGAAAAGGTTGTTTTTTAAACCAAACAATTTACGCGAGCACGAAGCGCAATCTGAAAAAGAATGACATTCCAACCAGAAAACTGGACATTCTAAGCATTTTATAACCAGAAAAAGGGTGAGTTTCTTGCTACATAATATTTGAGGCAAGCGCGAAGCGCGAGAAAAAAAAAGTGATTTTCTAACCTGAAATATATTATGTTGTACTTCAAAAAGGGTATTTAATATCAAAAAGGGCATATTTCATTTTGAAAAAAGGAATTTTTCCTTTTTAAAAAAAAAGCATTTTCAGGACAAAATACATGAAACTCCCAAAATCTTAAGGTCGTGCCTCGCGCTCGCACTATAGGGCTTATGAGATTAGTGCACGTTTATGTTAGTTTATAAGAATAAAGCTAAGAAATGACTGTTAGGACATGGGCGTTTTGCCCCCCCCCCCCTAATTTTTCGCGTCCAAGAAAAAAAAAGAAAAAGGAAAGCGATAAGGGTGAAATAAAAGCCTATTTTTTCCAAGTGTTATCTAAAAACTTATCACAAACTTTGATTTTTGTAATCAAAATGTCAAAATTTGTGCTCGTTCGGTTCGCTCACTCGCAACTTCCTATTAATTTAGCGCAATACGCCGTATCGAGCCCCCTCAATCATTTCGGCTCATTATGCCACTGGGACAACTCCTTCAAAGAAACACAAAAATCAACTTTGAGCGGCCGATCGGGAAAAATATGGGTGAAAAAAATGTCCGGCCCCCCTATTGGCGGAAGCTTGATTTATTTATTTATTTATTTATTTATTCTCGAATATTTATACAGAGTGGCCTGATCAGCATTAAAAAACATACGAAAAACATAGTAACAGGTCATTATGAGATACATAAAAAAGGAACAAATACAAAGTAAAATACGAAAATATATTACGAGTTACAGATGGCAAGATTATAAATACGCAAGATATTAACATTAAAAGCTGGTCTACCTCAGGGCCCTGTGATTATATATATACATGTATAGAATGAAAAATAAAAATGAAAGATCGTTAAAACATAAGGCAATGTATCACACAGTACTAATAAATTTAATTTTGGAATAAAAAAAACAAGCAGAAGACATATCGCATCATTGGAAATTTCATCACTAATATACATCGAGATAAAAAGAAAGAAAAACAAAACAAACAAAACACTACACACTTTAATGTCTAAATAATAAGTGGGAAACACAGAAAGACAAGAAAAGAGCAGCAATCAAGATTAAGAGTACTAGGAACGACACGGACAAGAGAATAGTGGGTGATAAGTGTATTGTATACTGATTAAAATGAAGGATATGATTTGTCTATTTGTGTTTAAGTTGGTATTTGAAAGAATGTACGGATTTTGAAAATCTTGTATGGTCAGGTAGCTGGTTCCAATTTAAAGAGCCTAGGAACAGAAAAGATTTTTGGTAAAAGGTCGTACGACATTTTGGCAATCTCAAGAGCAATTTGTCAGAAATACGTGTGGTTCTCGTAGAGACATCATCGACAAATGAAAGTCTATCGTATAAAATGGCGGGCGATAATTTGTTGACACACTCATACATAAGAACACATGAGGCTCTATGGAGAACTTTGTTTAGAGAGGGCCAATCTAGTTCTTTAAACACGATTTCAGAACGTGTCATCCATGTGCGATTTGATATCAGATACGCTGCTCTTTTATGTAACCTGTTAAGCGTGTCGTAATTTCCTTCTGATCTCCCAAACCAAACATTAGAACAATAAAGGATATGGGGAATGACATATCCCCAATAAAGTTTGGAAAGTTGAGATTGATTAAAATAATGTTTATTCCTGCGAATAATTCCAAGCTTACGTTTGATAAGGTTTGAAATTGAATTGGTATGTTGCCCCTGATACCCAAAGCCGTTTGCGCAAATTATTATTAGTAGTAGTAGCATTTCACTCGACATGATTAAAAAGAATATGGTGCAAACAAATAGGATAAGGAGAGTCACATTGGTGTTTGATAACAATAAAGTTATTTTGATAAAATAGTATATGAGCAAAAAATCGGCCTCGCTGACCCCTCATTGGAAATTCCCCCATGGCATACCGACGTTACTGCACGTAACAAATTATTGACGAAAGGCAATTCTCGGAATCAGGTATTGGGGAAAACCAGCCTGCCATTCCATAGCCTACATACGTCAGAATACGCTGGCCAAAATGTCAAGCCATAGGGGGCTGTTGCACAAAGAGTTGAATTCGAACGCAAGTCAAAAAATCGATTACAATTCCCAAATGCCCGCATTTCATTTGCTGAAAATCAAGTTGCGATTGATTTTTTTAGTTTCGTTTTATGCAGATCTTTATGAACCCGGCCCCCGGTGTTACCCGCCCACTGAAGACGATTAATTTGGGTATATAAAAGATATCAATTTTCAATATTCTTATCGTTATCGATCAGTTTTATGATGTTATAATCCAATCTCTTTTATGGGGGAAATGTGTAGTTCATTTAACCAAAATATCACGTTATCATTAAAAGTTATTATATGTTTGATTTAAATCATTAATTGGACGTCAGTAAACTCATTAGGGGATATCTCTTTACAAGTTTCGATTTTATAAGATTTGCTTTGAGTCAAATTTACTCCAAGCGAAACGCTCATTTGGTGAATAAAGAATAATTCAAAGAAGCTTTAACAGTTTCAGACTTGCTCAATTAGGAAAGTGAAATATTTTGATAAAAATGCAAAGACAAAGTAAAGCCAACAGATCTAAAGAAATGCGTCAACTTTTAACGAAATATTAACATTAACAGATATATCAAACAATTGGAATGCCTTTGGCGGTCTCACCTGCATCACGCGATTCAATATAGCAGCAGTGCTGACTTTGAAAAACAACCTTTTAATAATTATTCACCAAAAAACGCCATTCATATGATACAATACTACGTTTATTGACATTTGACCTTGATAATGTGACCTAAAACTTGTCAGTGATACTTGATTACCCCTATATCCACATTTTATACACTATATCTATAAACTTTGAAAGTTATGACAGCAATCTAATAATTACCTCTAAAATGGCCAAAGTTCAATGACCTTAAATGACCTTTGACTTTGGTGATGTGACCTGAAACTCGCATGAGATGTTCAGTGATACTTGACGACTCTTATGTTCAGGTTTTATGAACTAGACCAATTGTACTTACAGAGTTATGATGGTAATTCAACAAATACCCCCCAACATGGCCAATATCCATTGACCTTTGACCTTGGTCATGTGACCTGAAACTCGCACAAGATGTTCATTGATACTTGGTTACTCTTATGTCCACGTTTTATGATCTAGACCAATATACACTTACATAGATATGATGGCAATTCAACAACAACAAAAACATGGCCAAAGTTCATTGAACTTACCTGACCTTTGACCTTGATCATGTGACCTGAAACTCGCACAATATGTTCAGTGATACTTGGTCATTCTTATGTCCACGTTTTATGATCTAGACCAATACACTTACAGAGATATGATGGTAATTCAACAACAAAAAACATGGCCAAAGTTCGTTGACCTTACATGACCTTTGACCTTGATCATGTGACCTGAAACTCGCACAGGATGTTTAGAGATACTTGATTACTCTTATGTCCAACTTCCATGAGTCAGATTCATAAACTTTCAAAGTTATGATGGTAATTCAACAGATACCCCCACTATGGCCAAAGTTCATTGACCTTTGACCTTGGTCATGTGACCTGAAATGCGCACAGGATGTTCAGTGATACTTGATTACTCTTATGTCCAAGTTTTATGAACTAGACCAATATACTTTCAAAGTTATGATGGTAATTCAACAAATACCCCCGACTCGGCCAAAGTTCATTGACCCTAAATGACCTTTGACCTTGGTCATGTGACGTGAAACTCATGCAGGATGTTCAGTAATACTTGATCAATGTTATGTTCAAGTTTCATGAACTAGGTTTATATATTTTCTAAGTTATGATGACATTTCAAAAACTTGACCTTCGGTTAAGATTTTGATGTTGATTCCCCCAACATGGTCTAAGTTCATTGTCCCTAAATGACCTTTGACCTTAATCATGTGACCTGAAACTCGGGTAGAATGTTTAGTAATACTTGATTAACCTTATGGCTAAGTTTCATGAACTAGGTCTATATACTTTCTAAGTTATGCTATCATTTCAAAAACTTAACCTGCGGTTAAGATTTGGTGTTGACGCCGCCGCCGTCGGAAAAGCGGCTATGCAGGTGAGACAAAAATAGAAAACTGAATTCATTGCGCATTTCTCAAATGAACAAAAATATTACAAAATGTGTCGATTTAGTATAACGAAAATGTATGTTAAATGAGTTTCAAGAATTTAGAAAACATCAGGAACTAGGAAGTGGTGGCATCACAAATTCCATATTTTTGCAAAGTGTATGACATTATGACGTACATATCAAGTTGTTCTTCGAAGATAAACAAGTGACTTGACCTGTTGACTCCAACTAAATTACACGAAATCGCTCTCGTAATATTGCATTTCAAAATTTGGCCGATTTGCTGCTTATCTACACAGCACATGATGAGCACATTAGGAAATTTCCATTGTCTTGGCTACTTTTGCACACCTATAAAGATATCAATAAATCTGATAAACTAAAATTTGTTAGAATGTGGGCACGCGAAATATTATTGTAGGATCTGGTGGCGATTGCAGTTGTAAAACCAAACTTTACACTTCACTATCCTCCAAAAGGGACAATTTTTTTTTTAGGTTTTGGACAGAAAAACTTTCGAACCTTCTTAGGGCCGAGAAGTTTGGTTTCACACGGGCACCGGGTTATATTGAAAGGGTCAGATGAGCCAAATTTTTACATATATATAGATTAATTCAAAGTGGAAACAGTATGTTACGAAGACTAGTATCTCTGTATTCCTTCTCAATTCTCTTCTCTCTGTTTCTCTTATAACCTATTCTTCTTCCTCTATTATTTTGAAGTCATGCCCCCTATATCACGAACCCTGTTTGAGATATAGATTTCGGGCAGTTATTGAATTAACAGAAAAGATTGCGTCGGGAGTTTAGCTTATGAATACCGTAGCAGAAAAATAACTTTTGTTAGAAGGAAATCAAACTATGTGATGGGAAAGCCCAAGGGGGCACGTGCAAGAACAAACAAACATAATAGAAAAAAAAGGGTCGTCCGTTTGATAGGAATAGGACACTTTGAGATATTTTGAAAAAAAGAGGTTGTTTACACACATCCTTCTTTGAGCGGCACTTCTGTCAATTTCATATTTTTCAAAGATCTTTCCCCCTTTTTTCAACACACAAAGAAGGGTGTAACGGTAAAAATTCCTTCCATTGATAGAATTATTTAATCCTTTATCATTATCATAATGGCATATCTGTTATTTTTCGGAAATGGTGCATGGGAATCTGAGCGTGGGTAATTGTATCTATTGACTGCAGGAATACATCCTGCCATTTTTTTTTTGGTCCCCCTAATATAGATTGTCAGACAAAAAAATGAATGCAATGATGCATATTTCAATGCATTTTGTCGCTGATCACGTCTGTACAGAATCAGAAGTAGGCTATGGGTATTCATGGCAAAAAGCATGTTTGGGTTCCAGTCAATTTACATTGAACTCTTAAAACAGACATTCTTCTTCAAGGGTTACAACGGGTTTCTTATTACGGGTGGGGGGGGGGACAAGGCGACGTAAAAGTGACGTCATGTTTTTAAAATTAATGTGGATGAATTCGTTGCTGTCCAATCTGATCTGACCAATATAGGAACTTGAGAGTGGCCTTTTCTTTTCTCAAAATCTGGTAAAGCTTTTTCGCTACAGCGTTTTAGCGGTTAAAATAAAATCGGCAGATCAAGTTATGAATATTAGAGCTGAAAAGGATAACTTGTCATAATAATGTTACCAGAAGGCAAGACGGACACTTTCTAGAGTGGGATATTATAATTACTCACCCGTTTGATAAGAAAATGGACACTTTGTGAGATATTTTGAAGAGGAAGGAGTAATAAATACATCCTTTGAGCGCCGCTTTTGCCAACCTCATAGTTTTCAAAGATCCTTCCCTTTTTCCTACACAAAGAGAAGGGTTTTAAATGTTTTCCCATTGATGGAATCATTTATTCCTATTTATTATCATAATGGCATATCATCATTGGCAGATCCAGTGCCCAGCCCTTTTGAGAGCCATAATCAAAATGTTTAACGCAAATGTGCCCCCCCCCCCCAATTTCATAGTCAATGCAAATATTTTTAATGGGAATATGTCGTTCGTACACAATCGAGGAACCTTTTTGTTTTCCTTGTCAAATTTGACAGGGACGAAATGACCTTCATTCTTGGGTGAACCGTTTTTTTTGGCTTGTAAAAAATTTCCTCTGGAAAATGCGCCCCTCCCTTTTAGAATATCCTGGATCCACCCTCGCATATCATGTTATTGTTTAGAGACTGAGCGATTGAGTGCTTTGATAATCTATATAGCGTATAGATCCTGACATTTTGTTGGTCTCTCTCTATGTCAGAAGACAAAAATAGAAGAATGATATTTTGGCTTGTTATTTCTCTTTTTCTCTCTTTCCCTTTACCATGTTTAATCTTTCATTTTTTGTTAATTTGTTAATCAGAAAAAGTACGTTAAATGAAAGAAATAATAAATTAAGTACAAGAACAAATTGATAAGCTTATTACGCAAACCTAAAACTGAATATTATTATAAACTCTTTAATCAAATAAAAGGGAACACACAAATTATTTTAATAATATACTGGGTAATAAACGCTTTAAGAAGTAACTTTCATTTATGTATTGCAATAACCCAAAATTTAATTCATTAGGAGATATAGTAGAACATTTTAATTCTTCTTTTTTGAATACCGGTAAGAAAATTGCTGATAATTTTCCCCCTTTGAGTGTGTCAAATGATTCTTTCTTAACTAAAAGTAAATCACCAAACTCTTTGTTTCTCAGACCTACTTCTCCAAATGAAATATTAAAAATTGTTTCTACTTGATATGCTTCAAAATCAAGTGGCCCCGATGGTATAGATCCTAAAAGTTTTTAAGAAATCTATACATTATTTCAATAAACCTCTATGCTTTATATTTGATGCATCAATTTCTATAGGGATCGTGCCTAATCATCTGAAATTTGCAAAGGTCGCACCAGTTTTCAAAATTGTGAATGCAAATGACTTCACTAATTATGGACCAGTAGATATTCTTGCTTTATTTGTTAAGATTATTGGAAACATAATTCATGAACGTTTATATACATTTTTACAGGTGAATAATGCTTTTATCGATGCTCAATTTGGCTTCAGAAAAAAATCTAGACTGAATTATGGCTTTTTATGGACTTGTTAAAGGCATTTGACACCATTGACCATCAAATACTACAAAAAAGCTTGATTCTTGTGGTGTCAGAGGTCTTACCCTAAAATGGTGTGAAGATTATCTATCTCTCAGAAGTCAATATAATGATGGTCAATGGCGTCAGATCCTCAATATAGAATCTCAACTGTGGTGTCACTCAAGGATCTGTCTTGGGCCCTCTCTGGTTCCTTATACATGTCAATGATATTATCAAATCTTCTTTTCTTCTCAAGTTTTCCCTGTTTGCTGACGTTAATTGTGCACTTATGAGTAACAGTAACATAAAAACACTTGTTTTGACGGTAAACAAGGCAATAGCAAAACTAACTGGTTCATAGCCAACAAATTATCTCTGAATGCATAGAATGTAGCCAAAACAAACTGCAATGCGTCCCCCCCCCCCCAAAAAAAAAAAAAAAAAAAAAAAAAAAAAACTATACACTTTTGAAATGGCTGTCAAATAAAAAACATATACCACTTTGGAGGAAAACACTTATTTATATATTAAAGCCAATAAAGTCAACTTTCAAATGACACCAAAAAGTTGGAAAACTATTCACTCTTGAGTGAGCACTGCCGACTGAAACAAAGGGTATGAAAATTAGGCTGGGCCGGAATTTATGCCACTTTTTTTAGAGGAAAATCCTTTAGAAAGTTAAGGGGGTTGTAAATTAATGATCAACCGGAACCAGTTTTGGTTGCTTAAGCAAATTCTATTAATCATTACATCATCATGTTGAAACAGTAATGTCGTCATGGATATGCAATAAATAAGCTGCCGATTTTATCCCATATCTGACATCACTACCCCACCCCCTTACCTCAACCCCTACACAGCCAGCACACACCAACCTGTAATTATTCCATCTGAATCTGTTACAAGAATAATAATAGGAACAAGATTTTAACCGAATGTGTTACAAATAATTATTTTCAACTTAAAGATACATAATAATAATAATATATAAATATATAGCATTTATGAGGCGCCTAATTATCTAGTTTCCTATTCAATGGCGCACTATATATTACCCAGGCTGTAACTCCAGCTTGGCGCTTGGTGCTTTCAAGGAATTAATCCTGCCGGGTACCCATTCACCTCACCTAGGTTAAGTGCAGCACAATGTGGATAAATATCTTGCTGAAGAAAAACACGCCGTGGCTGAGATTCGAACCCACGTTCCTCTCATTAAAAGACGAGCTCGTAGCCACTAAACCACGACGCCCCCACATACGAATAAAAAAAACTATAACAATTTAAATTCTCCAAAAAAAGCCCAAAATGGTTCGCAGAAAATGACCGTTGCACCAGACTCTATGAACAATTAAATAAGATTTGATTTTAATGGATTGGAAAATATTTTATGTCACTGATTTTATTCTACATAATTGAGACGATGGCAACCTCTTTGAAATACTCAAAAATGGTTGAACTAAGCGTAAACGGTCCGTCTGTAACCCAGCTATAATTTGATACGTACACTGTAAAAACTGCGGTGTTAAAACTGACACCAGTTGGTGTTAATAGAGGACCACACCCCGAGGTGTTAAAATTACACCCTAGAGATTAAAAATAACACCAAAGCGTGTAAATGTAACAACCAAAGGTGTTGTAATGACACCTATAGGTGTGAAACTAACACCACCAATTCAACACCGGTGTAAAATAACTGGTGTGGTCCTCTATGTACAGCGGTTAACACCACAGTTTTTGCTGTGTAGGTTTGCGGTTCGAGCCGCGCCCTTGTTGGTCACATCTTTCGGATAATGACATTTAAGGTCAGATTCACATATAAATAATCATATCTGGTTGATAAACGACTAAAAAACCCTCAAAACACATACACTTTTACAGGCACAAACACTCGAACACACACTCACCCTATCTCACGCTCATTCACATGCACACACACAGGCACGCACCCACAGACAGATTAGTAAAATTAAAGTAAGACTCACCATGATGAGAAAAAAAATTGTTATCCATATTGTTCTTAAAAGGTCAGCCCTCTTAACAGGCCTCGGCATCCCTTCACTGACCTTCATGCTGACCTATGACCTCTCAATTAACCGTTAAATATAATGTGTTATCCCACTGTTTCCATGGGTGATGAGTCAGTGAAGAAAACGTACTCTGTGCAGCAGTATTTTCTAAACCATCATTCTGACTTGCGGTATACAAGTAAGAACCTTAGAAGGAAAATGACGTTTTCACCTATATGAAAGAACAAACATATTTCAAACATTCAGAGACTATAACAGAACGAAAAATAAAAGATATTCAAAAATATTTATCTTTGGTTCTTTTTTCTTTCATACATCTTGAACCGCTTTGAGTATGTAATCACAATCGAAAATGACGTTCTACAAATCATTTGTGACATACTATGATATGATATCAATATGATAAAACTGTTGTGAATTACAGTGAAATAAGGCAAAGGACCATTTTATTAATATGTTGCATGAATAAAAAAATATTGCACTTTTCCCATCAGAATAATGAAAAGTATAATTTTTTTAATGAATCATATTATTTTTCCATTTCTGTTTTTCCAGTTTGGAAATACAAAACACGTTTGTCATGCTGTATGAAATAGAATTTATGATATGTATATATATTTTTTTTTTTTTAAATTGGTGGTGTCGAAAATCTGTTTAACTGACGGTCAATCGGATCGGGGTCGCCCTAGCCACTAACCCGGCTCTGTGGTCTAGTAGTTAAGGCACCGGCGTTCAAAGCTGGGGGCCCGGGTTCGATTCCCGGCAGAGACATTTTTTCGGCATCACCAATTTTTCCAAAGGGCAGATAGCTCTGGGGAACCTTGATTTGAAGCTACGCCTACCATTGTTCTCTTCATTCATTTCTTTCACAACATATTTAATTACAAAGAGTTGCCAAAGCTGCTGTACATGTATAATGTCTCACATTTATATATATATATATAATTAGTATTATCATCATTATCTTTTTAAAGAACTTAGATTAATGCAAACAACTTGTGGCAACTCTCTACGCTACGCATCTATTATTCTCTCATCTTCATTCCTTGACTGTATATCATATCATATATACCAAGTATCATTTATATCTGGATCCAAAACAATGTTTTCTCAAATTACAGACCGATTTTGTTAGTATTGGTTATTTTGTTATATTCGGTTATTGGCGGCAAATAACCTTAGATATACGATTTGGAAAACGATACGAGATTTGAATTAGCATTGAATTTGAATTCGGATCTAAATTTTGACTAAAACGTGGATTGAATTTTGATAAGGATTCAGATTTGAATTCGAATTTCGATTTGGATTTGAATTTGAATTTGAATTTGAATTTGAATTTAAAATTTATATTGATTTTAACATTAAAAGTGACCTGGTATTGAAATGGGAACAGTAATACCAGTTTGAATTCAAATGTCAATAGCGATCTGAATTTGAATTCGAATTTATATTTTATATTGAAATTTGGATTTTGAAACGATAAGCTTCCTTATTTCTGTATACCGTAGCATACGTCGTCACTTCTAATAAATCATTTTTTCCTCAGCCTGCGAAATATATTTGAATTAATAAAATAGAATTTACGCTTCACTCAAAAAAATTAAAATTGGTGGGGGTAATATGCATTCCAACTCAGAAAATTATAAAAATGTAGGCCTATAATACATCATGATTTAATAAAGATTCTCGTGTGCCACGACAAAGTCATTTCGTTGGGTTGAATATGTATATCTTCCATCATAAATTATGAATACCGATGTCTGATAAAATGAAATGTAAAAACAGAGAACAGAAACACTTTTATTATTATGATGTAAGTTAGAATGTCATACTTACCGAAATTGTAACTAAAAACTTTTTCTTGACTTTAATTTCCAAGGCTTGTGCTAAACATCCACCCTCGTATATAAAGAGCAAGAGCGCGGAGGAGTTTGATGTTTAAGGACAATTTCTCAACAATCAGCAGAATATGCTGATGAAATAACTGCTGCTCTTCACTCTGCCAAAGTCGACTCCAGACCGATCAAAGCTATTACGTTACTTCCAATGACATACCATCGGTTGGTTTGGAATCGGTTAATTTAGTGTGACTGAGACTGAGCATGAGAGAGTTAGCCAATAGAAAAGAAGACAGGATCCTGTTTAAATTGGCATTGAACGTTGAAGGGGGGGCTATATTTGCTGTAGTTGAATAGTACTACACTTCCTTCCATGGGCAAAGAGCACGAAGGATAAGTAAATAGCACATTAAATGATATTGCATGTCAGGAGTCGTATTGATCGTTAATGTTAATTGTAACTCAACAGAAAATTAGCGTACCATAAAATAACGATCGAATTCTTTGTGTAATTTATTGTCGTTTGGATGCGACTATTATTTCATTCACACTGACTGGCATACAGATGGGGGTTGGGGTGGCTCTGGGCCCCCGGAGTGTCATTGGTAACAAAGAGAGAGAGAGGTGTAGTATGCATATGAGGAGAATCACTATTTCTTTTGTATTTCATTACATGAAATATGAAATATTATAATATCCTCCTCATTGTCATGTGAAAAAATTGATTCCTTTCTGAACATGAGAAATTACCACTGTTTTATCAATTTGTGGTTCAAACAAGAGAGTCATCATTGTTAAATCTGTAAAAACTAAAATATTGTATCATTTAAAAATAAAAAAAAACAAAAGAAATAGTGAGTGAGGGACACCGTCGACTCTCTCATTTGCATATCACTGAGTTGTAAATATAAATGTTTTGTAAAAAATGAGCGAGACTTTAAAATGTCATAACTTTCTTCTTTTATACTTAATTTTGATGAAATTTTCAGCGTTATGCTTGTTTGATTTTTTTTTAATCAACTTTCGTCTGGGGTTGATTTGACCTTAATGGCTCTGGTGGCTGAGTGGTATGAGAGCACATGCATGCCTCATGAACTGGAGGGCGTAGGGTCGATCTCCTGCCGAATCATACCTAACACTTGAAAAATCGGACCTTCTGCATACGAAGGGTAAAAATCAACTAATGGTTGGAGTGGAGGTAATATAGGAGCGCCTTGAGCACCTATCAGAGTGGATTCATGTGATATACAAATCCTTTATAATTTTTTTTTCATCTTTTCTTAATCAACTGTCACTGGTACCTTTATTGGATCTTGAAACAGCAGGTCTAACTTGTATATACTTATGTACTTATATTACGTCATGTATTCAGAGGAGGTGTATATACATGGTAATAGACATGGAGTGAGCACGTCATCAAAATTTGTCGTCTGACAAAGTTGTCAGATCTGACAACTTCCTATGATTTTGATTGGCTGAAAAGCACTGTTGCTATGGCATCCACTGGCGTAAATCCGAGCCATGAACCTATTGTTCAGGGAATGATTTACTCTTTCACCCCCCCCCCCCCAATTAATAGTATGACGTCCCGGAATTGATGATGGCAACTGTCGATGAAATACCCTTGTCGTCTCTACAACGCACCAATTCCTTTGAAAATGCAAGTCAAATTACAATGGAGAGCTGAGAGGCTTTTGTTGAAAATTGGCGGACCGGGACAACATCGGAATCTCTTGACTAAACACAGCAAAATATTTGCAATTGTTCGTCCGGTGGTAATCTTCGGATGATCTGCTGCCCAAGTCCACCAACTTTCAACAAAAGCGTCTCAGCTCTCCATTGTGATTTTAATTGCATTTTCAAAGGAATCGATTCGTTGTAGAGAGTTTCCCCGTATTTAATGCAAAACCTACTTAATGAAATGCTTCAAGGGCTCCACTTGCAAATTAAATTGAATTATATTGATAAGATGTGGCATTGCCCAAATCGATGTATATTTTGGTAAAAAATGGCGAGGAACCTCAAAAAAATCTTCTTTTACATATTTATATATAATAAAGAATATTTGTGTATCATGCACGTGTTAAAGATAAATAGATTTCGTCCCGAGTTTCTAATGTTTTAAAATACATAAATCGACAAGAAAATTTGATTTTTATGACTATATCTTTATTACGCCTTTTGACGAAACACGTAAAGCGAAAGTAGACATAACAAATTACATGACACGCTATGTCTATGAGCCCAGTGGCGTACCTAGGATTTTTCAAAGGGGGGGGCAAATTCGTCCGCCCCCCCCCCCCAAAAAAAAAAGGTCTTCAACCACAAATAAAGGAAATTTTGCACCAGAATAAAATCTTCACGTTCAAAGGAGGGGCCCACTTAGCTCGTCAGGGATCAGTTGTGACTCGTCAGGGGGGCAGTCTGCCCCCCCCCCCCTTAGGTACGCTAATGTATGAGCCTAATACCGGTGTCTATATGACGTTGATATTGAAGCCCGCATCATATACGTGATATAAGATTCAAGATTTGTATATTCTCTACAGTAAAATGGTAAAGTAACAAATGGAACATTGTTTTATTATTTCATTATATGTATTAACACGAATAATATGTTAAAATTATTATTAAAAAAATCGTAAGACATAAAGTACTGAACCTTGCATGACGCAGATCGTACCACCATTAGTCGAGTATCTTTAGCCTTTACACTAGAAAATCTTAATTGATAATGTAAAAAATAAGGTAAATATTGTGACAGGGATCTTTTATGAGGGGATTATTTAGTTTGTAGGATATTACAAATGTTTACCCAGTAATAGGAAAAATGGAAACATGCATGTTTGTAAAAAGATACCAAATATTTTGTAAGTTGTACGCAATGTTTCATTGAAATTTACCCTTCAAACGTGCACTTTGCCCATTATTGGGGGAAAAACTACCCAGCAAATATTCATGTTCCCTTTTCTACCCCATATTTGGCAAATTTTTACACTCTGTTTTTAGAGTGTGGGTATAGGCCTAAATACTGTCTTCGTTGGAGTTTGTTTAAATGTTCGAATTAAACGTATATTTGTTGTATAATATATATATATATACATATATATATATATATATATATATATATAGGTGTATATATAATATATGTTTGTGTGCCCGTGTGTCTGTGTGAGGGTGTGGGTGTGTGTGTTGTATACATATAAATATATAAATATATATATATATATATATATATAAATATATATATATATATATATAAATGTGAGACATTATACATGTACAACAGCTTTGGCAACTCTTTGTATTTAAATATGTGGTGAAATGGTAGGCGTAGCTTCAAATTAAGGTTCCCCAGAGCTATCTGCCCTTTGGAAAAAATTGCATAAATTGTCCCATACATGTACTGTATCTAAGCAATAGCTTTGATCCAGCTGAGGCATGGCGGCTTGTCATTGTTCAATACTCACCTACACCCGACAAAGGAAAGTTAATTGGTGGTGTCGAAAATCTGACGGTCAATCGGATCGGGGTCGCCCTAGCCACTAACCCGTCTCTGTGGTCTAGTGGTTATGCACCGGTGTTCAAAGCTGGGGGCCTGGGATCGATTCCCGGCAGATACATTTTTTTGGCATCATCAATTTTTCCAAAGGGCAGATAACTCTGGGGACCTTGATTTGAAGCTACGCCTACCATTGTTCTCTCTCTCTCTCTCTCTCTATATATATATATATGTATACATTAATATATATATATATATATATATATATATACATACAGAGTGAGTCAGAAAAAATGTCCCACTTTTGTAAAGTTGGATTGTTTAAAATATGAATATTTAATCATTAGTTTCATGATATGTCTTGATAGAGGTATCCTCCCAGTACATTCAGGTACCTTTTTTCATTTGATCCCCTGCACGCATGACTGAACAGCGGACAATCTTTAGAAGATCTCACTTGCGCCAAGTTACTGGGTGGGGAATAAAACACTCTTTTGAACAAAGACAGTCCGACAGACTGAAACACACACACACACGCACACACGCACCTTCAAACACACACACACACACACATGCACACGCACTGGCAGACCCACTCAAACATACACACACAAGCACACGCACGCACACACAACCTGACACACAAGCACATAATTACTGCAAACGTCGGTGAATAAAAACACAAACAATTAAAAGGGAATTTTTGTATTTGTTGAGGTAGTTTATTGTGGTTCAACAATGAATCTGTTTCCCCAAAGTGAAATAATGATTAAATATTCATATTTTAAACATTTCAACTTTACAAAGGTGGGACATTTTTTCTGACTCACTCTGTATATATATATATATATATATATATATATATATATATATATATATATATATATATATATATATATACATATTGTAAAGAAATGGATGAAGAGAACAATGGTAGGCGTAGCTTAAATCAAGGTTCCCCAGAGCTATCTACCCTTTGGAAAAATTGGTGATGCCGAGAAAATGTCTCTGCCGGGAATTGAACCCGGGCCCCCAGCTTTGAACGCCGGTGCCTTAACCACTAGACCACAGAGACGGGTTAGTGGCTAGGGCGACCCCAATCCGCTTGACCGTCAGATAGACAGATTTTCGACACTATACCAATTATAATTTCCTTTGTCGGGTGAAGGTGGATTTCGAACAATGACAAGCCGCCATGCTTCAGCTGGATCAAAGCTATTGCTTTGATACAGTACACGTATGGGAGAAAGTTTACTTCTACCAAATATATATATATATATATATATATTTGTATATTGTCAAATCTTCAATTTCATGTTATTTTATATTATGCCCTACATATTAATTTTGTTGTTGAAGATTTAAAATAAACTAAATTCTTTATCAATCTAGCAAATAAGCAAGCGAGCAAGACACTGAAAATCCATTATAATGTAATACAAGTTTAACAATATGTACATGTTTTTTGATAAATGCATTATTTTGGCGAAACTCAATGTCATAACTAATGTTTATTCCTAAACGTTTTGGATTTTGCTTAGCCTTTCTGAAAATATAGTTATTTCCTTTTTCATACATACAGTTAAGACGAACTCACTTGCACTTTCACCCACTTGCGCACAAACAAACACGCACACTTCATTGATTCATTTCTCTTCTTTCTCCTTTACTGATTTGTAACGTCAGATTTTTCTTCCAGACCTAAGCAATATAATTGGTTTCCATGTAGCTCTCTTTCCTTTTGACTGCTTTTACTCAAACATTTGTTATGTTTATATAGTTTGCTACTGCATTTTTTCACTAGTTTTTGTCTAAATGCTTTATATTGTATTCATGCCTAAATTTTGTTATTATCCTCTGTTACAATTTTGTCACATTGTATAGTACTTTAATCTCATACTACAATTATGTTTCTGTATTGCAAATTTATATTGACTACTATAAATGCAAAAACTCCTACGAAAATAAAATCCATTTCCTATCTCAATTATTGTTGTAGACAATGCTGTTTAAATGTTTTCATAGCACTTAATCGAGATAGACACATCACACTGACTCCTGTCTAGCACATGGGAAATATAAATGATGAAGTGGGAAGTGTGGAACGAGCTAGAACCGGCGGAACAAGTTAGCTTGTGGTTACACGGGCCTAATCACTAGAGGCAGGTCATAGATATTCATTCGACCCAACCCATTGCTATTTTTTTTATTTTGATATGGCTGATTAACAAAGTGTATGCATATGATTATCCATCTAACACTGATTCTATTTTTGGTAATTATTGAACTTCCTTTTCCCAAATTGGGAAGAAATATCACCAATTTTGGACTATATTTTGACTGGCGGAAGGATTAGGGCTATTTTGCTGTTTGAGGTGATGAATCTGCTCCCCCCGACGGTGTCTTCAAACACGCCAATTTATTTTTAAAATGAGCCGGTCGAGGGACCCTTTTCTGGTCAGATATGGATTGCCAGATATATATCCTATCCACTGGTAGTAAACATTCGACCCCCGAATTACACCCTTATTTTTTATGAATTTTTTAAAGTGCCAATTTAACACACGAGTCTATGGGGAATGATTTAGGCCTGTGATACCTGTACACCTTGACCATAGCCTATTACAAGGAGAATTCCCTAGTGGATGAAATACCTGCCCAAACTCTTCAGTAGCAGATTGCTTTCACTAGTATACATGTTTCAATCATCAAGAGGTCCAAAAACTGAACTTCATGGCTATATACAAGGCTACATAGGGGTATAACAGGTAACAAATTGTGATTAGTAACTCTGTGTTTGTACTTGTACCTAGGCTAGGCCGTGTAGGCTGTGTGTTTGTCTCTGTGATTCATGTTGTCGTGTGTTTTCGTATACCGACGAGCGCTGATGTAAATCGTGTGTAGCACCCATCACAAGATAGGCCTTGCATCAATTGCACTTGTGAAATTGGTTCATGGGGAAGGGAAGGAGAAGAGAAAACTTTAGAATTTGGCTGAAGAGTGGTGGATTCAATAGGGAGGGGGGGGGGGTAGAGAAAAGCATAGTTAGTATGTTTGGGGGGGGGGGGCTGAGAATGAGTGCTACTGCTATCTTGTTCAACTTTTACTGACTTCTAGCCAGACTAGCCCCCATCCATTTAGAATACAAGCCATCTAACCCCTCTCTCTCCCTGTCTCTCTCTCTTACATCCCTTGGCTTGGGCCCTTGTCATAGGAAGATGTGAATGTATAGTATGCTTGTATGTTGATTCTCATTTCTTTTTATTGTTATCTAATTTAACTCATGTGAATCTGGTATTTATATTGTGGGCAAATCTTGAATCCAGATATGCACACTATTCATATCTACAATTTGCATTATAGGATTTGGGCCCTACATTGCATCCATTGTTGAGCTACATATAGCCATTATAGGCAGGTAGGATGTGTGTAAATCCATAGGGCACTAGACATTAGGAGTAACATTAAAATTGGTCATTACATAACACATCTGTATATTTCATGCATTTCTTTGTGATAAAGTGAGTGTACAGATGTTAAAGAAAAGCCAGGAAGGTAAATTAAAAAGAAACCTTCATGTGCCATACAATACAGGTTACACGGGCCTAATCACTAGAGGCAGGTCATAGATATTCATTCGACCCAACCCATTGCTATTTTTTTTATTTTGATATGGCTGATTAACAAAGTGTATGCATATGATTATCCATCTAACACTGATTCTATTTTTGGTAATTATTGAACTTCCTTTTCCCAAATTGGGAAGAAATATCACCAATTTTGGACTATATTTTGACTGGCGGAAGGATTAGGGCTATTTTGCTGTTTGAGGTGATGAATCTGCTCCCCCCGACGGTGTCTTCAAACACGCCAATTTATTTTTAAAATGAGCCGGTCGAGGGACCCTTTTCTGGTCAGATATGGATTGCCAGATATATATCCTATCCACTGGTAGTAAACATTCGACCCCCGAATTACACCCTTATTTTTTATGAATTTTTTAAAGTGCCAATTTAACACACGAGTCTATGGGGAATGATTTAGGCCTGTGATACCTTGTGTGAAATCAGAAAAAAAATAGTAATAACTATCGAAAAGAAAGACTATCAACTGCGATAAATGAGATAAAGATAGCACTTTGGCGCTTTCACTGCCAACATCATGTTTTGATACAAGACCAACAAAGCTCACGCCATTTCATTTCATGTCACTAATTGAATAAGAGGGGTGTAGCTCTTACCCAGATGATATCTCCTTTTGATACGCTTTTTTTTTAATTTCCCCTCTTTTTTCTTCGTATTTATTTTCTGAAGTATAACAAATAAGAGTTGTCCGTCACTTTTACGACAGCAGTTTATAGGCCTATTTCTGCCGATGTTGAATTTTCACTTAAAGTGAGGTATTCCCCGGCCCCGGTAGAACGGTTACAGCGTCACCAAACGTAGACAAGACAAATACAATCAATGTTTGCCAATCATAATTCACCTAAACATATTTTGATAGCCCTCTTTTGAGTGGATCTTTCATGATGCCTCCATTTGAAATTTTGGGCAAATAATGTATGTTTTCTCTGAACAAATTGTCTTGCCTCGAGGGGAAAAGACGTGTACACGCCTAATACCTCAGTCACATTCCCCTAAGGCTGCGGTATGGCGAATCGAAAACAACCGTTTTATTAATTTTTATTCAAACCGCCTGTGTAGCTGGTACTGTTATCGACTCACCATACGGCCGCCGTAGAGGAAATGTGGCTGAGCTTATAAGATAATCCACGTCAAAAGAATTTACTTTTCTGTTTTATGAGTTCAGTGGCAACTACGGTTGATCACGTTTAGCAGGTTAGAAGTAAACGCGTTGGCATGATGAGAAAATAAACAGGCCAAATGAGAAAAAGAACGGAATGGGAAGGAAAAGTATAAGATGTATTAATTTTCTGAATATTATGTCAAAACCTGACACACAAAATCAGATTTTAATTTTAAAAGCGTCATATTTTTTGTTCACTTCCTTTGCTCGCTCGGGATCTAAAAGAAAATTTCCATATACGCCGTAGGGTGCCCTTTTATTATTTTCTTCTTCTTCTTCTTCTTCTTTTGGGGGGAGGGGGCATTACGCAACTAGTTACGCAAGAATTTTAAGTAGTTGAAAGTTGTTAGTGTATTGAGGGTAATGTTCAGATGTCGTGTTTAGATAAACTGCGAGCTAACGAAGAAAGCGAGAACTATGTTCCTGACATGTATAATTCACATCTTTTGTTTTCTTCAAAATATGAACATCGGCCAGATCGAGATCGGATCTGTCACTGAATGTGATATGAATTTGCTAAGGACAATCATATACTCCCATAAAACAAATATTATCTCTAAATGGACACCCATATCATTTCGATTAAAATACGATACTTGTACATCTCGTACCAGTGACGGAGCCAGAGGGGGAGGGGGTGACCCCCTGATTTGTTTTTTAAGAAGTGCAAAATTGGGTGGGTAAAGGTGAGAGGGAATGGGGTAAGAGTATTATAACAAGGAGATATATTATATTATCCGTGTAAAGATGTGACGTAATCTTTACACTGTCTTATCCTCCTCTGTCAAAATATTCAGGGGTCACCCTTGTCTTGAACAATAAATTTTCATTAAACTTGACGTTGTTGCCGCATGTACGCACTCTCTAGATATGATTATTTTTGGATACATGTCGTATTTTAGGTACTAAAATTCAAATTTTACTGCATTCGCGCATTTTGACCGAAAGGTCATGGAGCTATTAACACAGAATAATAATAATAATGTTAATAGCTCCATGGAAAGGTCGTTCGTGCATTTATTTTTGCAATAATCTAGCAGGAAAACTGTCTCAATTTGGTTCCATGTTTTTTTGTGTGGTCTGTTTGATCAGGAGGCACTAAATGATTCATAACGAGACTGGATGGGTTATTAAATATACAGTTTCATGAATAATACTGGTAGCAATGTTTAAGGGGGATGTAATAAATATTCTTATAGTCCACGCCCAGGCGATGTTTTTTAAATAGAAAATCTAGCCCTACTACTGGTTTCGATAAAACCATACAAATATAAATACTTATATTTTAATATTACATTGCGATTCATACAGCAGACAGATTTCCAAAAACACTTTTAGTGTTTATAGTAAAAATGGAGGTGTCTAAGAGAGAATCTTCTCAGGTAGATGAAGAAAAAACCAAAAGATGGCAAGTTTATACGAATATTTGCTGATTCTGTTCCTCCAAGTTACTACGCATAAACAGGTTTATTTTTTCAGCTCAGCATGACTGTTCAGAGGTGCAACCAAATACGTATCAGGAACAATAAATTACCAATTGGTCTACGAATCCGTCTTCTCTCAACCCCCATGGTCTAACCCCGCTTCGTCTACAACCAGTTCGTCTACTAACCATTTCGTTTAATTGCCATTTAGCCCAATAACCATATTATCTAATTTCCAGTTAGGTTATACCCACGTCGTCTACATTCATTTGGGTAAATTGCCAAATTCGTCTACTGCCAACTTGTCCGCTCTTCACATGGTCTACTTTCATTTAGTCTAATGCCATTCCGTCTAACAACCATTTGGGAACCATTTGGTCAATTCATCACTTCATCTAATCACCAGTTCGTCTATGACCAGTTCGTCTCATAACCAGCTTGTCTCTTATTCATTTTATTTTCATTCATTTCACCCAATTTATACTTAGTCCAATCAGACCAAATGTGCACTAAATGGCTATTGGACCAACTGGGTATTAGACGAAATGGCAATTAGGCCATGCGGATTGTGGACGATCTGTTGGTAGACCAAATGATAGTGGACGAGTTGGCAATTGGACGAATTGGCAGTAGACCAATTGAAAATAAACCCCATACACCACTTTGACTATATAGGGCATAATAATAGATTTATGAACTTTACGTTTATAAACCAAACTTCCATTTGGAGAAGTAATAAATAATTATGTAGACGAAGTGACAATTAGACTAAATGGCCCGTATTCTAAAGTCGAGTTTAAATAAAACCACAATCTAACAATGAGTTAAAATCATGGGGGGTACCAAACGAAAAAAAATATTATGTTTACTATTTTGTTTCCTTTCGCTTTCATAATGAAGAGAAATACTTAAGTTCTCATTCCTAAACAATTATGAACAATTAGAGTGCCCAAAAAGGTAATAAATTTGATGTGTACTGTTTAGGGATTTGTGCCCCATTTGGCCCTGATCATAGATAAACCACAACTTTAAACCCGGCTTTAATTTAAACCTGAGCTCAAAATACTAGCTAATTGGTATTGTACCAAGTGTGGGGTACACTAAACGTCGATTAGATCGAATTGGTAATAGAAGATCAAATGGGTTTAGCCCATGTGATATTAGACTATCTGAGAAACAACAAAAACGCGTGTAGACCAAGTTTATAGAATCCCGAGAAACCCCTCGACAGGTGAAACTTGACCTTTCAGACAACATTCCTATTTCAGAAAGACTTATGATTTTTTTGAAAACATATGAAAACATATATGAAAACAATATGAAAAGATATTTCATAGACTTCTTATTTTGTGTAACAAAGGCCCAATTTCTATGACAAGTTTTCCATCAGCCAATCAGATTGAAGAATTTCAGTAGCTTGTAACTGTTACTGCAATTGCTTTATTGTATACAGTTTTATGAAACGGCCCCCAGAAAGATGTAGAGTTATATTTAATTTGAAAGTGTACTCGGCCCACTGCTCGACATTTGCAATATCGCCTATTGCTGGAAGAAAACTGTAGCTTTTTGCACAATCTAAAGAGGGCGTCCTACCAATATCCATCTTGTAGTCCGTTTAGCTATTTAGTGGTGTCACGCGTATAACATTCCCCATAGACTTGTGTGTTAAAATGGCTCTTTTAAAAAATTCCTTAAAAACTACACGTAAAATTAGAGGGTCGAATGTTTACTAACATTGGATAGGCCAGAAATCTGACATTCCATATCTGACCAGAGAAGGGTATCGTAGCCAGCTCATTTTTAAAATAAATCGTCATTTATGAAGATAACTATGATGTGATCAAATCAACTGAAACAGTAAAGATAGCCCTAATATTTCCGCCAGTCAAAAAATAGTTCCAAAGTCAATGATATATCTTCTCAATTTGGGCAAAGGAAGTTCAGTAGTTACGATTTCTAGAATGAGTGTTAGATTTTCAATTATATTCATACAATTTTGTCAATCAGCAATATCAAATTGAAAAAAAATCGAATGGGTTGGGTCGAACGGATATCTTTAGTCCTCCTGTTGTAATTAGGCTCATGGAACCAAATGATGATGGGAAGTGCAAGAAACTTCCAATTACGCCGGCTACAGCTCTGCTTTCAGCTATCGCGCCCTCTTCCAAGTAGGTGCGTAAGATAGAGAAAGAGTGGGGGAGAGAGCGAGAGGGAAAAGTGGAGAAACGGGGGGAGAGTGGAGAGAGGGGTAAAGAGAGAGGAGAGGAGGGGAGGGAGAGAGGGGTTAGGGAGACGGGGAGAGAGAAGGGGGCGAAAATGGGAATGGGGAGGAGATAGCTGAGGGGGTTTGTAGTGGGGGGTGGGGTGAGTTCGATCATACACAGTACATGTCATTCAAAGAAGAGAAGACAGATCCACACTGACGCAGTTTCAGAACACATTGACAGTATATAGCGAGTATACTGATTATTCTATATCGGGGAATAAATAAAAAGGTAATATTTTTTTCTTCGTATATCCTATAAATTGAGATAATGTACAATTTAATGTATTTGTTCTGCTTAGGATTAAGTCTGTCTAATTGTATACAATGTCATATCTATGTCTGCAATGTATGAAAATGCTTTGTAAGTCATATCATGGACCCTACCATTTAAGGTCCATGGTCATATTGAAAACGTGCATTTTAAAAGCTGCATTCTACCAAATGATATTATGCATTTAGGGCCTATATACATACATGTTCAACAATATGCTTTTGTTAGAAGCGGTAATTGCTATTTACCTGGTAACAATGTTGAAATGATGAATAGAGAGACAAAGTAAGCGGTCGTTATGAGCAGGTTGTAGTTATTTTTTAAAGTAATACTTGTTTAAATAAGGGGATTGAGATTAAATTCAACGAAAACCTAGGATTTGGTCAAGTTATAAAATACGGTCCTTCAATACAAATGGTAGGAAAACAAGTTCATTTGTTACATTTTCGTTTGAATTTTCTGAATCATTGAATATAGTATATACCTTTTAGAACAATATGGCGCTGGGTTTTCGTGATTAGGATTTCAAGATTATCGCAAATTCTCGTTAAGGAGTTTGTTTATTACATTATTATTGTCTTTCCTTTATTTTCTGAAGCGCGAAGACACATACTTATCATGTGTTATGCGCTGTATAAGGAACTAATTATCACCATTATTAGTAGTATTATCATTACTATTGTTATTATTATTATTATCATTATTTTTATTATCGAATTAAAGCGAGTCGACAAAAGGCTAGGGTCTCAAAATCTGCATTAGCCAAACATCATGCATGACTGTATTGAACATGACATAAATGCATATTCTGCCATTGCAAAATACTTTATTGAATATACCAGGCGTTGTTAAAGGGTAAGTTTACCCTGACGAAAGGATTATTGTAAAAATAGCAGAAAAATAATTTAAGAAAATATTGGTAAAGTTTTGAGGAAAATCCATCAAAGATCAAGCAAATTATTGAAATTTAAAGGTTTGGATTTGTGACGCCATATACGAGCAGCTGCCCAATTTGTTATGTGATATAAAATGCATAATGTTTTTAAGTGGTTCATGACGACTTTTTTAGCGGGTGTGGAATGATACAAAAGATACACAGAAAAACATTTTCAATTTTCTGAGAAACTACATGTTATTTACATTTCACCATATGATATGTAAGAAAGCTGTTCGCATATGACGTCACAAATCAAATAATCAAAATTCTAATAACTTTCAAATTTTTTATTGATTTCCCCAAACTTTTGCCAATATTTTAAAATATTTTTCCTGCTATTTTCATAATTGACATTTTCCCTTTTAAATGGTCTAACTGTATCAATTTGATTTGGAATACCTGTATTTTTTTTAGAGAAATGATGATGGGTTTACATGCAACAAAAACTTTTTTCTCCTAAGTGAAGGTGAATTTGATCCCAAAAAATGACAAGCAAATAAAAAATAGGTCTTCACCTATCAGACAATAAAATACAGTAAAATCAGACAGGAAAACAGAGTTCCATTTAAATCGCACAAGGAATATTATACGAGGTATGATATTTTAAATTTTTGCGTCATTTCGGTGAAATGGCAATGCCTTTTCTTATGATATCGATATCAGAAAGTATTTAAAATCAGTAGGTTCTGTTGATGCTTCTGATATTGTCAGTGATCCCTATTAAAATGCATCAAAGTTGGTCAGAAAGCTTATTTTACAGGACAGATCCTTCTGACGACAAAACAGATTTATACGTTATACTATCATGTCAAGTGAGACCAATTCCATCAGCATACTAAAACTAAAATCAATTCGGTTTTCCATATAACCAAACCCATATTTTATGAATTGAACCCCATTAGATTTTCAGTCAGAATCTGTGAATGCAGACTATGGTGACCCCCCCCCCCCCCCGGCTGTCAAACTAAAATTATAACTGATATACCTTAAAGTGACTTGTACCTTCAATAAATATCATAAAACGTTCTCTGTTCTTAAACAATATTTAAACACCTCTTAAAGATTTCGTCATTATTATTTCCTGATCGTTCCCAAAAATAGATTGTCAAGGGTTTACTTTGTTTATCATATATTTGTCTAAAGGTATATTATATATTTGTCCGGAGATAAAACAAATACATACTTGACCCAACCAGTCGGTGATATCTTTATCAATATGAATACAGTTTAAAAGTCAATATTGCTAAAATTAGAGCTGGTTTACTTATAATAGCTGGGGCATGCTTAAGTCCACTTATTAAAGATTTTAAATTATCTTGAAGTTACAGATGATATACTCTATTTATATTTATGATACTAATGATATGACAACTTAATTTGACAATGGTGACAATATTGATAATGACACTGTGATCGTTTGCATACAGCATTTAAAATCAATTTGCCTACTACTACTACTACTACTTTTACTACTACTACTACTACTACTACAACTACTTTTACTATATACTACTACTCATCGAAAATGTCATCAAAATTCCATGTAAATTAAGAAAGTTATGACATCTTACATTTTTGCCTAATACTCGCAAAGCAGTTATATGCACAGCACTGTGATATTCAAATGATAGCGTTGATGAAGTCACTCATTCACTTTTCCTTTTGTCTATATTTTATTGTAAGAATTATAAGATATTTCAAGCTTTGCAAATTTGAGAATAAAGAGACTCTTCATCAAAATCACAATGGCAATTCAGCATGTTAGGGAGAAATCAAACTATTATAATGAAAATATTAAACATTTTCCTATTTCATATTAGGAAATAAATAAAAATATGTCATATAATGACGTCATGATTTTATTAATTTATATCTGATTGTGGTGACATTTTCAGTGTTAAGCTTGCATTATTTATTTATTTATTTACTTATTTAATCAAATTTTGCTTGGGATGAATTTTAATCTTTATTATAAAGGTATTCAATATTGTTGTTCAAATATATCGTAAATAAGAATTATGGTGATAATGATGATTAATGATGGCAATAGTAATTGGTCGTTATGATAATAATTATGATAATAATAACATTAACTATAATAATAATAATAAAAATAGTAGTAGTATTATTATTATTGTTAGTAGTAGTAGTAGTAGTAGTAGTAGTAGTAGTAGTAGTAGTAGTAGTGGTAGTAGTAGTAGTAGTTGTAGTAGTAGTAGTAGTAGTAGTAGTAGTAGTAGTAGTAGTAAGAGTAAGAGTAGAAGTAAGAGTATTAGTAGTAGTAGTAGTAGTAGTAGTAGTAGTAGTAGTAGTAGTAGTAGTAGCAGTAGTACATAAATAGTAGTAGTATTAGTAGTATTAGTAGCAGCAGCAGTAATAATTTTACATCATCAACATCACATTATCATAATAATGACCAGTAGCGGACCGTGACCCGGAGTAGACAAAGCATTGGAGGGGCACTGTATTGTTTGTGAACATTGATGTGCCCCCCCCCCCCATGCTTTGTCTCCTCCGGGTCACGGTCCGCCACTGATAATGACAATATTAATAATAATAATGATATTAATTATGATAATAAATTTACTCAAACAAATCAATTAGGATATATTGTAATGTTGTCTTGTTAAGGAATCCGATCATTTGCTATTAATAAGGGATTCCTTTTTCAAACAAATCTCACGAGGCAAACTAATTTTAAATGATGTATGCAAACGATCACAGTGTCATTATCAATATTGTTACCATTGTCAAATTAAGTTGTCCTATTATTAGTATCATAAACATAAATAGAGTATATCATCTGTAACTTCAAGATAATCTAAAATTGTTAATAAGTGGACTTTAGCATGCCACCAGCTATTTTAGGTAAACCAGCTCTAATTTTAGCAGTATTTACTTTTAATCTTTATTCATATTGATAAAGATATCACCGACTTGTTGGGTCAAGTATGTCAAACTATATTTGTTTTATTTCCAGACAAATATATAATCTATCTTCAGACAAATATATGATAAACAACGTCCTTGACAATGTATTTTAGGCAACGATCGGAAAAGAAATAGGACGAATTCCTTAAGAGTTGTTTAAATATTGTTTAAGAATAGAGAACGTTTTATGATATTTATTGAAGGTACAAGTCACTTTGATGTAATATTAGTTATAATTTTTGTACGGCAGCCGGGGGGAAGGGGGTGAACATAGTCTGCAGTCAAAGATTCTGACTGAAACTCTAATGGGGTTCAAATTTTATAAATATGGGTTTGGTTATTTGGAAAGGGCTCTTGAGTGAGTATTGGATATCAACCGAATTGATTTTTAGTTTTAGTATGCTGATGGAATTGGTCTCACTTGACATGAAAGTATAAAAATTGAAGAAAAAAAACAGAAAAATTGCTTATGCTAAATCTATATAAAAAAGTATATACGGGTTTCGTACCATTTCATTAGAAGGATCTGTCCTGTTGAATAGGCTTTCTGGTCAAATAGATGGATTTTAATAGGGATCACTGACAAAATCAGGAGCGTAAACAGAACCTACTCATTTTAAATGCTTCCTGATATCGATATCATTAGAAAAGGCATTGCATAGGGCCGTTTCACAGAAATGATGCAAAAATTCAAAATATTATACCTCATATAATTTTCCTCGTGCGATTTTAATGGAACACTGTTTTCCTGACTGATTTTACTGTATTTTGCTGTCTGATAGGTGAAGACCTATTTTCTATTTGCTTGTCAATTTATTTTTATTTACTGATCTAATAAAGACATTTTAAGGATTGTTCCATTAAGCTGATATGTATCTCACTGATCAAATAACGCAAGCACGAAGCGCGAGCTGAAAATTTTTTATATTCAGATTTAAAAAAGAGACATTATAATTAAGCAAATGTTTGTTATCATAATACATACATGTACCTGTCTCACTAAATAAACAATGCGAGTGCGAAGCGCGAGCTGAAATTTTTGTATATATATTAACCCCAAACAGTGAAATTTTAAGGACTATATTTTTAGGAATTCATGAAGAACATAGCATAGATATCTCATCAGTCATCTAATGAGAGCCCGAAGTGCTTGCAGGTTTGTTTAAACTTATACCTAAGCACATGAATCACTTTTTGTCGTCATTGTAATCATATCTCACTAATCAAATATTGCGAGCGGGAAGTGGGGGCTGAAAATTTCTTGAAATTCAGACCTAAAAGAGGGGCATTCTAAGGCTTGTTTGTAAGAATTCATTAAGACCATACTTATTGCACCAACCATATTTTTTATATTCAGACCAGAAAAAAGGACAATAACTGTTCATAGAAGAGAGTTCATAAAAAGCAGACATATCTCACCAATCATCTAATGCGAACTTAAACACGGACTGGAAATGTTTTGTATTCAGACCTAAAAAAAAGGGGGCAATCACATTAAGCAGTCATGTAAAAGAAATATGTGTCAGTACATAAAATAATAAAAACTCGAGGTGCGAGAAAATATATTTGTGTATATTGTCTTGAAAACGGGATGTTTTAGTACCATTTAATCACCTTGAACGGGATTATCTATCTCATTAAAGGACAAGTCCACCCCAACAAAAAGTTGATTTGAATAGAGAGAAAAATTCAACAAGCATAACACTGAAAATTTCATCAATATCGGATGTAAAATAAGAAAGTTATGACATTTTAAAGTTTCGCTTAATTTCACAAAACAGTTATATTCACATCCTGGTCGGTATGCAAAATGAGGAGACTGATGACGTCACCCACTCACTGTTTATTTTGTATTTTATTAAATGAAATATGAAATATTCTTATTTTCCCTAATTGTCAAGTGAAACAACGATTAATTTCTCCCTGAACATGTTGAATTAGCATTGTTTAATACTATATGATTCAGTCAAGTTGGTCTCCTTATTGTTAGAAACCAAAGAAATAGTGAGTGATGGACATCATCGACCGACTCATCTGCATGTCACTGAGTTGTGCATATCACTGTTTTGTGAAAAATAAGGGAAACTTTTAAATGCCATAACTTTCTTATTCTACATCCGATTTTGATGACATTTTCAGCGCTCTGCTAGTTTGATTTTCTCTATTTATTCAAATCAACATTTTTCTGGAGTGGACTTGACCTTTAAACAGAAAATGCGAGCACCAGGAGTGATGAACACATAGGTTCTTAGCAAATTATGTTTCATAAAGTTATGAAAAACTATATTTTATATAATATACATTATATAATATACAATAACTTCTTCTTCCACTACTTTTCTCTTTCTCTCTCCCCTTTTTATCATTTTCTCACATTTTTTTTGTGCCAGCCGATTGGGGGAGGGGAGCCGTTCAACCTCCCCTCCCCCCCCCCCGTAGTTTCGCCAATGCCATTATCATACAATTCATTTTTTCTCAATATTGTGATATCTAATATGATACTTCACGCATTCATGAGAAAGACGAGTTTGACATTTTAATGATTCGTGATACGACAACCGTGTTTATTCGACAATTGGCTCCTTAGCATTTCTTTTGTATTGTTCGTTATTTTCTTCTCACTGATCACTGAAATAAGAGTGAATTCAGATTAACACGTGAGTGTCTGCGCACATCATTTCTGACATGCCTCAATATTTATTGTTTGTAATCTGCCATGCGCGAACGATTTGCTAAGATGTTGGGCTCAAATTTAGATTACATTCCACTCTTACCATAATTTATTAGGGGAAAAAATGATAATTGTGAAATCTGTCTCTGAAAACGGGATTACTTTTTTTGTGGGACGCACTATACTTCCCCACCAAGCCTAAAGTATTATATCATAAAAATATTATGATATGCAAAGTCTACATAATTTACATTAGGTATTTGCTTTCAGATATATATAATCGTTATCATTTCTTGGTTACCCATTCACCTTGGCTATTTTTAGTTTTTAGAGTATTGATTTAGAGCACTTGAGGATTGAATATGCATGACAGTTTCATTTCAATAAACTCACACTTTATCAACAAAGTCACTTTATGGGTAAGTGGTACATGTTTTTGAAAGGCATAGATGACAAATATTAGTAAATGTTCGTTGAAGACATGGTATGATGTAAACATGATTACAGATATCTTGTTTTAAAGACCAATGATGTTGCTCAAATGGACTAAACAAAAAAATAAATAGAAAGGAAGAAAAACCAGACAAATTCGGAAAGACTCTTACAGGATATCTCTGATTGAAAAATTAATAATTTGATTCATTCCTCGGGGAGTCTAATTATAACACAAGTTGAATAAAATAAAATTTAGATATTGTTTCGGGTCACTTTGTCACTAAGCCCTAAATGATTTAAGGTTGCAATTTTACAGCGCTCAATTTTTTAAACATATCTCAGACACAGATGACAAATATAATGGACCATGGGGCTCAGGTTTTATCTCAAATTAAAGACAAGACAAAGTCAGTTCAATGTCAACTAACTTCTTTAATGTTTGTATTTGACAAGTGTCAAGGGCACGCAAATGATCTTCCGATGTTGTTGACCCCCCCCCCCCCCACCCATGGAGAAGTTTATTGTATTTCCTCCCGCTCCCATCTTACATAATTAAAACCAAAGAGCTTAGACAAACACACCCGCACTCCGCATGCACACACACAGTGCCAAACTCACACCACCCACCCACAGACACAGCATCCACCTGCACGCACATACACCATGCAGTTAGGAAAGGTGCAAACTTTAATAGTGACCAATCACGATTAGCAAAGCACCTGAAACCTTATCTGACCAATCAGAGTTCGTCATCCACTTTACATGTACAGGTGTACTTGGATCATACACCGTTATTTGGACTTTTGGTCTCATTAGACATGAGAGAAAAACAAACCTTGTAACATAGTTTGTTGCAATATATATCACAGACCTGAATTTCTTCCTTCATTTCTTGTCAAACGACCAGTCGCTGAAGTTCTTCTTGCTGCTTTCTGTCGCCTTTTTGTCAAGTCTCCTTGTGCATCCAGTATCAACAGGTAAGTCAAGTCGAGGGAACGATCAGCACCAATGCCCATAAAGCCCTCACTCTAAAAAATATTGGGTAAAAATGCTCCATGAGGGTAATTATGTGTCCAACCAACATTGGGCATTTCTTTTGGGCATTTTTATTCATCCAGTGTGATAATAATTTCGGCCATCCTAAATTAATTGCTGCTTATTTGTTAACCTTAATGGACAATATGCTTCCCACATTGGGTAAAATACTGCCCCAAATTGGTTGGACACATAATCACCCTCGTGTTGGTTAAATTAACTATTTTTTACAGTGTAGATAATAGGGTATTTGACTTCTTTCATTTCATTTCATTCATTCATTGATTCCCGTTAACGTGATCGAACCATTGTTTATCTCAAAATTATTGTTTAATAGCAGATAGTCTTCTCGGGAGCCGGAAGGGCGATTTGCTCTTATTTTTCTATAATATATTTACTTTCTATTTCAATTTAAAATGGTTTGATTGTTTGGCGCTTCATCGTTTTAAAGTATTATCAAACTTCCTCTGTATTGCAGGCAATGTCAATACTCCTTCCTTTTTTGACCAAAACCAATCAAACAAAAACACACGTGTATTACATTATTGGAAGGAAAAAACACCGATATGATAAAATGATTTGAAGTTTGAATTTGGGGCACCATCGGATCTGTCAATTCCTTTCACCATTATTTGCTTTATTTTGTTTTTCTATTAGGGTCTAAAAAGAAGGAGTTAATAAAACAAAAAACGGGACAATTAAAGTAAACAAAGTTTGGCAGTCTTATGATTCAGCGTGGAGGAAATTATTACTACTTTGAGATAAAAACAAAGCTTACATTGACAGAGCCATTTTTTATTCGTTCGCTTTGCTCGCCTGGTTTCTATTTAGAATCCTCACACGCTATTTCCCCCTAAGATGTGTTATGCCACTGCATCCATCTGTTAGAGAACAGTTGTCGACTGACCACTGACCGGTTGGAAATCAGTATTGTATTTTTTATTATGTTTTATTCAACTTTTAACATAATCTTAGTTTGGTCCAAGTTTGTGTTTGTAATTTGATAAGACAGCCAAGGTTCTAAGCCAGAGGTCATTGCAATTTCCCACACCATTGTTTTTTTTTATGTTTTCTTTGAGGAACCTGATTGACTTTATGTCGAAAAAATATCAATGATTCTTGATAAGGAGGTCAACATACGACGTTGTGACCCATATAAGTTTTAGCCGAAACAGACCAAAGGTTGCAAAACAGGCGTTTCGCGTCCAAAATTACTCGCGATTTGGATTTCGGTACGATTTTTTTTTTCTTTAATCACCCGTTGTAGGAAAAAAAATTATTATTTTGTTATCTCTATAATATTATGTCTAACTGTGTAAAAGAAATCAATACATCAACTAAAATAAATTAAGGGTAATGATGTCACAGGCCAATATTTACATATAGTTTTTTTATGATATAAGAATTTTGATTTTTTTTTTTTTTTATCTTAGATACTGATATTTCGAAATGAGTCTTCAAGCCTCCTGTTATGCATTTGTAATTTAATCCGTAATTCTTTATTTATAGAAAACGGACCCATCCAGACTGAAAATGGCCCAAAAAGTTACGCTCATTACAGGATGCTCCACCGGCATAGGACTCACTATAGCAGCGAAACTCGGCAAGGATGCAGCGAAAAAATATTTGGTTTATTCAACCATGAGAAACCTGGGTAAAAAGGATGAACTTGAGGCTGCCTCAGGTGACGCCCTCAACGACACGATGATTATTCGTCCTCTCGATGTTGTCAATGATGACTCGGTAAAGAAATGCGTCGATGAAATCATCAAAGAACATGGTCGAATTGACGTTGTCAGTAAGTCAAAGAAAAATATGCCTTCCATTATTTCTGATAAGGTTGTGCTAATGATAAATTAAACTTGACACTCGATTTCCCTATTCTTTGATATTTAATTTCAAAAAATGACAAGCAATTTCAATCTTATATAAGTTTATTATTTATATATTTTACTGTTTGAAAACGATTTTTGTACTTGTAAATTCATTTCATTTCAGGCTTCGCCGCTATGATGATTTGATTCTTATTATTAAACTATATCTACCAACTACCTACCTATCTATAAATCGGGATATATAGTAACAATATTTTTAATGCTCTATATCACTGAAAATGTCGATATTATATTGGGACCAGCCCTTCACAATCTCCGCTTCTTGGTATCCTATTTCACATTATTGTTTATTATAATTGTATCCTGTATTTTATGTACAATAAATATTAAACAAGAGTAATAAAGCTTGATTTTTTTTTCCATTTGTGGCGCATGACTTACCGCAAAGGATAATAATTAGTTGCTAAATAAATGTAAAGTAACCTTTATAATCAAGATTTTTTTATATAGAGCGAATGAAATGAATCCTTACACTTACTGATAATTTAATAAAAATCTGTTCTAAATATGTTTTTGAAAGGTTTTTGGGGGCACTTGTAAATTGATTTTCTATAAAGCTTTCAGCCATATATCCATCCAGGTGTCTACAGAGTATAAATTACCAAGAAAAGCAAAATGCCAGTACAAAGTCTATCAAGTATAAAACAAAATGTTACAATGACATGTCACATCGTAATTTTCAATCAAAACATAAAATTGTTGACATCAATTAATAGTGCTTATGTATTTTGATCGAAGTCGCGATGTCATGATATGGCCTGATTTTCTCAGCACAAAGGGTAGACTTTATCATTGACAATTTACCTTCCATTGTCATTAATTCGTTGATAAAGGTCATATGATTGAAATATTGATTGAAGCAAAAACAGATGAGACTAGCTTCATATATACATCTCACATTTTGACTATATCAATCGAATCCGAAGAACCAAAGACGTTTTCGTTGATCAAATAAATGGGCAACATGGTTAGGTTTCTTGAACTTTTAAATTAATTGACATTCTAAAAAATGTAAGTGTAACATTATCGGTTAGCTTAACTATCGACTACTAGCATGACGAACAATGCTATAAATATTTTAAAACATTTCTATGAATAAAGCGGGGTAACTACCCTAATTCGTTATCGTGTTTTCCGATTTTGATGTCATGTTTAGTTATATGCAAGTTTAGTCATTCTCTATATTCTAAACTCGTTTTGGTTTTATGATGCTCAGACCCGGCTAGCATCCATTTCCAAAGTTGTATTTCATTTGAATATTTCGTTTGAACCATACAAATAAATGATGACAGTAGAAACCAAGTTGAAGAGGAATCGTATTCATTGGCACAAGGAAATAATATATACAGGGCAATATCTTAATAGCTCCTTTTTGCGAACTTTCTGATAAGGGTTAAACATTTCAAGTGTAGCTAAAATTAGCAACGACGCGACGGGGCCTACTCGGAGATGAAACAAGTATGTCGGTAAACTCTTTTATCAATATATCTCTTTATTAACACATGCACGTGTTGAAGGTTAGGCCACGTATAATAAATAAGAACTATAGGGAAATGTATTTCCTGTCTACCGGTAGCTATAGTATTAGCTCCTCTAATGTATTCTATACTTTTTACATAATATTTGTTTTTGTGCCATTTTCGCTAACATTTACAGGCGTGACACCTATACGCCTTAAAAAAAGAAATGTTCGAAAGGTCATGTCACATACCTAGAGTCAACCGGAATAAGTTCTAATTTAGATCCTCTGTATACAACGGAATTACATGCGTATATTATGTGTGTATATATAAGTACATGTATATACTGTATATATATATATATATAATTATATATCTCACCATGCTTACTTTCTTTGTATTGTTTCTCATATCTTTCTCCCAAAAAACCTTTTTGCAGTTAACAATGCTGGTGTCGCCTCATTCAACCCGATCGAGTACTCACCAATGTCAGACGTTCGGGACGTGATGGAAACAAACTTCTTCGGCGTTGTCCGCATGATGCAGAGCGTACTACCCTACATGAAGGAACAACGCTCGGGACATATTATCAACGTTAGCTCCATTGCTGGTGTCCTAGGTATCTAACTTTACATATAACAATATGAATATTAAGTCTAGTTTATGATTTTTGCCGAAAATGCTAAAATATATAAACTGATACTCGATTTTTTTTTCTAAAATATTCTAAGGATGGGGCGGGATGGTGAAGGATGGGGGTCATCTGCCAGTAAAGCAGTATTCATTGAGTGCTTGGAATTGTTATCGCATCACTCAATTACAGGTAATACGGAATTCATGAAGTGATATTGAACCGGATATACTTCCAATTTATTCTCACAATAGGGGCGTGGCACGGGGGCGTGGCACGGGGGCGGGGTGGTAGTTAGTTTGTCAGTAAAATATTTCTATGTCCTTTTTTTTTATCACATCCCTCTAGCTCACCCTTTTTATGAGACGTACTGTGCTTCTAAGCACGCAATGGAAGCGCTTACAGAAGCAGTGGCTTGTAGGATGAAAGATTTTGACGTCAAGTAAGAATTCATCGTCATCATTCGTCATCCTTCTCATCTCCGTCTTCATTGCTTAAATTGTGATATTATATTTTCATTAAAAAAATATACAGTACCCATTCTGCTTATCTAAGTATCTATCAATTTAATGATTTAGCGTCTGTGTTATTTAAAGCAATCTACATATGATGGCTTTCCTATGTCTGTAAATTGTGAATGTTAAAATGATTCGGTTGTAGGTAATTTTTGTTTGGAATGATCATTTGAGCACACTCTGTATATGATTCATTCCTAAAAAAAAGTAATCACCGAACGACATTTGTTCTGATATAAAAACTTGTCATTCGCAGGGGCCACGAAACCGGGGGCTGGGGCCTTTAGCCCCTCCACTTTTTCCTAAACCATGTACAAAAACGTAAAATTGTCATCTGATTATATATATTTTTTGGTCAGCAACCCCCCCCCCCCCTGACTCAGACTGCTCCCATCATCAAAACCGCGGTCCCTGTTTTGAATGATACGAACGGAGCAAAAGAGAACACATTGCGGCTTGTCATTGTCCAAAACCCACCTACACCCGACAAAGGAAATTTTAATTGGTATAGTGTCGAAAATCTGTCTATCTGACGGTCAGCCGGATCGGGTCGCCCTAGCCACTAACCCGTCTCTGTGGTCTAGCGGTTAAGGCACCGGCGTTCAAAGCTGGGGCCCGGGTTCGATTCCCGGCAGGGACATTTTTCGGCATAACCAATTTTCCAAAGGGTAGATAGCTCTGGGGAACCTTGATTTGAGCTACGCCTACCATTGTTCTCTTCATCCATTTCTTTCACAAAATATTTAAATAAAAGAGTTGCCAAAGCTGTTGTCCATGTATAATTTTACACATTTTTATATATACATATATATATATATATAATGTATATATATATATATATATATATATATATACATACATGTATACCTAAGCATGCGTACAAAAGAAAAATGATCAAACATTGAACAAGGGGAAATCAGTTTTAAAAAAGGGTAAACGCATTTTTATTAATAACATTGAAAGTAAAAATTGAAGGCAATCCAAAAATAGAGGTGGGTGCATGTTTTGCAAAGAATAGAAAAATTGTGAAATGTTTTATATACTATGTTGTTCATTCATTTATCTATCCTCTTTTTCTAGAATAACATCTGTAGTACCTGGTCCCATTGCTACAAACATAAACGCAAACATTGTGGAAGGGAACCGACTTCCGCCAAGACAAAAGATTGACCCTATCACCAGAGAACAACTCAAATATCTATATGCACATCAGAAGTAAGAAATGAGGCAGGGAAGGACTTTGAACTATTTCCTTCTCTTATTTTTTATTTCTTTTATTTTTTATTGTTGGCTTGGCAGGTTTCTGAAAAGGGGAAAGAGATATCCAAGTGTGATTAATGGTATTATGTTTGATTTTTTTCTCTCTTTTCCTGTTAGTTTTTCATCTTTTTCAAGAGGGCCCTTACCCCCACCCCGATATTTAATCCATGGCCCTGAGATGCTGCTCCGAAGATTTGTCTAGGAGTGCAGCATATGATGTTGCACCATTCGCAAAACCCCCTGAAAATTGGGTTGGTATGCTAAAATGTAAAGATTTGACTAAAATCTGCTTCATTAGGGAGCGAAAAACTTTATTTTGTTCTTTACAACATTTTATCTGACCAAAATAACCTTCTTTTTAACAAACCAGGGGTCCGTTGCAGAAAGAGTTGCGTTTAAACGCAAGTCAAAAAATCAATCGCAAGTCCCAAATGCGCGCTGTTGATTGGTTGAAAATTAAGTTGCGCGTGATTTTTAGAGTTGCGATTGATTGCAACTCTTTCTGCAATGGGCCCCAGCACCTCCTTTTTAAAAATCGTTTTAAGGCCAATGATGGGTCCGCCCCCTAGATAGTCCAAACTAAATGTGCTTCAAAGCATTTTTCTCCAAAGCAATACGAACTCGTGTGAGAAATTGAGTTAAAAGTAGTTAAAAAGAAGAAGAAAAAAGTTTGAATAATCCTATCAAAAAGCAGTTTACAATCAATCGTGTATATATGTACTGTATATACTGTATGTGGTATGTTGCAAAAAAATTATACCTATGGAAAAATATCATTTTAGTGCTTCAAAAAGTTTTTAAAAATAAATTCACAAGTTATACAATCCAAATCAAATCATACCAAACGATATTTATTACTGTCAGAGCCCCCCCCCCCCCCCCAGCTCTGAAATTTAAAGTTTTTTTTTTCAGTCGCACATACATTGCCAGTGTCTTTACAAAATTGATCATATTTTTCATTCCTGATTTTTTTTTTTTTAGTAGTATTCCAACACACGTCAAAGTTCAGAAATTATTTCAATAACGAATGTGTAATATTTGTCAATGCCTTTAATAGAATTTAGTTCATGATCTATAATTGAGACCTAGCCTGGCCCTTTCATAGATTGAGATACAACAACTTTAACAATGTTGGGCTACAGGTAAACTGCGTAATCTTTCCGGCCCGTCCAAAATCTAGCCGTGTTATCTGTATCAATATTTGCCTGATAGGGTTTTGATCTCAAATGGAGTGTGCCAGCGCAACAACATTGACCTTTCATTTAATATCTAAAAATCTATGCCAGTTATTATCACTCTGAAGTAATAATGCCACAATGATCTGTCGCGTAATTAGCTAAAAATATTGAGGGGCCGAATATTGCCTATCGGGGAATTTTTATATAAAGTTGCGATCGAGCGAACTGACCGAGCACAATTTTCGAAATAATTATCAATTACAAAAATCCGATTTCTTGATAAATTTTGACATAATATTATATTTCACATTTCTATCTTTCTTTTATTCGTTTTTCTCTTATTTGCTTGGTCGTGAAGAAAGTGGATGTGCAAGCGCCACAAGCCCCCCCCCCCCCCCCCCCCCGCTGTACGCCACTTATAATGAATTTTCCGAAATCAAAATCACAATAAATTGTTTTTACATAATAATTGCGCAAATTTATGGATAATGATTGATTCATTTATTATTTCACTCATGCACTTAGACATCACTTTTCGAATGAAGTCCAGCCTGTGGAGGAGGTTGCAGAGATCGTTCAGAAGATAATTGAGATGGACCTTTCTAACGGGCCGGTTCGGTTTCAAACCAGCGACTATGTACGAGAGAGAGCCGACATGAAGTATTCGGATTTCGGAGCTGTCACGTGGATGAATCATATTCGGAAAATCCTCTGTGAGCCGGTCGATTCCGAATCGAACCCGAAGCAAGATGAATCCATGGTCTAATATGGATTTTTTTTTTCTTCAAAACTTGGACTGAGCTTGTTCTCTCATGCAATTCATTGAGAATTTGAACATTTTCCCTGGGGAAAAGTCATGGAATCTCGGATAATGGTGCCCCCCCCCCCCCCCCCCTGTTTAGAACGAATAAGCAATAAATAGGAAACATAGGAGTTCTTGTCACTTGAAATCGTACCTCACTCTTTCATGCTGATCTTCAATTATCGACTTGAGTTGAGGGTCTTTGAAGGGGCGTGGTGGGGGAAAGTCAGATCGGCCATTGCTTGTTGCAACAGAGGAAGACCAAGAAAATTATCTCAAAAGAACTACTGTAAAAAAAGAATATCATGTGACCAATGAAATATGAAACGATCATCCTCTTTGCGTTGATTCGACTTCAGTTGGCTGGTTTAACTTCATTTCACTTGTTATTTATGGTTCTTTCTTCTTGAAGGCCTTGGCTGTCAAATTCCAAATTCATCAATTAGAACAAAACTCAACATAAAATGAAATAGGTTGGTTTATTTTAATAAAAACTTGTTTTTTGTGTAGATATAAGTCGAGATATTAAATTTTTTACACATTTTCACCTATAAATCAATATGAAGGGTTTAACTTCATTAAGTCCAAACATACAAGTGTCATGCAAGTCACACGGAGACGTCACAAATATATAAGTCACATTTATACGTTGATTAAGACTCAATTTAGAATCGATGTATGAAGAATTTAATCATGTTCATGCCTAACGTTTGAAATAAATATTCCAGATAAATGTTTTCTCTACTGGAAAAGAATCTAGTCAAGTAAAATTAGATCAGAATCGTCAAGAGCGTCGCGTAACGTCATAGTTAAAAATGTAGTAATCTTAATCAAACATGAATGCATTGAATATCGAATTGATATTTTACAAGTTGATATAAGCATGATAGGATCGCTGTTGAGGCCAGTTTAATTCATGTAGTTCAAACGTTTTTTTTATAATACTAGTATTCACTTTCAGTCTTGCAATATTCTAATCTCAATGAATTCGAGGTGTTCTATTTTTATTTATTCCTTATGTATATAAAGAAAATGATATTCATTGTATAAATTTCCAGTCAATTTGAAATACATTCCAATTTACGCTGACGTTTAAAAACTCTATTCTAATGTCTTTAAGGTATATCGAAATTAGATATTTGGGTATTTTCAATTGTGAAATAGAATGTGTTTGGTATTATAATTGCACCGTAAAATGTCATTTTCGCTGTTAAATGGCCATTAGTCATATTGTGATGATGTGTATATGAAATAACCCATTCTTTGTTTCATCAATTCAAATTGAAAATTCCCCTGAAATTTCGATGGATGTCAATGTATTTATTTTAAAATATTAGTTAATACCATTCGTATCGTTTCATTTCATGATGTATTATATTGTCTTTTATTTTCATTGTATACCTTATTCTAAAATGTTCATTTCATATGTATTTGCTATATTGTAATCTTAATCACTTTTGAGAATCAGATTCGTTTATTACTAATGTACATAAAGAGTATAAGATACGTTTGATTAAAGCTTATGTGACTTTGAAGTATATTCTCATTTTTATTCACTTAAAAATAAATTGATTTACTACTATCGTTTAAGCACAATCAGTGGTACCTGCAGTCTGTATTTTACCCTGTGAAATGTATTTACACTGCAAAAACACCGGTGTTGATTTAACACAAGCCCGATATCTATATCGGTCCACACCAGAGAAGCGTTGAAACAACACCAGTCAAGAATCAAACCGATATTGGTTTAACACTAATTGGTGTTGCTTAAATACCACATTGTTATTAGCCTAACACCAAACCGGTGTTGCTTAAACACCTCTCTGGTGTGGACCTATATAGAAACCAGGCTGGTGTTAAAATAACACCGGCGTTTTTGCAGTGTACCTAGTAGCAAAAAGTGATCAGCCAAGCCATGATTATGAATTACTAAATGTGAAAATGCATATTTTCCTATACTAGAGCGGATAAGCTCCAATTTATTTATTTATTTATTTATTTATTTATTTCTGATATTTTGACAGGGTAGCCCATTCACCAATAAGTAGTGGTCTTCCATGGGGCCCTGAATAACAATAAACATATTTACAAAATGCATAACGTATGTACAGAATGTTACAGCATTAAGATTCACATTACGATTTGAATGTAAAACGAAACATTAACAAACTTAGCAAACAAAACGCAGACGGGCACTCGTTTGACGTATAATAAAATATCAATAAATCAAATTAATTACGAAGGACATCTTGAAAATACTGATAATATAACACCAAATCATCAAGGTCATGCTAACACAAAATAAGCACAACAGTGGATGTTCCGTAAGTTATTTATAAATTACAAGTTCTTTTAAACATTCTCTTAAATGAAATGACAGAAGGAGCTGTTCTAATTGAATTATCAAGCTTATTCCATTCAAATATTGAAGATACGATTGGACCACACTTATAACAATCAGTGCGAAACTTGGGCACGCGTAAATATCCACTGTCTCTCTGTCTGGTATGATGTTCATGTACATCATTTGGATTGGTTAAGTTTACCTGAAGGTAAGAAGGTGCTAAATTATGAACACATTTAAATATCATCAAAACGCGACTGAGCTCAAATCGTTTGTCTAGTGTCATCCATTTAAGACTTGTGAACAAATCAGCCGACGGTGTGTCGTATGTCTTGTTCAATATAATTCTTGCAGCCCTCTTCTAAATTTTTTGCAGCTTAATTGTATGGGATTGAAATCTATTCGACCATACAGCAGAACAGTAATCAAATCTTGGCAACACTAAACTGTTATAAAGCAACTTTAAAGACTGCACAGGCAAAGAACTTTTCGCTCTCTTTATTATGCCAATGCTTTTCTGAGTAAGTTTACATACATTTTCAATTTGTTTTGACCATTTCAGTTCTTCATCTATCAAAACTCCTAAGCATTTGGTGAATTGAACTCTATTTATCAAATCACCGTTTAACGAAATCGTGAAAGAATCTATTTTCCTGAGATTAGCACGAGAACCTATTATCATGACACAAGTTTTTTCAGTGTTGAGGACGAGCTGATTATCTTTAATCCATGCCATGACCTTGTTTAATGCAACAGTTAATTTTTCTTCCAAAACTGTCGCATCATTTGCACTGACGGTAAGTGTCGTGTCGTCAGCGTACATATCTATAATACCTTCATGAATACATTCAGGTAAACTATTAACATATATTGAAAATAAAAGGGGACCTAGAATTGACCATTGTGGCACGCCTAATTTGACGATTGAAGTTTGCGATTTGGCTCCTTTGAATTGTGTCACTTGTTGTCGATCAAATGATAAATATGATTTGAACCAAGTGATAGTCCTCTTACTACAACCAATGCAAGTTAATTTCTTTAAAAGCAGCTCATGATCCACGGTATCAAAGGCCTTCCGAAGATCTATGAACGCAACTCCAGAAATTAAATTGTTATCAATGTTTAACGACCACTGATTTACAAGTTTTGCAAGGGCAGTAGTTGTTGAATGCATAGGCCGAAAACCAGATTGATTTGGGTGTAATAAATCATTCACGTCCAAGAATTCACTTAGCTGTTGGTGAACAGCCCTTTCTAAAATTTTACTAACGATTGGTAATATAGAAATTGGGCGGTAATTATTCAACGAAGACATATCACCAGATTTAAATATTGGTACTACCCGAGCCTTTTTCCATTCACGAGGAACAACTCCAGTAGTAAGGGATTTGTTAATAATATCACAAAGGGACTCTGCGATAACATTTTTTGTCATCTTTAAAAGTTTGCAGCTGACATGATCTTCCCCAGTTGATTTATCTATACTCAGATTATCAATCTGTTTCAAAACAAAATCTCTAGTAATCAACTCTAGCTCAAATTGAGAGTGAATTGAACCAACATTTGTATCATCTTCTACTTGAACTCTCTGTTGAGACGTATCCCTTTGCAGGTCCTTAGTAATATTAGTAGCATTTTAAATGAAAAATCCAATAATCACAACAATTGTGCAAATTTTGACTAAAGCATGAAACTTTCACAAGTATTAGTATATGCCGTAAAATTTATTTTAAAGATGGGAGGTAAATTTGTAAATGCCATTTTCGGCCGTTGCCATGGCAACGGATTAATTTCTCAAAAATAACATACATTCCCATGTAAATGGTAAATAAACATGATATAAATGACCAAAATGATAATTTTCAGGCTCCCAATTGAATACTTATGAAAAATTTAGAAATATTCAATATCACAAAGATAGTTCCAATTGGTCCGTTGCCATGGCAACGGTTTGTTTTTCCCCAGAAAAATTAAAATTATGATTTAAAAAAACGTTGTAGAATATGATTTATCTTTAGTTTTACCTAATTTTACAGTGTTAAACAAAGATATTTTTGGTTGCTAAATGTATCAATTACATCTCAAGCCATTGCCATGACAACCAAATAACATCTAATTTACAAAAATAACATGGTAAATAAAGAGGCTTTATAGGAGGAAATTATTTTTAAACAAATTTTCGGCATTACTCCTATGTGTTTAAGATAATAACAAAAAGTGTTTACACGGAAGACAGAAATAAGAAAAAAAGGAAATAAAGATATACTTCGTGTTTATACAGATAGATAATCTAAATTGGAAATCATTCCGGTGGATTCTCTGCGAAGTGAGCGGACATTTCGAACTCTGTATAGGTGTCATGACACCTGTAAAAATTTCCCAATTATAGCAGTAAATAACACTAATTAAACTAAAATTCATGTTAAAATATGGATAATGATGGGGGATAATCTTATTTATCAGTTGACAGGCTATACATCTTCGATTGTATACCTGACGATCGAACAAAATGGTTAACAAAGAAGTAAAACTTCTTCCTCATTTGGTAAGAGAAGTCCAATGATTGCCCTACATGCAGTCATAGAATCAGTGTGTGATGGTGAATCACATGCATACAATTATTTTGTCGATCAGCTATAGGAAATTAAACATATTAGGAATGGGTTAGGTCGATTGAATGATTTTTGCCTTATTGTACTGTTATTAGGCGTGTGAAACCTAAACAGACCATTTTCTGTCCCCTTCATTTCGAGATACATGTACATTAGGGAACCCCTCAAAAACAGCTAATATGAGCTTGTATTAGGATTATCAATATAAACACCAAGGACAATTGCTGGCTCATTTGAGAGCTCCCCATGGGCGGCGCAACAGGAGGGAGTGACGGGTGACCGCGACCTACCCTAAGCTTTTTCATATTGAAAAAATGAAGAAATTGAAAGGCAAAGGAGAAGCCGAAAAACGTTTAATTTTATACTACCGTATTAGACGATTCAGAAGAAATGACTTCGCCCCTGTCATCATGCCCCCCCCCCCCTCCACCCCATTATCGAACAATGTACGTCCTTAAACGAACATATGAACAATGGTAGGGAAGAAAAGGAATATAAGTTTGGTGTTATGTAGTTATTCGGCGTTCTATGTGTTATATGGAGCCTATGTAGTGTGCCTAGCAATTAAGTCCTATAACTCCTGTTGAAATGCTCCCCAGGAAGTGAAGATTGTGTCGGGCATGCCAGGATCCGATGAATGAGGTACACTGCAAAAACTCCGGTGTTGATTTAACACCAGCCCGGCGTGTATATTATGTCAACATCAGAGAAGTATTGAAACAACACCAGTTTGGAATCAAACCGATGCTGTTTTAATACTAATAGGTGTTTTATAACTCGCACACCTATTAGTCTGATAGGGAGATAGGGTTCCCATGCACCCGAATGATATATTTTTTTAACCTACATTTTTGTAATCCGTAAGATGTGTAGTGAATGAATTTTGATGTTCCCAAAACGAAATATTGTCCCATGGGGTTCAAATTCAAGATGGCGTCCAAAATGGCCACCATATTCATGGGATTTGGTTTTTCGTACATAGATTCCGACAAAAACATTCATTTGCCACAAAATTAGTGTCATATGAAAGATAAATAAATTTTCTACAAGTTGATACTATTCATGGGTGATGATAAGCTAATTCGGCTGAGATTTTGATAAGAAAAGTGCAATTTTGAGATTTTTTTCCAAAAAAATTGAAAATTTGCGAAATACATGATTTACCATAAAGCTAAAGAAAATAAAGGAATCGCCTCAAAAATTTCTAGAAAGCTTTCCTAATATACAACTATTAAGTGGACGAAATTCCAAATTGATAACATATTTAGTCACAAACTTATAATGTCTCAAACTTGAAAATTCAATTTTCAGAAATTTAGCTTTTTTACTGCATATCGGAGACTTGGATACACTAATGTATGTTGTCACATTTTCAACCCAGAAAATGGAGATAGGCCTTAATAAAATGCGAAATTATCTATTATTTTGTTGGTAGAATTTACTACAATCCCTTTATTCTACAATATAAAGTCGGTTGATTTAGTTTTTGAAAGAATTAAGACTTTTGGCCAAAATTTGTATGTTTTTGGTTTAAAAAAATGCACATGCAATGTTATTAATCAGATTTATTATGGATATCAGTAATAAATGCACAATCTCAACATTCGATATGAAAGAGGATGTATCAACGAGAATATTGGCAGGCTTCATGCCACCATGAGTATCTTCATTTGCTTTAGAAAGACGGAAAATATGCTGAATGTATTAAGCGATTTTGCGCTAAAGTGAGGCCAAAAAGCAACCTCGGTGTGGCAGTCACACCCATGAAAAATATTGCAAAGTGATGAATGGTATGCCGTTCAAATAATACAATAGCTTGGATCAGCCTCTCGCATCGATTGTGTTGGTATGACTAACACACGTTAATGCACAGTATGTAATGTGCATCGTAATAGAAATGTATCTGATTCAGAAGGATGTAAAGGCAAAAAAAGTGTTTCTGTTACATCATAAATAATTTATTTAATTGAGTCTTTTGAAAACAGTTATAAGATACACTAGCACTGCAGGTGCTGACACATCAATACACAACTGAAAGGAACATGTCAAAGCTACCTCCACCTTATCTGTATTTTGAATTTATGGCCTGTATTCCAAAATCAGGTTTATTTTCCAATACGTTCTAACTCTTTTCTAAATTTATGAAGAGCCAAAATTCTGTTTATTGTATATCTCTTATGTTTACAACTCTGTTCCGTTTGCTTTCATAATGAAGGAAAAAACCTCAATTATCATTCTCAGACAACTATGAACCGTTTGGGGGTCAATATTAATGAAATTGGCTCTCCACGTCAGTAAAAGTCATTGGGGGCAATTCTGTCGCCAGTCAAAAAGTGATCATAATTAGAAAACCATAACTTAGTTCAGATGACCGAAGATCTGACATGATATCTGATGATCGTTTACCAAAACAAAAGAAATCACGATCAAAATCAAAATGTCGAAAGAACTAACCAATCAGCGAAATGGACACAGCAAACAATACTATCACAGATCATGATCATTATCAGTCTAACGACAGTCTATCCAACATTGCATAATTTGACACAATACACACCAATGGGACACACACAGTTGTAAATTCAGAAGGTACAGTAGCATTTGCTAACATTTACATATGCCCACAGAGTCGGTCAACATAAGCTCTACCTAAGAGTTGACTCACGTGCAAGTACTAAGACTATCATAGTACGTACGCCAAGGAAATATAAAGTTCAAAGTGGGAATCATTAGTGAAACAAACACCAGTAAAACTTGAAGCTTATGGTGAGATTCCAATTAAATGTAAAGGTACACTTGACATAAAATGTTACAGTCCGAAATGGTCAACACAGACATTCTATGTACCAGATGTCAAGGTTTCAGCTATCCTTGGGTTGTTAGGTTGCACTGACCTTATAATTATCACAATTCACTCAATGTACAATTATGACACACCTACACCTAACCCTAAACCTAAACAAACACCTATCACGAGTGCTAAGGGTCTCGAACAAGCATTTCCAGAGCACTTCGATGCTATTGGTAGTTTCAAAGGAAAAGCGATGCTTCATGTCAAGGACATCGCTAAACCTACCATAGACGCACCACGCATGTGCAGCACACTAATTGAAGGACAAGATCAAGATCAACGTGGAACACAACAAAAATATGTACTTGTTCATGGAGACGGCAAAGCAAGATGACTCGGTGTTCAACAGCTCCAAGTGCACAATCAAGAAAGAAGCTATCAACTTCTTTGGCTCCAAGTGCACTAAATCAGATATCTACCCAGATCCTAGCAAGGTAGAAGCCAACACATTACCCAAATACTATTACCCAAGGACAAAGAGGATGTTCAGAAATGCCTAGTATTGTTCAAATACCTAGCAGCATATGTTCCTAATTTGTGGGAAAAGTCAGCACCACTTCGATAACTTCTCCACAAGGAAGTACCGTTTATCTGGGACGATGATCATGAACATTCCTTGAACAGCCTGAAATGTGCAGTATCATCAGGTGCATGTCTACAGTTCTATGACCCAGAGAGAGAGAGAACTGTCGAGATAGATACATCAATGAAAGATCTAGGAGCATGCCTGCTTCAGGAAGGTAACCTGTTGCGTTTGCATCCAAAGTCTTTCCACTGCACATTCCAACTACTCAAACATTGAGGGAAGTCTTAGTCGTAATGTTTGGTATCAAACGCTGCTATAATATCTGTTCGCGAAAGAATTCACAGTCATAATCAATCACAGACTACTGGAAATTATATGAAAAAAAACTCTTACAAGTGCAACGCCGCATCTACAGCGATCGCTTATAATCAAAGTCCAAGGAAACAGGTGTCAAATCAATAACCGACCTGGAAACGACATGATTCTTTCCGATTCGTTGAGTCGACTTCCTAATCCCAAGGAAGCATGCGATGTACCGTTAGGTGTCAGAGTTAAATCCATCTGCTCTGAGGAAAAAGATTCACATATGCGATCGACTTATTACTCTTCGGAAAACACAATTAAGGGGACAGAACTTCAGAGAGAAACGGCTAGTGATCCAATTCCCAGATCATTATGGCAGATTTGGCCTGAGTTGGCCTGAAACAATCCAAGAGTTATTGAAACCCCTTAGGCAGTATTGGTCGTATAGAGATAACATCGGATTATCACATGGAGTACTCTTCACGGGAAGTCAAGTCATCGTACCGAAGTCACTGAGGAATTATATCCTAGGACAGCTTCACCTAGGACACATGGGAATCGAAAGTACCAGACGACTTGCTCTTGAGACAGAGTTCTTGTCAAACATCAACGAGGACATCGACCAGTTGATAAAGCAGAGTGAAACATGCCAGAAACATCAAGCAAGGCAGCAGAAGAAAAGAAGTGGAATATCAAGCACATTACTTCTTCTCCACACTATCCAAGATCAAACGGATTAGCTCAGAGGACGGTTCGTACAGTCAAGAATCATTTGACAAAATGTTCTCAGACTGGCCAAGACAGTCAACTAGCAATGATGAACCTGAGAGCAACACCAGTCGAAAGTAACTTGAGATCACCAGCAGAAATGTTATTTGGTAGACCCATCAGAACCACATTATCAAGTCACTATTTCTCGAGAGATTCTACTACCACTGATTTTCTCTTGAATAGGCAAGACAAGGTGAAGGAAGTGCATTATCGACATGCAAGTTCTAATCTACCACCTCTGCATGTAGGACAGCCAGTGAGAGTTATACATCCAAGATAACACACTTGGATACCAGCTAAAGCATCCAAAGTCTGTGAGGAACCCAGGTCTTACGAAGTATCAAAGCCGGGCGGAGGAATCTTGCGAAGGAACAGATCACACGTGAGGGAAATTCCATCCACCATCCCCACTCCAAAGCAGGGCTCGAAATTAGCGGTTGCCGGGGTGACGTTGGCAACCAAAACTGCCATCATGGTTGCCCGGATGGCACCCAAGAAAATTCCGTGGTTTTTTCTCAAAGAGAATAAAAATCTCTTGAAGTTTGCAGCAAGCAAAATTGCTTTTCCAGTCCAAAGTTTAAAACTTCTGGATCAGGAATATATCTTCCAAGATCACATTGGCACAAAGTTTTAGTTTAAAAAATCGCCCAAATCTAGCACATGAGCCTGCCAATGACTTCTAAGATTGACTGCCTGTCTGTCAAAGTCCTCCCTAAGAACCATAGAGCTTACATTTTGACATGATATAAGTTAATTGTTGCAAGTTGTAAAATGCAATTTACAGGAGGCCTTTTCCGTGGTACTAATTCGTCACCACATTTTCTACTTTTGAAAATATTAAATAGATTAATAACACAACCATACACATCTCAATGTTCCAAAAAGACCTTCCCGTTCTTTACATTGGTCAACAGAGGTTTTTTGTCATTTTTGGCACTTTAATGTATCAGAATTGTTTAATTCAAATCGTAAAGAATAAAGATAACCCACTCAATTAATTTCTCATAATCAGAATACCCTCAAAACATTTGTAATTTGTTTTCCTATGACGTCGAATTGAAAAGTTCTGTTAAGAGTTTTTTTGTCAGAATCCAAGATGGTCGTCAAGGTGGCGGCCAAGGAACAATATTCAAGTTTTCAGAAGATCAAAATAAATTCATTCAGTATACGACTCCAGGATTGAAAAGGTGTAGGTTAGAAAAACTAATCAATATGTTGAAAAGGGTGGTCAAGATAATGACAATATAGTACATTTAATTCTGTAAAATGCAGTAAAAAAACAACTCAATTTCTTAATTTTTGTATATTATTATATAGGAAAGTTTTCTAGAAAGTTTCAAGACAATTCCTTTATTTTCCTTAGATATATGGTAAATCAAGTATTTAGCAAATTTTCATTTTGGGGGGAAACAATTTCTAAATGCACTTTTCTTATTAAGATCTCAGCCGAATTACCTTTTCATCACCTATGAATAATATCAACTTGTAGAAAATTTATTCATCTTTCATATGACACTAATTTTGTGTTCGAAGATAAACCTGATTTAGGAATACAGGCCATAGATTCAAAATACAGATAAAGTGGGGGTAGCTTCGACATATTCCTTTGAGTTGTGTATTGATGTGTAAGAACTTCATCTCTATTACCTGCAGTGCAAGTGTATGTTATAACTGTTTCCAAGAGACTTCATTAAATAAATTTATATATAATGTAACAGAAACACCTTTTTTGCCTTTACATCCTTCTGAATCACATTTATATTACCATTCACATTACATACTGTACATTACGGTGTGTTAGTCATACCAACACAATCGATGCGAGAGGCTGATCCAAGCTATTGCATTATTTGAATGACATACCATTCATCACTTTGCAATCGTTTTCATGGGTGTGACTGCCACACTGAGGTTGCTTTTTGGCATCACTTTAGCGCAAAATCGCTTAATACATTCAGCATATTTTCCTTTTATCTGAAGCAAATGAAGATACTTATGGTGGCATGAGGCCTGCCAATATTCTCGTTGATACATCCTCTTTCATATCGAACGTTGAGATTGTGCATTTATTACTGATATCCATAATAAATCTGATTAATAACAATGCATGTGCATTTTTTTAAACCAAAAACATACAAATTTTGGCCAAAAGTCTTAATTCTTTCAAAAACTAAATCAACCGACTTTATATTGTAGAATAAAGGGATTGTAGTAAATTCTACCAACAAAATAATAGATAATTTCGCATTTTATTAAGGCCTATCTCCATTTTCTGGGTTGAAAATGTGACAACATACATTAGTGTATCCAAGTCTCCGATATGCAGTAAAAAAGCTAAATTTCTGAAAATTGTATTTTCAAGTTTGAGACATTATAAGTTTGTGACTAAAATCGATATCAATTTGGAATTTTTGTCCACTTAATAGTTGTATATTAGGAAAGCTTTCTAGAAATTTTTGAGGCGATTCCTTTATTTTCTTTAGCTTTATGGTAAATCATGTATTTCGCAAATTTTCAATTTTTTGGAAAAAAATCTCAAAATTGCACTTTTCTTATCAAAATCTCAGCCGAATTAGCTTATCATCACCCATGAATAGTATCAACTTGTAGAAAATTTATTTATCTTTCATATGACACTAATTTTGTGGCAAATGAATGTTTTTGTCGGAATCTATGTACGAAAAACCAAATCCCATGAATATGGCGGCCATTTTGGACGCCATCTTGAATTTGAACCCCATGGGACAATATTTCGTTTTGGGAACATCAAAATTCATTCACTACACATCTTACGGATTACAAAAATGTAGGTTAAAAAAATATATCATTCGGGTGCATGGGAACCCTATCTCTCTCCCCTACTATATCTGGTGATAGACCAAAACCAAACTTCTCTGGTGTGGATATTTTACCGGGCTGGTGTTAAGTAATTAAACACCAGAGTTTTTGCAGTGTAATAATTATTGCAATGTGAATCGCTAAGAAACAATGTAATTAGCACTATAATGTAGCTATTCTTGTCGTTATTATTATCATATAAATCAAAGGCCCTAATTAAACATAGAAAATTTTTCTTACACGAATTACACAAAAAGCATTCTGATTTCTCATCCCTCCCCTCTCTCCTCCCTCTCCCCCTCTCTCTCTCAACCTCTTTCTCTCTTTCTTCTATTCTTGCTCATATTCCCTCTATATTTGCTACTCTTGACCTGACCCTGATTAAATAGTGCCTATTAAGATATTAGAGATAAGATATGATTTTTTAGGTGTAGAAAGAGAAGAGAACAATAAGAAAGGAGGATATACAAAGGAAAGAGAGTTCGGTTAGTTCTCCCCTGTAGTGTAATTGAGAAAAAAATAGGCCGCCTTACCCTCCCCCCCCCCCCCCCCCGCCGAGTGACTGTATCATAAGACAACATATCAGCAGGCCTAATAAGCCTGCCAAATGATTGTGAGAATGCCTTATACATCATTACATCTCGCACTTCAATCCAAGTACGTTCGCATCCGACATATATATAATCATTTTGTTATAATGATAATTATGAAATTATGATAATTGTGATAACTTATTGAGCGCACACATCGTCCAGAGACGCCCATGGCGCTAGCCCAGCAACAGTTCCTTTGGATATATATACAAACAGCAACAAATATAAATGTGAACGAAGTCAACCAAGAAATCTTGAATTACTACAAATACAATCAGGTCGTTAAAGGGATGGTCCAGACTGGAGATATTTATATCTCAATAAATAGAGTAAAATTCACTGAGCAAAATGCTGAAAATTTCATCAAAGTCGGATAACAAATAACGAAGTTTACTTAGTGAATTTTATACTTACCAATAGTTTGTGAAAACAGGTATATGCACATCTTCATGATTATCCATTAGGTCAGTCAGTCCGCAAGCCCCTGTGTTAATGAGCAAATGAGCAAGATTTATCCAAGTCCTCTCGTGGCTGAATTCATGTCCCTGCAAAATCTCGTGAATTGTGAGACTTTCTTTCTCAAAGAATTTAACCACTTTCTCTTTGAGTAATATTGATTATTTTTGTACCATGGGCAAGAGTAAATGTTACCCTTTTATATTGGTCATTTCTTTTGAATGAAATATTTTGATAAATAAGTGAATTTTTTACCTGAAAAGATGCATCAAACAGAATTTTCTTCCTCTGTTTTCAAATGCAATTTGTGCAACATTTTGTGTTTTAGGCACCAACATTATTTATATCATCAGAAAGCTCAAATCTATACTTTCTTACAATGTCACTCTTGATATGTGGCATCTTTTAGATGGGTCAGCAGCCAGTTATTTCCATCAAGATGCAAGACGAGATTTCTGAAATTTCTGAGTAACATAAAATCCAGAGTTCTGATTGGCTGAATACTGTTTTCAAAACAAACAGGCGCGGGTAATTTGAAGAGATTACCACATGGTGAGTGTGACCTTGCAGAGGCCTAGTGTGGGGAACAATGGAATTTGCGTGGGTGTGTGGTCTATGACCAATCAGAGCGCAGTATTCTTGTTTTTGAGCTGCAAAATGTACTTGGCCTATGAAAAGCTGGCTGCTGACCCATCTAAAATACATCTTCTTATAAAAATCATATCATATTAAAGCTTAGATCTTCAGCTTTATCATGATTTAAAAATCATTTGTGCCTAAACAGAAATTAAGTGTGAAAACAACAACTTTTGTTGCATGAAAAAAAATATTTTGTTTCATGTTTTAGATCAAAAGTTTTTCCTATATTACAACATTCTTTTAAAAATCCAAACACATGACCTAAAAGAATGATTCTTCTTCTTTACAAAGATACAAAAAACATGAAATTTGGTCAATAGTTAGAGCAGCAATGGCCGAATAAAAAGAGGTGTTTTGGTTCGCACCAAGCTCATTAACTATGCAAGAACCCTCTTGTCATGAATATCACTTGGATAAAAGAAGCTACTTTTTCAGGGCTTGCGGACTGACTGAGGTGGGCTGATGATGTCACATCCCCAATTTCTTTTATCTTATGTTATTACATGAAATCATAAATGTTTCATTTTTTCATACATGTGTAAATGATGTGTCTCCTTTATGATGAAATAAGTTGCGGCAGTAATCAGTTGCCAATCCAATTGTTTTAGTTCTTGGTAGAATTATTTTGAATAAGCCTAATTTCATATAATAAAATACACAAGAACAAGTGGGGATATGACACCATCAGCCAACCTAATGAATATTCATAAAGACATGCCTAGAACTGTTTCACCTGAATAATGCAAATCTTTAAAATTCAATAACTTCGTTATTAGTTATCCGATTGTGATCAAATTTTTAGCATTTTGCTTTGTGAATTTTACTCTATTTATTGAGATATAAATATCTCCAGCCTGGACTATCCCTTTAACGACCAATGTACTGACCACAGTTCGGACATAAGGAGTTGAGGGGGAGAAGTCTGTGAAGGGCAGGGCAGCGGGGCAAAGTCGAAGTGAGGAGGGAGAAAGAGGAGGGAGTTACTGTAGCCAAGGCAATAAACAAGGACGAATTTCTGATAGTAGTCGCAAGGTTAAAGAGAACTACACAAGTCTGAAAGTCACTGGAAAGGGAAAGTGGTGAGGTTTGAAAGTCACAGGAGGGAGAAAGTGAGGAGAGTAAAACTTCTGAAAGTAGAGCGATTTCTGAAAAACGAATGAAGTTCAAAATGAGGAGAATACACCGGAAGGTTACAAAGTGGACAGACCAGAGAGTTTGAACCCGAGTAAGTTAGATTACAGTACAAGAGAGGTATATCAGGTATCAATCCGAGGTAAAGGCACCAATGAATGAGCTATTTTTGGTGAACCCAAGACTAAATTTGCTATAATTATAACTCGGAAATGGTACTCATATCGATAAAGAGATGACCAACCTCTTTGGTGATATATCAAATTTATTTTATCTCTAAGCAAATACATTACAACCAAAATAATCCGTTCAAAATCTATTAAAGGTAACGATCCGGGGAGAAAAAAAAAGAACTTATGAATTAAGAATTGTTTGAAAATTGTTTAAAGTTTAAGACCACCCCAGAAAAATGTTGATTTGAATCAAAAGAGGAAAATTCAACAAGCATATCGCTGAAAACTTAATTCCTCCAAATTGAATGTAAAACATAAAAATTATGACGTTTTACAGTTTCGCTTATATTTCTAAAAATAGTTATAAGCACCACTTGGTGACATGCAAACGAGATGTCCCTTACTTACTATTACTTCTTTTATTGTTTGAATATTTCAAGTTTTACAGATTTGAGAATAGGGACCAACTTGACTGAACCACAAAATGTTAAAACAATGGTTATTCCAAATAATTATTCAGGGAGGAATAAGACTCCTTTCACGTGACAGTGAGGAGAAGTTTAGTTTAATTCATAATTCCTTTAATAAAATACAAATTAGCGAGTGGATGATATCATCAGTTCTTTTATTACAAATTAGCGAGTGGATGATATCATCAGTTGCCTCATTAACATACCGACCAGGATGTGCATATGACTGGACTTGTCCTTGAACAACAGCAAATGCTTTATGTTTATTGAAGGTCCAAGGGACATTTAACAGAGAAAACAACACAGAAAACTAATTTTCAAAGTGACTTATTTTATTTCACAATATAAAAATTTCGGTCATGCCGTCTTAGACAGTATTCATAATTTCATTTCATCAACATTGAAAATTAAAAACAAAAGAAATACACGTCCAAAAAATCTTTAATTCTTCATTCACGAGCCATTAAAAACATGTTCAAGTTGATGATTTTTTTTTTCTCTCTTCACATTTCATTATCTTCAATAACATTATCTGTATTTTTTTCTCATAAATTTTAGAGGCTATCTACAATTTTTTTCTCCAAAAGAGGTCATAAAACTCTTATACATGAATTAGCGAAACTTTCAACATTTTCTCAGTTTTGTATTCTAAAGGGGTACTCCGTACAAATGTTAAAGTGACTGGAATAAATTGGGTAAATTCAACACAACATAGCATATTTTCATCAAGTCAGATGTAAAATCACAGTTAGGCAAATGAGTTTCTATCAACACAAAGTTAGGCAAACAGGTTTTCTGTAATCATATAGTTAGGCAAATAAATAAAATATGACAGAAAGGTATACTTGTGACATCATATCCTTATGGGTGGGGGAGCTGCTTCCCTTTACTTTCAAGTTAAAAAGAGGGGAACAAAAGAAAACCAGGATGAAAAAGGAAGAAAAAAAAAATGCCTATATTACCCTTTTTTTAATCCAGAGAAAAAAAAATGCCATACCGAACCTCAACTAGTCTCCCCCCCCCCCCCCACAAAAAAAACCCTCATCAAATACACTTGACCTGCCTCAGTAGAAATAATCGGAGTTCATGCTTTAGGAAAGCAATAGGAACTTCAAAATCATATACATTGGATATTTTTTATCTGATTTTGATGAATTTGTCACCACTTTGCTCATTTTTATTTCATTATTTAAATAATTTCAATCTGAGGATGGTGTACTCCTTTAAATAATGATCTCAACAGGCTATTCAAAGAGTAATACGCTATGAAAGCATCAATGTACATATTTACCTGAATTCGTCGATTTACATAAACATTAGTTTTTTATTCCAGAATAGAAATGCAGAAAAGAAGACTACTTTAATAAGAGAAAATATACATGTTTCTAAACGTTCTTGTTGTCAATCTTCACTGTTTTGGTGGACAAAATTTTGGGAAATGCAAAAAATATGTTTTGACAGAACTTTGAGGATCAACTTTCGACACTACCCAAATCAGCACTTTAAACAGAAGCAATAGTTTAGCGGATTATACTGCAATTAGTACCCCATATGAAGTCCCATCATCAAAAACTAATATCAATGTAGCGATTTCAAAAAAATAATTGGCCTTAATCGTGAATTCATTATGAGCATCTACAACTATTGCTACCTGCAACATATTATGTTTGGAAGCTTCTATTTTCAAGGAAATAATGGAAAGTAAATTCAAACCTTGACTCCAAATTCAAACAAGCTGATAGGCCTACCTTTTAGATTGAGAAATGTTGTACACTCATTGAATGTGTTAAAAATGAAATATCTCAGAACCAATCTGTTCATCCAACTATCCCTTCACGTACATGTAATACATTATGTTTGGAAGCTATTTCGGTAAAATGTATTTCCACTTGCAAGAAAATAAGGGAAAATACATTCTAACCTTGACTTCAAATTCAAGACAAGCTGATACCCTTTAGATTCAGAATTGTTTCATACTAACTGAATGTGTTGAAAATAGAATACCCTCCCCAATCTGTTCACCTATAACTGCAGGCAATTTGGTAAATTGTCTTTCTATTTTAAAGGAAATAGGGAAAATACATTCCAACCTTGACTTTTAATTCAAGCAAGCAGATACCCTTTCGATTCAGAATTGTTGTACACTAATTCAATGTGTTAAAAATAGAATATCCCACAATCAATCTGTTCATCCACGCAGTATATGTTTGGAAGTTCTTTCAGTAAAACATATTTCTATTTTCAAGGAAATTAGGGAAAATACATTCCAACCTTGACTTTTAATTCAAACTGATACCCTTTAGATTCAGAATTGTTTCATACTAACTGAATGTGTTAAAAATAGAATATCCTATGATAACTGTGTTCATCCAGCTATCACTTCACGCAATAATTTGGTAAATTGTATTTCTATTTTCAAGGAGATAATGGAAAATACATTCCAACATTCACTTCCAATTGACACCTTTTAGACTCAGAATTATTTCATGCTAATCTATTGTGGTACAAATAAAATACTTCACAACCAATCAATAACTTTGGAAAACAAGATAGAATACAAATCATCTTCCAAACATGATGCTGGTTGCAAACGTAAGACTCAAATCATGAGGGGTTATGCTGTGGCGCATTTTCTATTTCGATTGCGTTATTTTGCTACAAGACTATAATTGAACGATATCCATGTTCATCCAAGCATAAATATATACCACACAAAATAATTTGAATCACTTTCATATGGTGTATAATAAAAATTATCCTTTCATAGCTGATGTTTAGAATTTATTAATTATCTAATGAATTATTAACTTATTACGAAACACTAATGATTCATTTCATAACTAACTGTTTAGGTGTCAATTTCAATGTTTTACACAGAGGGCAAAAGATGCCTTATGGGCATTTTCACTGTAACTGACGTTACATGGCACAATTTTACGCACTTCTTATTGTGTGTATGATTATCTCTATTACAACAAATGATGGGAGTTTGCTTAATACCGTGAAAATGCCCTTATAAGGAAAGCAACCCCAAATATATAATTATTCTGACCAATATTTCCAAGAGGCACCTGATCAAAACTATGAGATTTTCAAATCTAATGATGAATTACTGCAAAGAGAACGTCTGCAGCCAAAAATCCTAAACATAGCTTAATTCTGTTTTGGGGATCTATAATGTGATGTGTGATGATCTCAGGGGTGTTTTTCATGAAAGCACATGTCAGACGTTTTATCCGACTAAGTCTGTCTTATCGGACAGCAACCATAGTAACAGTACTTCTCAACCAATCAAATTCAAGGAAAGATGTCAGATCCGACAACCTGGCAGACAAAAAAATGTTGATGAAACAATATCTGGTAACTGATGTAGAAAACATGGCACGACCTTCTAATATTCTGGCACCATATTCAAACTTGACCTATGCATTCATGAGATGTAATTGGTGTATGAATTCAATGACCAAACCTAACAGTAGCACAGAGCTTAGTAACTGATCGTAAATTTGATTTGCATGACTGACTGCACATAATGACCAATCTAATCGATTGCATTAATCAGCCCAGCGATCAATCGCCCAAAGCTTTGTGTTAAGAGGCACAAACTTCAAACACCATTTTCATCTATGATATGCATGGCAGATGAAAAGTAAAAATAGCAGCCTTGACTACTCAAGGCTAAAATGGCTCGTCTTTATTCTAATTTTAGTTTGAGACAGTAGATACATATATCCCAGAGAACATGTGACATACCTGTTAATGATTATGAAAGCCTGGAAAGTAATATTTACATACAGTGAGAATCAATACTGCATACATCGAAACTCACAGATACTTTTTCTTAGGCATGAGATATCAGAAAAGATAATTACTAAATAAATTCTTTTATTTTGTTTTTTATTGAAATTCAGATGATATTTGGTTTGATGTCCTGCAAAAGGCTTAAAATGGATGTAGACTGACTCAGCTTGTGCACAATTGATTATATGTTACAAATTTATAAAGGAAGACTGAGAATAATAGAATCAAATCAATTACTATAATAAACATGCAGAAAGATAAATATTATAACATTAATTATTTGTAATACATATATATGACCTGATGAGAAAATAAACGAAGAAACAAATAAGAGAGAATTGTTGAAAAGAGGGGAAAATTTTTTTATTTTCTCAAGAGAATAGTCAGACTTCTGCCTCCAAATGCAAAAGACACAACCAAATAAATTATCTTTTGTTTTTACCCAAATAGGGGTTTACCTAAACATAGTGTGAGCAGATAGATTGGTAATATGTAAACAAAAAAGTAGGACATTACCTTATTGGTATATTTCAAGAATTTTTATTCAAATAGGTACTACTTAAAGTTGTATGGTTGTGTTCATTTTTGTGATCAATAATTCTTTTTTTTTTTAATTATTTATCTTTGATTTGTGCTGATACAGGATTATTTGGTGAGATACCCCTAATTTCATTTTAATAGATTATAATAAGTATCTATATTTTCCTCTGGAAAATGAGTACTTGTATTTGATAATGAAATGGTTCTCCATTTTTCTAATAAAAAAGATTAAATATTGTAATGACACCTAAAGCATGACTGATACAAGGCCAGGTTAAAAATGAAAAGATACTAATTGATTTCACAGATTTTCAAAGCAATAATACATTTTCTGTGAACATCTCAATATCAACAATATCAATGACAACAAATCTAGCAACATCCACTTTTTAACCTGGCCTTATATTATTCATGTATGCTTTTTACATTTCATAATTAAAAACAAAAGTGAGTAAAATTGTTAACTACTATAAAATGACATGAACAGACATTACTTCTCTTTTTTATTCAACAAAAGTTATAGTAAGAGATTTAATTAAGAAATACCTAGTCAAGCTTAGTGATTAATCGCTTAATAAAATGGCCTATCAAGATCCTTGCATTCGCATTTTGCTCAGTAGACTGACTAGAAGCTAATCAGAACTATTCTTACAAATTAGCGATTGATCGCTAACTTTGTGATATGATAGGCCTACTAATGCAAGTTTATCCGTAATTTGGTTGGTATTTGTGCCATTATTTGTGTATTTTATAAAGAATTGATGGTGAGAGAAACAAGGGACAGGTTGGCCTTCCATAGCCAACCAGGGGCAGGATGGCCTTTCATGCTAGCAAGAGAGACTGGACTCCTATCTACGGTTCTTATCAACATCGCATACAATAGAAAGCTCTGCAAACTATCTGATAACAATCTCCATGCAATGCATCAAACACAAACATTTTCCCAATAGTATTTTACTCATTTTATTTCATACGTTTGATTTTTTTGTCATTTCAAAAGAGATTACACAACAAAATTGGTGCATGGAGCAAACGCAGGAATGAAGATCATGCAAATTAACCACTTTTGTTCTCTTAGTTCATGTTAAATATGTTAGAACAACTGTATAATAATTGATAATGAATTTAATACACTTCAATAATCATACATCACCCATGTGAAGATGGGTTGAGGGACAAAACAGCATCCTATTACAAAGATTTGTCCGACAACTCTATTCGACCTTGACCTTGTCAATCTGTGCGTGACCTAAGTTCGAAGGTCAACCAAATGTCAGAATTCATTCCTAGGTGATCCACGAGCACAGTGAACTTTGACCCCTTGACCCAAAGTCGAGATACACAAAGGTAATCGGGTCAATCTTTGTGATGTCCATAACTGCCAAAGGTAAGGAGTAACAATCCTCTTTTCTTTCCTTCAGGATAAGAAAATAAACAAGATGAAAGGGAATTCCGATGGAGATGCAGATACCGTTATAAAGAGTCATTTGGATTTTGCATGGATGTAGTGCTAGTCTTGAAGTCAGACACTCATGATCCTCCGTTACCAAAGTTGAAAGAAGTAGGAACTGTAGTGGTTTCAAACTTGTAACCACCGGCCTGCTCGATCTTCTTGGATTCTGATGAGAAAAAAAAATTGCAAACAAATTTAGAATGATGTTAGCAGAAGTGTTCCTAATTGGAACTGAATTCCTCCGTCGGCAGATGCAACTAAATTTGGACCCCATTCTTATCTGCTTTCCTGTACTGGTCGTGTTTAGACCAGTTTAGGAAACCAGTTTACAAGATCGCCTCTCTACAGACCTGCCAACCTCTGGGAATGAAAAATTGTATTCTGTGATAAAAAATGTATTTTTCCCCAAAAAGTTGATTTCATAATAAAATGCGTGGCACACTCGCTCATCGCGGCGCTCAAGCTGCACGCAAGCTAAAATGCACACTGCTATTGCGGATGAAAAAAAAAACATTGAAATATGTGTATATCTCACCCTGGTTTTAAACAAAATGATTGAAAAAAAAACAAGTTACCTGAAATTGCATTGATCTAATAACCATAATTGTGTAAGTTTTATGAAAAAGAGACATATAGAGATGATATTTTGCAATAAATTACAATTTTTTTTTTACAAAACCGTATTTTTTAAAGAAAAAACGTACTGCCATATTTTGGGTGCAAAAACGTACTAAACACTAAAAAAACATACTGGTTGGCAGGTCTGTCTCTAGCATCCTCATCACCTTCTCCTGAAATGGTTTCCAGGATCACTTCATGTTAAGTGGTCCCATTGCTAGGGGCACGCTTTCAGTGTAGTCGAATGTTTCACATGAAATTTGAAACTGCAGGACAGGCATTCTACACACAGTGTGTACGGAGTAGGGCGCCCAACATGCATACACTCTTACTTCTGGGCAAAGAACGGCTGTGTCCTCATCTATGCTTGAACCAGTTTTAACTGGGCAAAGTGGTCTTGAAAACCACATCAGGAGGCGGTTTTCCAAATTTGTTTGACAGACCGCTTAAGACTGCTACCAAGACCACTTTGAGCATTACCATTACACGTTAACCTGATTTCCACTGAACGAGCGTAAGGAATTAGGTGAGAATGGGGAGTTAATTCCATTCTAATTTATTTACTGGCTGGTATGGCTTCTGTATAAGTGCTTATTGTTCCTTTTGATTCTATTCATCTGCCGAAATGCGGTGAACCAGGGATTGGCCCACAAAACTCTATAATAGGTTTGGATGACTATCGGTAACCAATTGCATAGATATATCAACAAGATGGATTTTCCACTGCAGACAAATATATTGTCATCTTCTACTATGAGGAGTTTTTTCAGCTCCATTTGTGTTGCATATTTTGATACCTTTTCAGAGAGTTTAATCACGTTTTATTCATTCAGAGGTATTTTACCTTATTTTACCAATCGATTCACTTTCCCTTATGTATATCAAATAAATTAACAAAACTGACCAAGATGATGGGCTCAGATACAATTTAAGTATTTGAAGATTAGAAATAAAAAGTTTAAATGACTCTACTCTTTGTTTTCTTACAATGTCTGAATTGATTGCCACTCGGGGCCCATAACACAAAGGTTAGCGATGCTCGTAGATAGTTTTTCTACGATTGATTGCATTGACTACAATGTACAATCACTCATGAAAATCAAGCGTACGATTAATCGCCAACTTTTGTGTTACGGAACCCTGGTGACACTTCATTTGCTCCTGGGACAATTTCTCTGGGCTTAATTTCGTATAAGATATACTGTAGGGTTAGGGTTACAATAAGGTTTCATATTAGGTTTAGGATAGGGTATAATTTTAAACCCAGGGATGAAGGTAGTCATTCGATTAGTGTGTGGACTTTAGAGCGGGGCAATTGTCGCCGGAGCAAATTTCATGGAACCTGCCACCTATCCCATAATGCTCTCGTAACATAGTATCTTGACAATCTTACCTGCTGCTGCTGCTCTTTGGTCGGCTAAAACAACTATTTCTTGAAGCTCCTGCTGTTGCTCCGGTGTCAACTGACTCGTGAGGGCGCTGTACCAACCATTATCCGTCGCCTGGATAGCTATTCAAAGAAAGAAGTACCAATTTCGATGAGAACGTATGTGTACAGCAACCATTTACCAACTATATTTTCATTAATTCATTCATTTACTGATCAATATTTCTTTCTCATAATTATCTTCATTGGAAATGTTTTATATTTATTAATTCAAGTATATGTAAATACCTTATTCTCTTATTTAATTGATTAATAAAATATGTATTAATTCATATTTATTCATTTATTCCTTCATATGTGGATTCTCTCATTCATTCATTCATATATTTTAGTTATTAATTCATTTATTTATATATTTATAATTTTATTCAAATTACGAGAAAAATCGGATGAAACAATGAACGGTTCTTGCACTCCATGAACTACAATTTTTTTCCCCTGGAAACATACTGGAAAGTAATTTAACCCTACCAAATTAGACACTTCGGCCTGTACACTGACGTCCTTTTCATCTTCGTCCATGGTCTATTCCCCCTGTACTTCGTACGTTTATTATGTTTACTGTACTCTGATCATCATTTAATTAGTGTAGAAAACTATTTTAGTTATGATTCCTAGGCAACTCTGAATAATTTCAGTACCAAGTACATGATATATTGAACCTATAATGTTAGAGATTTATGCCACAACTGGCTATCCATAGTTTAACCACATGCTTAGACCAGAGTTTAAAGTAAATCTGAGTTCAGAATACAGGCCTTTGCATTCAGATGCTAGATAACAACAGGAATTTGAAGGCCTTTTCACACGTTCATCTGTAGAATCATCGGACCTTTCACACGCTCACTTGAAAACTTTGATTTGAATGGAATGGAACTGGAATTCACCTCCGGAGTAGAATTGGAATTCATGAATGGGATTAGCTTTCGTGATTCTAGTCATGTTTTATTTTGGTTTCACACGTGCAAAAAATTTGTCATTAGCCTTATTTTTCACTGTAATCATCATTCAAATCACAATTTCTTAATCGTGTGAAAGGGCGATTAATGTACAAAAATCAGATTTCAACCTTAGCTGACGATAATCAAAACAAATGAGAATATGCATTGGCCACCAAGGACACGCTTCTGAAAACCTTTAAGAAACACCAAACAGAATACTTGTTTTTTAGCAAGAGAGACTTACTTTTCATGATGTTCTTGAAGACAATGTACTCATCATCAGCATCTTCATCATCATCTAGGATTGTGTTGTATCCCTCTAAAGCAGTCTCTTCATATACCTCATCATCATCATCATCGTTTCTATCTGCAGCCTGTAACCATAAAATGGAAATATGTTAGCTGTCTCTTCATACAAATCACGACCATCATCTTTATCTGCAGCTTGTAAACGATAAAATGACAAAATCTTACCTGTCTCATGAAAATCAAGATCGACATCGTTTCTATCAGCAGACTGTCAATAATAAATTATTATTTTCTTACAGATTCAGTCCATGAATCCATAAAAAATGATGAAAAGAATACCTTTTTTTCTCTTATAAGTTTTCATTGAAAGATGGAGGCCCCGTGTAGGAGAGTCACCACCTTTGCACGTTAAGAACCCACTGCACTATTCATATAAGAGTAGGGGGAAACCCCGGTGTAGTGGTCCACCTGCACCCCCCAATCATTTATGTCGGGAGGAGAGACCTGCTGGTCATAGTGATTCAGTTCACTTTTCACCTCCCCAGCACAGGTGACGCCAAAACAATAATAATAATAATAATACTGACCGCTTTCTCTAATCTCTCCAGATATTCGGCTCCATCTTCATCAATCTCATCTTCGTCGCTTTCCAGCTCATCTTCTTCAAAATCACTATCATCCTCCTCCTCATCCGAATCGTCCTCCTCCGCTTCAGCCCGGCCTACAAAAAGAAGACAAGCATAAAAAAGTAAACATATGGTAATCAGATTAGAGTTGTGATTTGGGAGTTTCCATTTGTTCACTCTCAGACCCCAAAGTAATAAGAAAATCTTCAGGGTTCATGGGAATTTCAGGGGCATTTAAAAAAAATATATTGTGTTCTGGGGGAGGGTGAGGGGGGGATTCTGAGACGAGTTAGCCCCAGCCTTGTGATCTCCCCCCCCCCCTGATGTTGTTGCTAACAATGAGTTGAAACTATGGTTGATGAGGAGGGTGCTCAACATCCATACAGGCATTTGGAGGCTGGTAAAACTGGGGAATGGGGGGATGGGCTTACTTGGGCAGTTTAAAATTACCCCAAATGCCAACAGTCACACATGAAATTTGATTGGAAAGAGAAAAATGCAATGGAAGAACAAAAGAGGACATTCCCAGTGCGGTACGCTGTGGCTTTCCAGAATAAAGCCTGTCTAAAAGAAGCTAATCATTACACCCTCTAAATTGGCAATATAATGAAAACAATGAAATAGCTACTTAAAATACAAATTAGCAACATGTTAATGAAATCATACAAATTCTGGTCACATTTGAAATGTGTTAGATCTCTTTTTTTCCAACCTGTTTAACAGGGAATTTTCCTGACAATATTGAGAAGTGAAGGCGAATAAATCAAAAAATTATCTGTTCTGGTTATTCATCTGCAAGGGCGTAGGATGGGGGGGTGCACCCTGCTGCTGAAACAGAGGAGTTCCGACACTGGCAAGCAAAACAAAATTTGTACCCCTTCTTCTGCTTTCAACAGCTGATTTTCCAAACTTTAATTTCACCTCCCCAGGATATGCACCTCCCATGCTCAAACCAGCCTACGCCCTTGATCTGAGCCCCGGTGATACTCACATTGATACGCTCGCTTGAGGCCTTTGAAGAGGAGAAGAAGAGATGGTAAGAACTCGTTGGCCAATTCATTGACGACAGCTGGTCTGTTTGGTAGCGATACCAGCATGCACATACCAAGGACACACATCTTGCGATCATGAAGCCTGTTGAAAATAATCATATTATCAGCATCTAATCAATACCCCAGACACTAATGGTAGGGGAGATCGCGGTTAGTTGGAACGTGGGGTAAGTTGAAACATTGTAATTTTCTTTAATGCCTGTAAAATAAATTTATGCAATACTGCCCTCAATTTATTGCTATTAATAATACAGCTCTGTTGTTCCAACTAACCCCGATCTCCCCTACCTTTTCTTCATTATTTGAAGCTGATTTATGCCCCCACTCCGTACCAAGCAAGTATGCAAATTAATGAAAATACAATTTTATTTGATTTATTGCCACAAAATGTTATCAAAGCAACTCAGTACCCTTCACTTAAAAAAAAAGCTTTCTCTAGCACGTCTTCACTCCAAGACCAATGTGCATGTAGAGTCCCATGGGTATTTGACAAAAACTGAGGAAGTAAATTACAAATCAAAATTTCCTGATTTATTGCAATGATGTTACCATGACAATGCAGTACCCAACACATTAAAATACATGTGCGCCAAGTTTCATTAGCACTGGGCAAAAAACTGAGCAAGTACTTGGCTCTTCCTTGATTTATGGCCATACTATGCTGTTAACATGGCAAGCATATACCAAAACTCAATCGGTGTTGAGTGTCTTTGAGCCATTGCTCGATGAACTGTACAGTAACGGCCTCATTGGTGTTCGATATCCTAACCTTGTCTTAAGAGTTGTAAGGACACACTTAATACACTAAGAAACAATCAGTGTCTTTGAGCCATTGCTTGATGAACTGTACAGATTGGTATTCAGTATCCTAACCTTATCTAAATGTTCCTAGGACAAACTTACCCTAAGAAACAATCAGTGTCTTTGAGCCATTGCTTGATGAACTGGACAGTAACTGCCTCATTGGTGTTTGGTATCCTAACCTTGTCTAGGAGTTCTAAGAGTTTAAGAGGGCTGTAGTAGAGCGCTGATATTACAACCTGAAGGCACATCTGCCTGAGTTCAGTAGTCTTTACCTCCCTTGTCAGCCTGGCTAGGGCAAGCTCAACAAAAAGTGGCACCACCTGTAATAAAAAGGTGAAACAAAAAGTAAACCAGTGTGTAGTACAGTTAAAAGATTGACAGATGTTTTACACTCTAAAAATAGTTTACCCAATATTGGGTAAATAAGGAACATGCATGTTTCCTAGGCAAAATGAAAACCAATATTGTGTAAACTTTACCCAATGTTTCGTTGAAATTAACCCATAAAACATGCCTTTCGCCGCAATATGGGACACAATCTTCCACAGCAGCACGTTTGCTTCATCAGATTTTGTTGGACCTAAAATCCTTTATCTAGTACATGCAGCTATCTCACTTCCAGAAGAAGAATGGTCCCATCAGCAGCCTTGAGGGACATTCCAACATAAGGGGCAGATTTGACTATCCTAATCAAAAGAGGCATTCACATTGCATAACTATTAACAAACATCAGATAAATTGTTTTCTATTCGGCACAGACTGTTCCATCTGTCATCAACACCCCCTCCCCGCTCTCTCCAACAAAAGGCTTTAACTTTTCCACCTTGGCAGTATTAATACAAGTTAAAGGTAATTAATATGTTGATATAACACCAAAGCGAATCTGAGAAACATCTACTAAAAAAAGGGAGAACAAATTAAAAGACTTACATCATCAATCTGTCCCTTGTATTGGATAAGAACAACCTCAAGAAGTTTGGCAGCATGGCTTTGAGCATCCTCATCTGTTTCCTCTGTTAGTACCTGCAACAATTGAAAGTTCTTACGTTACTTGTCTGAAATCATATTACTTCACTACCCCTGTATCCTCCATTTTCTGTCTTTAAAGCCTGTTTCAAACATAAATGGCAGTTGTAGTAACAATCTATGAATAAGTTTTAAAGGAATCACGACCACCAAAGTGTTTATATTTACTATGATTAAGCAAAACGCCTGAAATGGCACTGGTCCAAAAATATGTAAAGATAAACTGCTAGAATCTGGGTTAAAGACTAAGGATGGTGGCGCTACTCAGTCAGTTAGAGCGCCTGTTTCGGACAAGATCGTAGATTTTAACATAGGTTGGTTTGAGTCCCACTCATGCCCAGCAAAAAAGTGATGCTAGCATTGTGTGTTAGCATGCCTCAATACTGTATTCAGTGCAGATGTAAATTAAAATGGAAAACAATACGTCCATCGGAAATGAAATGTTGGTCCCGTGTATAGGAGCGTCACAACTTATGCACAATAAAACCAATACACTATGCATCTAAGAGCAGGGTATTCACCCAGTGTATTGCACCTGCTAGTCCCAGGCAAAAAAATCAATAGTATGATAACACACCAAACAATGGTTTGTACTCAGAGAGAAAGAAGAAAATGCATGAATAAAAATTGGTTGGAAAACAAAATTGCAAGCAACTTACCTTTTTACACATCTCATAGATGATTTGAAGATGTTTAGGTTGACTAACAAAGGCAGTAGGGTCGGTGGTGACATAATTATGAAGAGCTGGCATCATTTCTATAACATGAATAATCAATTGTTAAGATTACAAGATGACAGCAGTCAAGATGATTAAAACTGAGATTGAGATTGAGAATGCAAAGCAGTGTGCTAAGCCATGGTAAAATCTCAATGCATCAGTATATTTTGTTCGATGGTAGAAAAATAATTTTAAATGAGAATATTTACTAAAATCCTTGACTTTGGCAATGCAATGGAAACTTAAAATCAGTTATGATTTTTAACAACTTCCAAAGAAATTCCGTATTTATTTCTGAGTATTTCAAAACAAGTGTAGCAATGAAGAAAAATATTTGCTGTCAATTTGAAAATTAAAAAATGATCAAATAGTGCTTCAAAGGTGAATTGATATAACGGGATCTGAGCAGCTACATGTAGCAGGTAAGAGTTACAAAGAGTTACGATTGATCCAATCAATTGTCACTCTATGGAAATCCATCAGTGTCAAACCCTTTTCTACAGGAAATTTGCTAAATTTCCTTTGTAAATTAAGGCAAACACACAAAATTGTCAAGAAAACAAATGAATTTATGAATATACATCATATCTAGAAAACCTTTTGACTAACATGCATTTTAGACGTGGGCATTGCTGGCTTTCGATAGTTGAGGTTGATCAGATCAATCGTATCTCTTTGTTAGACGCGGCCCAGGTTTCATAGTATATGAAGGTGAATAAAACTAAAGAGATGTCTTACCAACAAAGAAATCAAATCCATCAGCAGCGAAGGTCTCAAAGAGATAATAGAAGACTTCCCATAGGGGTGGAGAGACATGGGTGCACGTCATACTGAAGATCAACGAAAACACTTCCTCATAGAAATCTAATGAAAAATAATGACAGTAATGATAATTAACACTTATATATACAAAGAGTGCATATACAAGTCAAAGTTGTGTAATATTGTTTGCCTAATGTGTGATTCCCTAGATCCCCAACAAATCAAACAATCTTATTCCCCTAAAACCTACCACATGTGTCTTTAAAAACCATGCAACGTACCTACCATTACATGATTCCTGAGGACAACATCTGAATTGTAATTGTACAAAATAAGTTATATACTCCCCTATCACATGAATTTTTAGCATAGACATAGTATAAAAATAATGCACGTAAGAGCGTGCATGCAGGGCCAAGCAATGAACGATGTGCGAGAAGAGCCAATGGATATAACGCACCGAGGTCCGCAGGACCAAGTGCGGTATATCCATTTGGCGAGCGAGCACAGAGTTCATTATTTGGGTCCTCTATGCACAAGAATGCGTGCACTGTTTGTTTTATACCACCCCCCCCCCTCCCCATGTTACTGAGTTGCCCCGAATGCTATATTTGATATAAATTCTAGATATTTCTAGATAATTCCAGACCTCGCACTATCCTGCACTCTGACGTCAGAGTGCACGATAGTACTTTTGGAATGACTTCAGAGTGCATGGTAGTGCATTTTGGATGCAATAGTGCGATTCGCTGAATATCATGTGATCCGATTTGGACCAATCAGATTACAGTACATTCTTGGGAGTTGTATAATAAATCGTATATGTACAAACCATGCACTATACCAAGCTATTACATGACTCTTGAGCACATCACATTAATTGTACCTTAAAAAATCATGTTATATTCCATGATTCCTGAGTACAACGCCTAAATCATACCTTTTCAAACCATGCGATATACCAAGCTTTTACATGACTCTTGAGCACAACACCGAACTTGGATCTTAACCATGTAATTTACTTACCTATTACATGGTTCCTAAGCACAACACCGACAACCTGTAGAATCTTCTTCTCAAGCTCCAAAACAATCTTTGTAAAGATGAAAAGAAATATTGTTAAAATCATTATTCATCCAGTCACAACTATTATAAACTGAACATTACAATGTTTACACAAGTTTGAGGGTTAGTCCATGTGGTATAAGACTATCTGATAATTAGAAAAATTGCTTTCAGACCAATAGAATATGAACCAAACATCTTACCTCCTCTTTGTCTTCGACCACATTGAGAATAGTCTCTATCGTGTTGAGGATTCCCATAGCTGTAATAGCCTTGTCATCAGATGCATCATCACTATTTATTACATTAGAAAAGGTATCAGCCTGGGAAGAAGAATAGCAAAGAAACAAGGATTTTGAACAAGCAGGTGTAATTTTTTAGGAGCAGAAAATGTGCAGTATAAATGGAATTTTGAATGAATGCTGTAAAACACTACCAATAAATTAAATTGAAAAATTAGCCTGGAAAAATAAAATTGCGTGAACACTATCCACAATTTATATCATCAGAGCTGCCAGGTTCTATTTTACAATTCCAGTATTCTTCCACCTAAAATCATGATTTTGGCAAAAAAATCTGGATTTTTCCACGTGGCTAGAAAAACCCTATTTCATTAGAGCGTTGTGGCGAAGCCACATTCCTTTTTTGTCTTTGACAGAGATGAGGCAAGAAATCAAACAGTCTTTTGGAAAAAACAATTACCTCCCAAAGATATAAATTAAGTTGGATTACAAATAAAATGATCTAGGATTATAACTAGGACTCACATGTCCATGTAATACAGAAGATACATGTAACACAAAACAATCACAATATGACTAACATGGATGTAACACAAGTCACAAAAATTTAATCTTCATATTTCTGTATTTTACCATGTAAAGCATACTACCGTATTTCAATTCGATTTCTGTACCAAATACAGGAAATCTGTACTTCTTGGCACATATATAATATGTACATGACACTCATAGGCAGTCAAATTTCTGTGATCACAGGACAGGGTCTCGCCCAGGTGGGAACACTGGGAAAAACTTGTGAATGCTGGAAAGTACTTCAGATGTACAGGGAAGGAATGCTTGAATATGCTTGATGGACACATGGACATTACATGAGAGTATTTCAAGAAGAATGTTTTGTATTTCCCTGCATTTCCAATGATTTCCCTTCTTCCTTGAAAATCATCAAGGGGGTATTTAGCACAATATTTCCCTCTCCGGCCTACCCTATCACATGACTGTGGTCACATGACCATAAAGTGGTAACTTACCAAGTGGGTTGTGATGTCAACAGCGATGGGAATAATCTCGTCACCATAGGTGCATATGAGCTTCTGCATTACATTAGTCAAGTCATCGTTCTCGGTTTCTCGTATCACAACAAGAAGAGCTATCATCAAAGATAAAAAAGACAGATAACCATTCAACAACAAAAAAATCAAACAAAATTGTAGGTTTATTAATTCTCTTTATTATTAATAGTTATCCCAAAAGGTATATTTTAAGACTAGCTATTTATAGCACAATGTCACTGGGACCACATGCAGTGTTAGCCGGATCAATCCCGCTGTAAGATGAACTAAGTAAGCAGAGCAACACACTTTCATCACGGTTAGTTCAGAGAGCAATGCACTTTTCAATCTGAATCTACATGTGATGATTTACTCGACATTAAATGTCATGAGTTCTTTTCCTGTGACAAGAGATCACCATAGCACGTACCAAACACAATTTCACCAAAGCTAGTTCACTGTGCATGGAACTTTCACCAAAGATAGTCTACAGTGCAACGCACTTTCACCTTGCACCTACCTGTGATGACTTCCTTGACGTGCGGTTCCATGAGTTCTTTTCCTTTATCATGACTAGTGATCAACATCTGAAGGGCAAAGGCAGCTTCAACCCTAACAGGCATGTCCGTATCGCCGATCAGACACTTTCTCGTCAACTCTAAGGCTTGCATCAGGTTCGCTTCGGAGCGGAATTTAACCTCGCTGAAAGAGTGCACCACCCAGTTGGCCTAAAAATAAAATACAAAGCAAAAAAGAAGTATCACTGAGGGTAACGACGGACTACTTTCCCAGATTTAGTTCCATAGAATACTGTTACCATGGCAATGCGGTTTCTAGCACTCTCTCTAATAGTGGGAGCTAAGTGTCATGAGCGTTTAGCAAAAGATAAGGTACTAACAAACTACAAGAGGGGTTCAGTGTAGCCCTCTACCGTCATCATTGCTTGTTATAAATAAGGCAAGATACTCCGCAGGAATGCTATGCTTCTTTGTTAATTTCTCAGCAATAATGTATTTCTAAAGTCAGTGGTTCATTTAATTTGATACTCATTCTGAGATTTTTACCACGGCCCCATTGCATAAAAGTTACTATCATGGTAACTTTGCCATCCAATAGTAACTACCACGATATCAACAGCCAATCAGAATCAAGGAGTCCGTGAAAGTTACATTTTGTATAGCAATGGGGCCCAGAACTACAACTGACTGTATTTCAAAATAAAAAATATACTTGACACATAGACTTCTTTTGCCAGATAATCCCTGTACAAAGCCTATGGGAATCACAGAATTTAGTAGTCAACAGGTTAACCCATTGCCTACTGGAACCAAGTGATCTCTGTACAAAGTTTATAAGAATTACAGAATTCAGCAGTCAATAAGTTAACCCTTTCCTACTGGAACAGGCTGATCCAAGTACAAAGTCTATGGGAATGACAGATCTCAGTAGTCAACTGGTTAAGATATTGCCTACTTAAACCTGTCTGGAATCAGGGAATCAGGTAAATCACCATGCAACGGGCTTATTCTTACCCTAGCTCTCATGTAGCCATGCGGACTCGAGAATTCTGGGAAAATGTGGGACACCAGCATCTGCTCCATTTGGTCTTTGTAGATCTTTTTCTATAAGAGAAAAGACAGAGAGAGAGGTACAAATACATCTTAATGTTACAGTACTTGATGTAGTTGCAGTAAACAATGACTTCAAGAGAACATCTGTAACACACATATTAATTGTCACTATATGATTGCTGATGTACATCTGGGGCTCGTTTCATAAAGGACTTGCAACTGTTGTAACTTTGCCATTATGGCAACTACAATGGTAACAGGGCTCAGCAGCCAGTCAGAATCAAGGCTGCCATGGTAGTTGCCATAATGGCAAAGTTACAACAGTTGCAAGTCCTTTATAAAAAAAAACAGGCCCCTAGGCCCCGTCTTACAAAGAGTTACGATTGATCCAATCAATCTCAACTGTATGGAAATCCGTCCATACCATAACTTTTTCTCAAAGAAATATCCACAATATCCCATATCATATCTAGAAAATATTTAGATGTTGACGTTGCTGACCATCCATAGTTGTGGATCACTGGTTCAATTGCGACTCTTTGTTTACAAAGGACATTTTAAAATTTCATGTAGAAGAAATCATGACATTGATGGATTTCCATAGTTGCGATTGATTGGATCGATCATAACTTTGTAAGACGGGGCCCTGGTGCAGATACATAAACTGAAGATTGAGAAATCATGAATCAAAGCTAATAAACAAACACACTGTATATCACCAACACAGATAAGCACATGTGGGACACTTTACTATGATTGCTTGGAAAAATACCAGGCATTTAGGTCGAATCCAATGCTTATTTTGCTAATTTCTTGGCAGTTACACAAATCAGACTTGGTAAGCTAGATTTAGAATCACACATGTTGAGATTCAGTCTAACTTTTATCATCATGTAGTAGCAAACTGGCATTTATCTTTAAGCACAGTTGGGAACTATTGCAGAAAGAGTTGCAATTGAACCAAGCTCTAAAAATCATACCCAACTTAATAAAGAACTAATCAAAAGTGATTCAGCACACTATTTTTTTTTTATTGGGAAGCGCATTTTTTTCATCGGGTGGCCAACCTTGAGGAGGATTTCAGCAAGCGTTCCAATCATATGAAGGGCGCCATCTTTCTTGCGAGGGTCTACGGTGGGTTCGGTGACGACTTGTATACAGAAACCCATGGTCTTCGAGAGAACCTCTTTCCTCTTGCTTGCGCTTGAGTGGAGGACCGTCTGAGCGGCAGTCACAGGGGAGATGAAGTCTTCAAAGACATCTGAATTCGAACAACAACAAAATTGGTAAGGATAATGAAAATAACAATTATGACGGGGGGACATGTCTGCACACCTAAATATTTAACATGAGTTTCTTTTTATACCACAAAAAATTTTCAGTTGATAATGTTCCTTATATTCTAAACAGTGTACCAAAAGTCTCACAAAAATATGAAAGAAAATATATTATTTTATTGTAAAAAACCTCGGGGAGTAATTTTCAGATTGAACAAAAATGGTGAGCCAGGTCTGCGCACCAATTCACTTTACACACGCCTTCAGGGAACTGAACCTGAAGTCCTCTGTTGTTCTTTATACACCACTTATGCTATGACGCACCAAAATTTTAAAACACTGCCACTGCACGCCACTCTGCACTTTTTTGCTGACAATGGGCACCACAGCCGCTTTGCATTGGCGCAAACTTGCACCAACTAGCCCACCCTGTGGACTCTATAAAGAAAACAAGTGTGACCCGAGCCTTATAGAAATCTTACCAAACTTCAGTCTGATATATTCATAGGGGTCGTCTCTCCATAGTTCATCGTCTTCATCGGTGTAACACATCAAGGGAAATAACACATCTTGGATCATCGTCTGGAGGAGAGACAAAAGTAATTTATCCGTTTTCAACAAATGATTTAAACAAAAAAATCCTGTTCTTAAATTATAGACGGTCAGGTGTCTGGGTTCCATGACATTTGCTCCGATGGAAAGTTTGCACATTAAACGGAACATAAAACCTAACCTCAAAAACTAAATAAACCCTAATCCTTATCTTTACATTATTCTGAACCAAAAACTCTCTTACAATCCTAGCTCTAATATTATGCCTTCTGAGATACTAAGACCGGAGCAATTGTCGTAGGAGCAAATGTTGTGTCACCGGTGTCTGTGGCATGTTTGACAAATATGGGATATGTTTTCTATAATGAACTCCCAATGTGCTTGATTGATCAGACTTGGTAAGCTAGATTTAGAATCAAAACATGTTTAGATTCATGCTAACTTGTATCATCATGTAGGAAACCAAGACACAGCAGAAAAAATAAATATCAAGAAATACATGTATTCATGTTCCATAATTACCTATAAAACAGATATTGTAGTCCATACTAAAAATTATCTTAAAATTATTGTTGTAAACAAATAGTAAACCTATTTTCAATATTCGTCATGTGATATCGACATCTTTGTCTTCTTTTCTTGATTTTATAAACATATTTGGGCCAGAGCACTGCTTTAGATGTACCAACATTAATAAACCAATAATAAATTAGTTCTCTTTTGAGAAAAAGAATTTACTGAAAAGAGGTGAAAACAGGAAAACTTACATCAATATGAGGTTTGATGACCTTCCAAGAGTGACCGTGACTGACACTGTGGAGACAAAAATAATCATAAAATATTAATCAGTTCAGTCATGTAAGCAATATAAAAAAAATCCACAAATTTCATTACATTTCACAATCTAGTAATCAAAATTGGATGTTCCATTAATTAAAGTTCACCCAATCAAAAGGTTGAATTTGAATAAAAAGATAAAATCAAATAAGAATAACACTTAAAATTTCATCAAATGAGCATGTAAAATAAGGTTATGACAATTCAGGCAACAGTTATATTCGCATCCTGGTTGGTATGCATGGAAGGGACCGATGACATCACTCACTCACTATTTCTTTGTATAATACTAATATTTTAATTTTCTCCTCATTGTCATGTGAAGCAGTTTCATTCCTCCCCGAACATGTGGAATTACCATTGTTTTAACATTATGTGCTACAATTAAGATGGTTCTTATTGTCAAATCTGAAAAAATAAAGAAATATTGTATAATTCAAACAATAAAAACAAGAAATAGTGAGTGACATCATCAACTCCCACATTTGAATATCACTGAGTTGTGCATGTAACTATTTTGTGAAATTAAGCAAAACTTTTAATTATCATAACTCTCTTGTTTTACATCTGATTTTGAAGATGTTTTCAGCATTTTGCTTGTTTGATTTCTCTCTATTAATTCAAATCAATGTTTTTCTTGGGTGGACTTAACCTTTAGAAGTATATCATATGACAACAATCTAAGAAGAAAACGGTGGAGAGGGATGGGGGGCTGAGGAGTTGGCATCAGTTTTTCTGGCCTTGGCAAATCAGACTTGGTAAGCTAGATTTAGAATCACACATGTTGAGATTCAGTCTAACTTTTTATCATCATGTAGTAGCAAAGATACCATGGAAACAATATCAGGGTTCCCAGCTTTTCAAGAAAACAAAATTCCCTGATTTTCTCCTGATGGATGAAGTTTAAAAATTTCCTAATAATCAATTAAACCCATTCCCGGTTTCGCATGTGTTCTAAGTTGTTGCAGTGAATTACATGTATTTTCAGTATGAAAACGATAATGTAAAACTAATTAGTACTATTACACAGGCACCATAACCAACATGACCAGTCATTCAATTGATGTTGTTTGGATATGCAACAAAATGTAACAGAGCCTGACTGACTACCGTGCTTTCGACTTTTGGCCCATCAAAATCCCCTGATTTGTCCCTCATTTGAGGCATTTTTCCCAATTTGAGGTATTTTTTAATCAAATTCCCTGATTTTTCCCTGACTGGAAAAAAAGTAAAATAATTTTCCCTGATTTTCCTGATGAGCTAGGAACCCTGAATATAGAGTAAGGAAAATATTTTGTTCCTCATGCTAAGCCCCCAATATAAAAAAAAAGGTTATGGGGCCCCTGTACATTTTACAACTCACGAGGGCCAGGTTGTATGCACATGCATTTTGATGGAGAATCGTGAAGTGGGTGGCTTTCAGTAGTTGAAATTTAACACATAAAATTGATATCACGATGAATAATAATAATGGTCTTTATTAGGCATCAGAACATTCTTGGCGGCCAATGGCTGAATTATAAATGTTTGTACATGGTAAAAAGATTCACACATAAATTTCATCGATTGATATGAAATCAGTTCCAGCACTGGAAATGTTTTCTTGTATTTATTGTTTATTTTGTTTCCTTTGTACTCATATTCAAGATGGGATTGCTATCATTTAGAGAAACAGAAGTTTTGTGAATGAAAAAAAGACCTTTGTAAAACTTACGCTGTGTTGAGATAGTTGAGAGCTAGTTGCATGACTCGAGGAGCTACGTAGTTCTTCAGTCTGTATTGCTCCAGTATGCGCAGCACATTGGTCAAGATGCTAACTGCAGGACAAAAAATTATAAAAACAAGAATTTGCATATAACATCAAATTCTGGTTGAATGAGTGAGCTGCTGAGGAATATTTAAAAATTTACTGTAAAAAGGTGTTTTTTATGAAGGTGATTGCCTCAGGAGGGGGGGTCATCTGTAAGCTCCTCAAAATTCCCTTAGTACCGACAGTGGTTCTAATAGAGCAAATGGTAGTATACAAACTGTTTGGATATGAAGTAGAATTAGACAAAAAGGAGGAGACGAAACAAGAGTAGGCCAATCATTAATTTACCAAATTAGATACGACCATGCCAATTTGACATCAGCTGTGATTAGCAACATCAGACTTGGTAAGCTAAATTTAGAATCATACATATTTGAGATTCATGCCAACTTATGTCATCATGTAGTTGCCAAGATAGTCAACATTATTTGAGGCATTATCTGATCAAAGGGTTGTCACAGAGATTTAAGTATAACTGAAAGTGATGCTTACAAAACAATTTTTGCGCCGCTCACTGACATTTTACTTTCAAGTCTCGCGCAAATTTTTTAGACCAAATTTGTGGTGCCCGGGTACGCGGTTACGACATTACGCAACATTATATAAGTGCATGTACGACCAAAATTGCTCATAAACGTGATTTCATGTACATATCAAATGCAAATTGTGTATTTAGCCAAAATTCATAAATGTATCATTATTTCTACTTTTACTGATTAAACTGAATTAATTTTGCCTTGTTTATGATCAGAATTAAGTCTGGAACGATTTCCATTGAAAAAACAAAAAGTAAAAAACAAAGAAATACATAAGAAATTAAAAAAAACAATAAAATACATAAGAAATCGGTCTTGGTACCAGAATCTTTTTCATTCACAATTGTTAGGAATGCTATATAAGAATGTTTTCACCCAAAAATAGCATTCTAGGAGCTTTATTTAGTGAATCAGAGCAAAAAGTATGATTTCATGAATTAGCAAAATTAATCAATATAAAATAAAAATATATGAATTTAGTGGAATTTACCAATGCAACTGCGTAGATTACGTCATTCTCTACCATCATGCAAATTTTCGTTGTGATCGCGCAATCCGCGGCTGAGATCTTATCCCCCCCCCCCCCCCCCCCGGGAATCACAAGAATCAAAATACCCGGGAGATTTAGGGTTAAATAATATGGTACGGGCAGACATATTGATTTGTATGCAGTAGCGCACATCCTTTTACTACAATTTGACCAATGCACTGATGCCTTTTCACCGCACACAACCAGGAATTTAACTGCAACTTCGAGTCACACCAGCGAAAAAAATACACGGGGGCGGCGGGCGAACTCGCCCCGGAAATGCCTAAAGTCGCCCTCGAAATCACTCAAAATCATGCTTTCGGGGGCGACATAAAATCTTAATGTCGCCCCCGAAATTATTGCCGAGCGATAACAATTCAGCGGCCCACGAGCGCCATATGCTCGAGCTCCGCTTACCATAAAAAATCCCCACTCAAAATCATGAACAAGCCTTGAAAATAGCGAGGAGCACAGTTTCAAATTCCGAAGTTGCGTCTTTTTTTCTGTACCACGTTTTTCCATACACATGGTATGAAAAAAAAAATCAACGCAACGGCGGGAAACGGTTGCATGTATAGGGGTCCATTATGACTACCACCATGTGCAATTTCTAATGCACATTTTCCCCTACAGATATCACAATTATGTGATAAAATAATTCATATTACACAGGAAATAAATCCCAGAGTCTAGTAACCTCGCATTGGTGAGTTGTCATTCGGCTTTGCTCTTCAAAACGGCCTATTAACATCCAAAATAACTTACCTTATTTGTTGATTATTACTTAAAAATCATTTGTGTTATTTTTCTAGGGGATGAGGTAAATATCAGACAATAAATCATCAAACAAAGCTCCATCTATTTTACAAGGCCGGCGGGAGGCTCACGAACACCTGCATTGGCGTTTGTACTAGCTAGCCAGTCTGAGCTCTGTCTCTGTGCCAGAGCTCTTGGGGACAATTCGCTCAGTATAGGCCTCAATGATGGTGATTTTCTGTTTCAGACAGAGTTTACATTTCGGGTATATTATTAAAAACTGCCAATAAAGTTTGATGATTTCTTCATTGTCATGTATATTTAAGTTATTAATGAGTTCATTCTCACCAAATTTAGACTCCCCCATAGAGAAATGCAATTTTCGTGGAGATCTGCGTTTTCAAAGAACTTTAGGAAAAGTTAGGGTATGTGGGCCTTTATATAACATGGCCAAGTACAGGTTATTGTACTGGAATAGATGGAGTAGAAATTAGATATTGAATTCATTTATATCCAAGTTCAACTCACAGTCACACCCACACAAACACACACACACCCACATCCAAGATTCTAAGCATAAAAAAAATAACTTTAAAAATCATACAATATTAAACAATAAGTAATAATTCATTAAAAAAGTAGCATTTGAAAAGAGCCCCCGAAATGCAAAAAGTAGCCCCTGAAAGGTAGAAATGGAGCCCCCGAAATTTTACAAAAAATTGAAAATGGAGCCCCCGAAAAAAAATTATTTATTTATTTTTGTGAAACACCCCCCCCCCCCCCCCATGCTACACATTGGCAATGCTACAATTCAATCGTAAATGAGAAGAATGAAAGAGGGTATCCATAAACGTAATTTACATTGATATGCAGGTAACCATTTAAATGCCAATTTGAGGAATTTAGTGATCAGTTTCCATTCAGTATTTATGTTGCCATTGAATAAAATACATTGATGCATTATAAATTGGCAATAGATGTCTTTTTCCCTTTCTTCCAAAATATTTAGCATGACATATTTTTGTATGGCTTTGTATTAAAAGATAAAATAAAATTTAAAAAAACAAGAGCCCAAGGAGTGGGCCTGCTTCTCCTCACCTGTGAACTTTTTAAGATACCAGTCCGAGAACTTGACATATTCCTTGGTAACGTTACCCGGACTTCCATACCTAGAGGGGGGGGGACATAAACCAAGATTTGGTAACGATCACAAAATCAGTTTCAGTCCAGATTTCATGATTGAAAATTTGTTCATGCAATTTATGCTAAAACTTACTACATGTAGTTTCACTATCATTGTACCTTGCAGTCGGTAACTGAATTGCAAAGAACCTACATTTTAAATTAGATACAAATCCATACTATTCTGGGTTATTTTCAACAACTCGGTGAGGGTCTCAGAAGTACTGTATTGTGCATGTATGTGTGAGAAGGGGGGGAGGGGGCTTTGTTTTTACTTTGTTGGCATTGGCACATCAGACTTGGTAAGCTAGATTTAGAATCAAACATATTGAGATTCATGCTAACTTATATCATCATGTAGTAAACCAACATACCAAAGAAATACCATTGTGTAAGGGCATCTTGGACAAGTTTAAATTTCCCCCATGATTTCTTACTTTTGTGCCACTTAAAATATTTCAAAGCAAAGAATCTGTTCCTTCTGATCCAGCTTAAAGGGGAAGTTCACCCTGAAGAAAAGTTTGTCAAAAAATAGCAGGAAAAAATAATGAAAAATAATGGTAAAGGTTTGAGGAAATTCTATCAAATATTAAGTTATTATAATTTAAAAGTTTTTGATTTGTGACGCCATACACGAGCAGCTGCTCCATTGGTTATGTAATATAAAATGCACAAATTTCAAATTTTTAATGGTTCTTGATGAACAATTTTCAAATTTCTTTCAGGATAGGATGTAAAATGATGTCTATTGATATACTGAAGGTACTATAAAATGACTGATCATTGATTTTTTTTAACACAAAACATGGGAAAGCTGCTCGCATAAGGCGTCACAAATCAAAAATAGAAATTCTAATAACTTTTTTGTTCTTTTTATGGATTTACCTGAAACCTTCAATATTTTCTTTCTATTTTTACAATTACCTTTTTCTCAGGGTGAACTTCCCCTTTTATGCATGAAGGGTCAAATGTGCAACATATTCCTCATTTGGTGTTATAGCCTAAGGTCACAAATATGAATTTAGAATGTTTTAGGCATCATTCTTTACCTTTCAAAGACTCTTGAGAGTATATGAAGGGACCATTTCTTTGCTTTCCACCAGGGCAACTCCGGTCTATCATCTACATCAACCTCTAATGTGCTCTGTAAATAATAAATGAACCTTAGATTAGCACAGCTGCCGACCTCTAAAAGTAAAAAGTAGTGATCCAGAAGCACACATGTCATAATTTTGAAATATCAGTAATTTCATATGCGCCTCACAGTAACATTAATTTCTTTGAAGAGGTAATAGAACAGCACCTAAAGTGCAGAGATGCCAATCCTACAGGAACATTTACCCAGGATGCCATATAACTTATTGAAGCACACTTCAAGAAAACACTGTGTATGTCACAATAACACGCGCAGCAATGAAAATAAAGTGACGCGATCATGCGTGAAATGAACATTATCACCTTCCTTCAGATTAGTTTGCCACTGTACAATGTATTTAAAGGACAAGTCCAACCCACAAAAATGTTGATTTGCATAAATAGAGAAAAATCAAACTAGCAAAACACTGAAAATTTCATCAAAAACGGATGTAAAATAAGAAAGTTATGACATTTTAAAGTTTTGCTTATTATTCACAAAACAGTAATATGCACAACTGAAATGAGACAGTCGATGATGTCCCTCACTCACTATTTCTTTTGTTTTTTATTGTTTGAATTATACAATATTTCATTTTTATCGGAGAATAAGGACCAACTTGACTGAATTCCACACATTCAGGGAGAATTTAATAGTTGTTTCACTTGACATTGAGGAGGAAAATAGGATATTCCCTATTTCATATAATACAATACAAACGAAATAGTGAGTGGATGACGTCATCAGTCTCATTTGCATACCCACCAGGATGTGCATATAACTGTTTTGTGAAATTAAGCAAAACTTTAAAATGTCATAACTTTCTTATTTTACATCCGATTTTGATGAAATTTTCAGTGTTATGTTTGTTGGATTTTTCTCTTTTTATTCAAATCAACTTTTTGTTGGGGTGGACTTGTCCTATAACAGTGTATCAAATGTGCACATACCTATTCATGCTCAAAACCATAACTCTGGTCAAAAGCGTAATGGCGTAATTTGGCATGAAAACTGTAGTAATTTTGACTTTTTTTTAATAGTTTGCAGCTCTAGAGTAGGGTTTCTCCTCTAGTGCTGATAACTTCTGTAATCTCATTGGTCAATATTCCACATATAATTTTGTTCATGACATGAATTATCAGGGAGTAATTTATGTAGTGATTGAAATTTCCTGCTTATAGAGGATTTTTTTACGAAAATCGCAGAAACTGTGGTAGACTGCGGAAACAGTCTTTTTGACTTGATTGGGTTAAAATTTATTTACTAGTTGAATTGGGTATCCCAACATGGCGGTGTTAGGTTACAATTTACTTACTAGTGGTATTGGGTGTTCCAAGATGGCGGTGTTTAGGTTACAAGTTACTTACTAGTGGTATTGAGCGTTCCAAGATGGCGGTGTTCAAGTTACAATTTACTTAATGGTGGAATTTGGTGTTCCAAGATGGCGGTTATTAGGTTACAATTTACTTCCTGCTGGTATCGGGTGTTCCAAGATGGAGGTGATTAGGTTACAATTTACTTACTGCTGGTATTGGGTGTTCCAAGATGGCGGTGATGATATCCATCCACTGGGTGAAGATTTCCCTGGTGACTACATCTTGTGGTAGATTGTACTGCCGGAGAAGGAAAAAAAAAAAATTCACCCACCTCAACAACATATCCAGGACAAAACACCCATAGTTTGCAGTTTGACCAATATATCTTTCATAGCCCCCCACATCATAAAAATATATAAGAAATAGGAAATAATCTTCCACACACTACTCACAATGTAGTGATCAGTGTCTTTTATTATATGAAATTAACTATTAAACTGAATGACAATATTCCATGACATCCTTAAATTAGCAGTTCGATGGAACCGCAAATTTTCTATTTTCACTCATAGATTTCCACATTTTTAACTTGTGAAGAATATCTTTTTTTTTACTTTCTGATACCTAAATTTTAAAAGCAGATGAATAACTGATAAAAAGTAACAATATTGTGACAATGACCATTGAATTCTATGACCATTGACCTACTGAACCAAAATCAAGTCACATCACGAGCACAGCCATATACAGTGGAAAATTCTTTGTCTTCATAGACATACAAGAAACTTTTCTTAATGCTAAAATCTACATGAAATTTAATAGACTTATAGTTAGTGATTACTCTACTTCCAAGAAAATATTTCTTAAAGTTATATCAAATCTAGCTGAAATTCAGTGAACTTATGCTTGGCACATCAGACTTGGTAAGCTAGATTTAGAATAAATCATGTTGATATTCATGCTAACTTATATCATCATGTAGTAGCCAAGACGTGTCCATCATGTTCCTTATGACGGATAAAGAGTAATCATCCAGAAATGTTTTCTGAATCAACATTTGATTTGTTAAGTAAATTTCTGCTTTGATAAAGGGAAACAAATTACATTTAGTTTATAAGAGGGATTTTTTTTCATTAAAAATTTTATTACCGAATAAGAGCGTAGTTTGAAATATTATGGTGCACTAATAAGGTTTGATTGACAAAGAAAAGTTGATATGATGGACATTTTCTTCAGAAATGCTTTCGTTTTTTTTAGTTTTTGGATTTCAAAATAAATGAACAGTAGGGTTTCGCAAATGGCATACCTGGAAAACCTTGTTGGAAGGTGGGGAGGGGGGAATTTCTGACTGAAAAAAGAGGACTTGTGTCAGAATTATTTCGAGAAGGACTTGTCAAAGATTTCTACCAACTTTAAACAAAAAGAGGGATCAAAGATCATTGCAATTAAGATAAGCTGTCAAAGAAACGGTCACTCCCCCCCCCCCCCCCTTCCCCTCCAGGTATACTAGTGAGTTTAGACGAAGTAGATTAATAGTTACCTGGATAAGAGCATAGAAGATTTTGAGAATGAGTTTCTGGAGAAGCACCGAGGGTTCTGAGGCGTCGGGTAAACACTGGGCACATCGCTGTGACATCCATGGTAAAATGCACTTCATTGCTTCCTTCAATGGACCTCGGTCCTCAGGTTGCTTGAATCTACAACAAAACCAATCAAACATTTACAGGGGAATGAAATCAAATCAGTAATAGTTCTAAATCACCCTGGCAGGGTTGCCACATGAACAAGAACATTTCAGCGGGGTTTTTTTTTTAGCTGAAAATCATTATTTTTGGCAAGGGAATCAGTATTTTTAAAGAAATATCATAGGAAAACACATAAAACAAAAAATTTAGAAATCAGTATTTGCATGAAACTATCAGTATTCTTCTCATTTATCAGAAGTAAATACTGAAAATCAGTATAGTGAGTGATTGTATTACCGACCGCCCGACAGGCCTTGTACATGTATTACCGAACGCGCGCATCGTACGTGTCAGAAATAATTTTAATACGCTCAAAACTTTGCAAAATCCTTCCAAAGGTAATTTGAATGGAAAGATGATGAGAAATGGTCAAAAACACATTTTTCAAAGTCTTTATAATCTCAAACTGATGAAATATGGTAAAAGTAGCTCATCAGTTATTTTGTTGTTTTCTAAATTTTTCCCCACAGGAAACACAAACATACGTTCGGTAATACGATACCACTTTCAAGTGGCCAAGATACATCATGTGCAAAGAGGGGCTATTCCTTTCATTTTAAGGGCTGCTTTTTAGGGGTAACAAGTAATTACGCAGTAAAAGTAAATATTATTCTGCCATAGTAAGAATATTGATTTGTAATAATGTTGAATATTTTTTGTGACAGATCTTGGGGCGACTCTAGAAAGAATGCTTGCCCCAAAAGCATGCATTTTGGGGCAAGTTTAGGGGCTATTTGAGTTCTCATGAGGGCAAAATCATCCGTCACCCTCATGTATTTCCTATGCTGATTGGCATGACCTTCCATTCATGAGGCGGGCGCTCTCATGGGCCACCATTCAGGACCTTACTACTAAGAAAGGGGGTTCAAATTAGTCAACTGATCGGTTCTTCAGGTTGATAAAAGCTAAAACAAACCAACATCAGGTTTGTACTAGTAATAGAGTACCGAAGTGTGACATCATCAATTTTCCAATTTTGCATTTCTGCATTTTTTATACAATATTTTGGTAGAGCATGATGAAATATCTCCACTACCAAAATTTGAAACAAATTCTTGGCCTGGTTCGAAAAGTTCGAAAATGAGACCGATAATACCCGGTACGTTGACTTCAATGGGGATAATTATGTATTCATGAGGTCATATCTCAGGCCCCCATTGACAGATTCGCACCCAATTTTGGTAGTGGAGGTATTTCATCACACTATACCAAAATATGGTATCAAAAATGCTGAAATGCAAAAAAAAAAAATTGTAATGTCACCACTTCGGTACTCTATAGCTGAATCGCTTTGAATCCCCAAGCAATTTGAATCTGAGCAAACAAGAGAATTTATGGAGCAAAGAAATATGCAATATACTATACTCCACACCCCTATTTCAACAATGGACTCACTCGTAATTCTTGACTAGTTGATAGACAGCCAGGAATCCTCCAAACCAAACGGAGGTGTCATCAGAGCTTATGTATCCCACGATGGATCGAACAACTCCTTCCCACTTTCCAGGGTAATCCTGTTTCAACATTGTGCTCAGACACACACATAGCTGAACTCTGTAATAAAGAGAAGATATAGGAAGTAAAAATAAATATGAAATTATAAAGCAAGACTCATCTGACTGTCCAACGATCAAACGGTTTGAAATGACCAGCTTTAATGTAGCTTTATACTTGAACCCTTCAAATCCTATTTGAAGTAATGAATCCAAAATGAATATTGATTAGAAATTGTATGTCCATGTATAATGTCAAATTGTCCCCCATTGAGCGCACATGTAAATGAACATGTACATGTCCAAGCAATGTGCTCAAATATCGTAGAGAAATAAGGCTTGGGAGAGTGAGGTATTGTGCAATTAGCAATACATGTAGTTCAAACAGGGTGATTCATCCCTTTAAAGGGGAAGTCCACCACAACAAAAAGTTGAGTCGAAAAAAAGAGAAAATCAAACAAGCTTTACCATTTCATAAAATATAGTTCTTTCTCACTTCAAAACTGATTTTGAAGAAATTTTCAACACTGTGATTGTTTAATTGTTATATTTTTCTCTAAATACTTTTTTTGTTAGGGTGGGCTTTCCTTGTAAGTCACTCGATGATTTCACCTTAGGAGTTCCGGGAGAGAGATGATGGCCTTGATGATGTTGTCCCGGATGAGATTCTTGTCGTTCTCGTGGATGCTGAACGGGATCGGTTCAAGGGGAGTCTCGACCTCCCTTTGTTGCCAGAACTGGGTTACCATGTTCTTGAGATAGATGACGCCGGCCTGGCGGACGAGGAAGGGGTGATTCTCATCCATCACTGTATGCAGCAATGTGGGAGTGAAACCGATGATTTTATGAACCTTGAGAGAGAGAGAGAGATTTTGCTTTTAAAAATTCAAAATCTGTGTCATATTTCCAGAGCATGAGCATGTGGCAGCTTACCTTAAATTTAAAGGACAAGTCCACCCCAACAAAAGTTTATTTGAATAAAAAGAGAAAAATCCGACAAGCATAGTTCTCTGAAAATTTTTTCATCAAAATCCGATGTAGAATAAGAAAGTTATGACATTACAAATTTTCACTTAATTTCACAAACAGTTACATGCACATCCTGGTTGGTATGCAAATGAGGAGACTGATGATGTCATCCACTGTTTCTGTTGTATGTTAGTATATGAAATATTCTAATTTTCTCCTCATTGTCAAGTGATTAATTCCTCCCTGAACATGTGGAATTAGGATATGTTTCAGTCAAGTTGGTCCTTATTGTCAAATATGTAAATAGTTAAATAATGTATAATTAAAACAATCAAAAACAAAAGAAAACATCATGAACTGTCTCATTTGCATGTCACTGAGTTGTGCATATCACTATCAGTTTATCACTGTTTGTGAAAAGTAAGCAAAACTTCAAAATGTCAAAACTTTCCTATTTTATATCTACATCCAATTTTGATTAAATTTTCAGCGTTACGCTAGTTTGATTTTGCTCTATTCATGCTATTTTTATTTTTTTCAATTAACATTTTTCTGGAGTGGACTTGACCGTTAAGAAACGGGGTCGACAAAAAATGAAAAAAAAGACAGAGAAAGTCGACCGGCCGCATTGAATTTGAACAGAAATCAAGTTATCAAATCAACGTTTAACTGTCATCATGGTCATAACTACCTCGAGCGAAGTTTGTGCAGGCTCCACCACTCCACTTCACTACCGCTACACTACGCGCCACCTACCCGAACTTCGAGACCGTGAACTTGATCTGATATTCCGAGTGACAAAGGTGGGATTTTATGGGAGGAAAATATAAAATTCATGCAACATCATGATCTTTACAAACAATTAATACTAATATTCTTCATGTTCTTATTTTACACAAAGTTTCACTTTGTTTCCATGCTTCTATCAGTCTCAAAATTGGTAATTTAGAGCCAACATGAAGTTCCTCACACATAATAATTCGCTGCCGATTTCAAAACATCGCATGCGGATGCGATATGCACGAGGTACCGGGTCCGGTCCGAGCTCGGACCCTCACGCATGCGATGTTTTGAAATCGGCAGCGAATTATACGTGTGAGGAACTTCATGTTGGCTCTAAATTTTAGAACAAAATATAATGCAGAAAAGCTTAACAATAACATGCCGAATTCCAGTAAGGTTTTTAATACCCTGGCCTCACGTTACATTCAACATGTACTCGCTGCGCACTCTCAAAGTCTCATGCACGCACTCGTCTTGTTCAATTTCATTCATTCTGATTCTTGTCCATTGACACACGTGTGACATGCGAATGTGATGTGGTCGACGAACAGACACTACGCAAACTACTTACTTCGTCGAGTTGTTTCTCCGCAGTTTCTCTCAATTCCGGGTGAATAGTCCCTTGTAGGATCTCAACTAGCTTCTGTGGGTCCATTATTTTCGTGATGTTATTGATGTAAAGATGAAAATCGAAGAAAAGAACCCGATTCTGTGTAGTATCGGACTCATTGACAGAGCCTTGGCGCGCGGGATCTCAAATTAACGAATTACGACAAAAGGTGGCGCTAACACTGCGAGTGCGTAAACACGCGATCGAGAGAGCTGAAAAATAATAAAAAGATCGTATGAGCTGATGTACCGTACGCTGCCCAATTCTCGCTCACCCTCACAAGCGCGATGCGCACGCTGCTTACCCAGAAGGAAAAACCAGTAAGACCAGTAAGAATTTTTACTGGTTTCCAGTAGAATTTTACTGGTTTCCAGTATATTTTTACTGGGCCAGTTGATTTTTAACTGGACCGGTAAAAATCAACTGGAGACCAGTTCCAACAATTGCATTCCAGTTGAAGCAATTAGTAATACAAGTTAAATTGTTTTTCATCAAACTGGTGTTTCTGGTCCAATAAATGGTTTCCAGTAGATTTTTACTGGTTTCCAGTATATGTTTACTGGACCAGTTGATTTTTAACTGGACCAGTAAAAATCAACTGGAGACCAGTTCAAACAATATTGCATTCTAGTTGAAGCAAAGTAGTTATACCAGTTAAATTGTTTTTCATCAAACTGGTGTTACTGGTCCAATAAATAATGACTTTATTTCATGTCAGATCATTTGACGAATTATGGAAAATGAATCTTGCAATTCAGAGAAAGTTATTATCGTTATCATTGTTATCATGATCTTCTTATAATTATCATAATTATTATTATGATTATTATGATCATTGTTGTTATCATTCTTATTACTGTTATCATTGTTATTGATATTGTAATTATTATTAATATTATCATAATTATCAAGTATTAACATTATCATTAAAATTATTATTTCCTTTAATTATGATTAAGATCAAAGCAAGATATATTCCTCTGATATAGTCAACTGGTCTAAAGTAATTCATTGTTGAAATTGAACTGGTCAAGACCAGTAATACCAGTAATTCTGATGATGCTGATCACGTGGTTTACCTCATTTGCATATTTCCTATTTTAAAAAGAAAAATCAGGATTTAGAATGGAATATCCTTGCAATGGCACTCATTGTTGTTTAAAAACTTTCCAAATAAGTGTGTGAACTAATTCACAATGGAAATGTGTAATTTCATATATCACATTTAAAATAACAGCAGAAAGATTAATTTACTAACCATCTTTTCCATCACATTTCACTGATCATGGTATATAACAAACCAAATGAATGTAATGAATTGATCCAGTAAAACCAGTACAAGGACCAGTTCGACCAGTTCGAGGATCAGTCAGACCAGTAGAAAATACCAGTAAAGACCAGCTTGAATTGGATACCAGTATATATGAAGACCAGTGAGACCAGTAGCAACCACCAGAAACAAGACCAGTATAAAATTCCAGTAATTCAAGACCAGTTTAATTTTTAACTGGACCAGTAAAATTTTAACTGGACCAGTATGACCAGTTAGACCAGTAAACCGATGTTCCAATTTCCAGAGTTACCAGTTAAATTTTACTGGTCTAACTGGTCCAGTGGAACTGGTTTTTCCTTTTGGGTATTATGATTATCATTTTAAATTCGTCCCAAATTCCTTATTGTTTAGTATACTCGCATAATTAAGAACCCAAGAGGAGACCATTACATGAAAAAACAAAGTGTGGAAAAATAAAATCAATCCCTTAATAAATCATCGTGAAATACTGCTTTAAATGTAGGGTAACCCGATAACTGTTTGAACTTCGATCAACTGTACCGCAACTGCACCAAATTACGTTTTTTTTTCAGTCACTTTAAAAACTCCTGAAAACATTGAAAAATATTATATTCTTATATGATGAATGAACATGTGAGAGTCGTAGGTGCGGGAGGTCCTGATATGTCGTCACGACAAATTTTTCTAGAATGAATATTTGTTGTGTGAATGAATTAGCGAGGGCATACCTTGAGATAGCAGCCTGCCCTAACTCCGCTCACCCTGATTGTGTATGATAATCATTGTAAGAGTACCGGTATAGGGCCTAAACGGAATTGTCATAATTTTTCAAGTAGACTTTTCTTTAGAATCTGATTTTTTGTGTCATTTCCTCTATTTTGATGGTGCTGAACATGAATCCGCTTGTTGCCAGTTTCATAAATGCATCCTTCCGCCGTTGCCATGGCAACTGATTAATATGTTTTTTTTTAAATAACATATTGAGCCTATTATGGCACATTACCCTGTCAATTTAAATGGTCCAATCTATCATTCTTAAACCTTCCAAATTCAATTTCTAGATATAGGCCTATCAAGTCATCAAAGTATTTGCAAAAGATCCATTGCCATGGTAACGGCTTATCTTTCCCGCAGAAAATACAATTGTCTTGATTGCCTGCAGAGATTGCCGCCTTTTTCCAACGGCGCCGCGCGGGCGGCGTCGTAAACATTGAAATAAAACAGGATAAGTTTGTGAAATGTAATCATTACTTTGAAATAGGCCTATAGGTTTCTATAGCTTTCATGAATCTTAGAAATAAGGGAGTCAGTGAAAATCCTATAGTGAGTTTCAGGTCATGCCATGGTCAAAGGTAATTTAAGGTCAATGAACTTTGGTCATGTACGCCTTTGGGGGCATTTATTGAATTGCCATCATAAATCAACATTATGGTGGGAAAAGATGAATGGTGGAAAATGACAATGAAAATGCCAAAATCTACATAGGTTCGACCAACTCATTTAAATTAAATTTCGAAAACAACAGAGTGTTCTGCATGGATATAAGTTCATTTGAATGAATGGCAATGGTATGTTGCCATGGTAACGCCTGATTACTCTACTAATTCAACTCGTGAATTTAATATGAGATGAAAATTAAGTGTAAACAATTCAGGAATGTCTGAATTTATTTCAGGTCATAATTCAGTATAGGCCTACCTCATAAAAAACATCGCTTCAATAAGAATAGTGGTAATATTTGCTTGTACAACTTTCTAAGAGAAATCAGCTCGATTGATCAGCCTATAATATTATGCTCATTATGTTAGGTATATGGCAGATTATAACTGTAATACATGAATAATAAAGTAAGTCTTGAAAGAGATCGAAAAGAGATCGAGTGTCATGAATTCATGAACAAAATTTTTTTGCTTGTCAAATTTTCTAGCCCCTTGCCCCCCTACTTTTTGGGAAAGATTTCCGCCCCTGATTCAGAGAAAAAACGTGACATTTTAAGCACTTTTGTAATGATGTTTTATCTAACAAACCGAGAATGACTTGAAAACAAGACATGAATAATGAAACAAACGGTCAATGCGGGCGCGAAGCGCAGGCTGAATAGTTATTTTGTTCTGAATGAAGGGTACAGGTATTTGTCGGTCCCCAACTCTCATTTTCGTCTTGTCTTCTTCCTTTTATTTTCCTTCCTCATAATTTTTTTTTTCATTTCATTATTTTCCTATTCCGCGCTGCCTGGCCCAAAGTGTTTGGGAAAAAGTTTTACAAAAATTATCTTGCTCTATAACGAATCGTAAGGTCATCAATGCTAAAAAATGAGACTTCGATGTTTATCAATACCGACGTACAAACAACTATAGGGATAGTTTTTTTTTTTTGTTCTTGGGTGAAGCCCCTCCCCCGGTTCCGCGGCCCCTGGCATGTCTTCTAGGCTATTATCGATCGTAATGCTGTTTTTTTATGTGGCCTATTCATATTTTGATGATTACCAATATTATGTACTCAGAGTATGAAATTTAGGGATAATTTAATTGGAATGAAACAAGGATTTTATACACGTCACCTCAAATAGATGTGTAATTAGGCCTATGTGATAACTTATGAGCCTAATGATACATTTATTTTATGTTAGGCCCATTATCTGCATGCCTATCTGATTCATATCTATAAATCTAAATAAAATAAAGAATTTAAATGAATAAATTAAAAAAAATCCCACTAATGGGCCTATATAGGCCTGTTGAACTCGGTCAGTAGTTTCCTGATTGATTTGAATAGATGAAACTTTGTCATGTTTCTGGAGATTTCCTTTTTTAATTATGTTTTGTTTGAAAACGGAACAGGATTTAAATTGACCAATTTATTTTGAACAAATAGAATTTTCTTGAGTGCCTTTTCCCCACTCCTATTATTGACGGGAGTTCGAATATGAACTTAAACCAGCGAGGTGATTAAATATTATTGTTGTTTTTCAAGATGAGCTTTTTTTTTATGAAAGTCAATATAAGGGAATCCCCACCAAAATATTATCGGAGTTCAGGGTTCAAGGTCTATTCACATCAACATTTCACATTTTCAAAAAATCAACAATTCAATACAAACAATAATATTATACAATACAAGTTTTCATAGATAAGCATAAATAAACATCGTAAAAATATGAAATGTATATTATATACATAATATAAGAATAGAAAAAAGTACTAGAATGTATTCTTGAAATTGGTTCTAAAATAATGACAAAGAAAGAAAATGAGAGATGTGGATATGAGGGAGCTAAAAGTAAAAGCAAAGCTTGTTGGTTGAAGGCTCCAAAGAATATGCAGTGAGAGTCCCATAAAATATCAATACGACAAGAAAAAGTAGGGGAATAAATAAAGAGTAAACGAAAAAGTAAACAAAAAAGTGGGATACACGAATACATACTTGTAAATGATGAGTCAAGACAGTGTAAAACAACAAATTTGAATTAGAACCTGAAGGAGGATGCAAATAATTATTTCTAATAGTAAAAAAAATAATAATGGAAATCAATGGTCAATGGCATCAGGGGGCAATGAGCGGAAGGGACGACAAGGGGGGGGGGGGCACTCAAGTTGGATGAGTGGCGAAAATGATTACTTTGAATGGCGAATGTGCTAAAAGAGCTTTATAGCGTTTTATTTATAAGATGTAAATTCATCAATATTGATATTTTAAGTTAATTAAGTTAACTTAACTATATCAAGCATGTTATTATATTATATATATTGTTCTTTAAACCTTTTTGTTCATGCTGACTCTTTTATCCGCTTCCGATTTTATGTAAGCACCCATATAGCACTGGTTAGGGTCATGGTCTTTATTGAAAACAGTAATTTATTTGACCCAGTGGGTGCTCAATCTATACTCTGTTAATGTTGTATTACATTGTTCCAATTTCACATACTTTTCATTTCCGAAATAAATAAGTAAATAAATAATAATACACTCATAAAATTCATGAATGGATTAGAATCATATTCATATTATTAGACAATTGAAATCAGTTAAAAGTTTGTCGGGAAAGGTTTTTTGAAAATATGTATTTTATAAAAAATACGGAATAAAGTTTGGAGGATAAAAAAAAATGATATAGGCGTAGATCAGTAACAAAAAGTTTGAGGCCCTAAAAATAATTGCACTTGGCGAAAGGAACATTTTATACAGTGTATAGTACTATAAAACTTGTAAACAATACATTTAATCACAACAAAATTACACCCTTTCTCACTCAGAAGTGCAAGAAAAAAGGGTAGAAAAAAGAGTTAGACAGTATCAGGCCTTATAAACTACATGTACGTATGAATGCGCGCGATAAGTGAGCGGAGTTAGGGCAGTGGTGAGCGGCGAATGGGACAGGCGCAAGGGGTGCCGAAAACGGCGAATTACACAGCGGTGCTTTGAAGACATATAATTATTATCCTATGAAACAATTTTCCAGTATTTTCTCTTTCAGGTGAAATATAGAAGTAAGGGTATCATTGCTAATTGAATGAAACATAAAGGAAAATACGTGAACTGAGCGACGATTGGGCAGCGTACGGTACTACTACTAGTAATAATTATGTCGGGAGGACTCACTGGTCAGCTCATTGATCAGTTTTACAATATTTTGGCGCCCTTTAGTGCATCCCTCTCCAGCCCCCCCCCCCCCCCTCCCCTCGCAATAAAAAGAACGAGACCGGGGCACATTTTCCCGAGGAAAATTTGACAAGCAAGCCAAAAAAAAAAGAATATCACCCAAAATTTAAGGTCATTTTAATTATCCACGAAAAAAATTGACAAGCAAAAAAAGAAAACAAAAACAAAACCGAAAAAGGTCCTCGCTTTTAAAAAGGGGGAGGGACACAATAAATCGGCGACTACAAAGTTTGATCGTGCCTCTCAAGGGGGGGGGGGGGGGGCACGGGCCAGCTGTGCCCGCCTTGACCACCTTGGCAAAATCATTCATTAGCCCACCATATTGAATTTGCCCCTGCCCCCCCCCCCGCATTTTTCAGCATTTTTATTCCCTTTTCTTCTCTTTTCTCCCCTCCTTAGATTTGTATACATTTTATCTTGTATGTCTTTCCTTTCTTATCTCCTTTGCTTTTCTTCTTTTTCTTTCTCCCTCATTTCCTCTTCTTTATTTCCCTCTCTCATTCTTACATCCCCCCGGCTTTCTTTAATTTCTTCATTTTTCTTTCTTATTTGTTTTCGTTAACCTGCCACTGTTTTTCTGTGTGGGCATGTAGCACTATCAAATTTGACAGCTGTGGACCTGCACCGTAATTACTTTTAAAGAGGTACTCTGGACTGGAGAGTAAAAATTCACCAAGCCGGCAAAATTTCATCAAAATCTAATAACAAACAATTCTAAAATTTATCAATATTTTGTATAAACGGTTTTTATGCACATCGTCATGAATTTTTCTATATCATATCCCCACTTTCTTCTTTCTTATGTTATTACATAAAATGATTATTCAATTTTGTCATACATTTTTTAATGATCATTATGTGAAAAAATCAGCTGCAAATCCATTTTTTTTGCTTTGTCATTCCTTGTCCGATTTTTATCAAATTTTTAGTATTTTGTTTGTCTGATTTTTTTTTTATCTGTTTAAATCATATTATTTTCAGCCTGGAGTACCCCTTTAAACCGAAGACACAAACAGAGGGGCGAGAGCATTTTATACTTGAACAATATAAAATTAATTTGTTCACATATGCGATATTTTTAGAGTGGTATTATCATTATATTGTTTATAATAAACAATATAATGATAATCATGATGCATATACTGTTAAAATGTTGTTCAACATACTGTCCACACAACAATTGGTTAAAAAAATTATGCAACTCTGGGCAGTTTTCAACCAATACTGTGAGGTTTTCACCCAAAGCATATTGTTGGTTGAAAACTATACACAGAATTGGATAAGGTTTTAACTGATTGTAAGTTGTGTGGACAGTACGTTGCATGCCCAACATGTTTAAGAGTGTAATGAATGCAGTCATGTATAAAATATCGATGTAAGCATAAACTTCTCTTTTTTAAAATAATAGTAATAATAATAATAATGATAAACATTGATTAATTTGTAGTATGGGATGAATAAGACTGAATTATATTTATTTCAGGAGTTGCTTTTAAGGAGTATTATTTGGATCAATATATTGTCTGCAAGATTATTCCAAATGTCTGGATCATGATGTCGAATTGATTTAGAGTTAATTAACAGTCGTCTGGGGTTTGTGAGATAAAAGTTTCCATATGTACGAGCAGGGCCGTAGCTAGAGGGGGGGGGGTATGGGGGGGTGTGACACCCCCCCCCCCCCAACATTCGTGGCAGTCGGCAAAATCATGTACCAGTTGGCAAAATGGAGGATAGGGGAGAAAAAGAAAGAAAGAAAGAGAGAGAGAGGGGGGGAAGAGAGAAAGAAAGAAAGAAAGAAAGAAAGAAAGAAAGAAAGAAAGAAAGAAAGAAAGAAAGAAAGAAAGAAAGAAAGAAAGAAAGAAAGAAAGAAAGAAAGAAAGAAAGAAAGAAAGAAAGAAAGAAAGAAAGAAAGAAAGAAAGAAAGAAAAGGAAAGAAAAATAGGGGTACTAACTTCGAAGAAGGTTACGACTTTTAGAGTAAAGAAAACCAATTGGCAAATCAAAGTCCATGTAGCCATGCAGACTTAGAGCCCTACTAGTCAGCAAAATACTAAGTACAAAACAGATGGAGCTATAATAACACACAAAGTAAGCCCCGGTCCTCCCCAAATATGAACAAGCTTGTTAGTTTGCAAATTATACCACAATTATTGACGATTTAACAAACACATTAGTTGTGTAAAATTAGAGGCAAGACTAGCTACATAAATATTGGGTGGGATGAATTTCCAAGGTTTAAGTTGAATAATCAAAGCCAAAGTATAGTTGGCAAATTATAAAGTGGGCCTATCAAAGTGGCAGAACACTATACGCTCTACCAGTCAGCAAAGTGATGTACAAGTACTGCCCCGTTTCAGATCTGAAAAGAACAGAACACATGACTTAAAAAAACTGGTAACTCTGCAGTTGGCAAATTTATGAAGACAAGTCTACAACTTGTAGACTTGTCTACAAGTTTGCAGTTGGCAAAAAACACAAAAATGTTCTAAGTTATTTTTACTAAACTTTTTTTTTAAATTTATGGTGCCAGAAGGTGCTTAGGGTGGGGATGGGGGCAGGTTGGGGTTGCATCATTCCTGGTGCTCGCATTGTCTGACTAATGAGATATATAGTCCTGTTGTATTTTAAGCCCATAAAGATTATGCACCAAACTATCTCCTTGCACTTCAAGTTATCATTGTTTTATGTAGTGACATATGCTTTTTTCATGACTATATACTTAAAGTGATTGCCCCCTTTTAAGGCCTTAATAAAACATTTCTAGTCTGTGCTTACGTTCGCATTGATGTGGACCGATATAGATACCGGGCTGGTGTTAAATCAACACCGGCGTTTTTGCAGTGCACGAATTCCTAAAGACAGTCCTTAAAATGTCCCTTTTTCTGATCTAATTATAACAAATTTTCAGCTCGCGCTTCGCGCTCGCATCACTTAATTAGTGAAATAGTAAATTCCTACAAACAAGCCATAGAATGCCCCTCTTCAGGTCTGAATTTCAAAAATTGTCAGCTCGCGCTTCTCGCCCGCAATATTTCATTAGTAAAATACGTATCATGTTCATGATTACAATGACCACAAAAAGTGCTTCATGTGCCAGTGTAATTCTAACAAAATCAGCAAACGCTTGGCGCTCGCATTAGATGACTATGATGAGATACGTACGCACTTCATAAATTCCAAAAGATAGTCCTGAAAATGTCCCTTTTTAGGGTTAAGTTATACAAAAAATTTCAGCTCGCGCTTCGCGCTCGCATTGTTTGTTTTGTAAGACAGGTACGTATCATGATTACAAAACCTTGCTTATTATGTCCCTTTTTAGGACTGAATATCAAACATTTTCAGCTCGCGCTTCGCGCTCGCATTATTTGATCACTAAGATACATATCCTTTTAATGGCACAGTCCTTAAAATGTCCCTATCAGGTCAGTATACCTGGCAATTGAGCGCGCTTCGTGCGCCCACTTAATGACTCTAAATTTTTGCTGGTGCCCCCCCCCCCAATGCCGTGACCCACGGTACGCCACTGTTAGCAGTAGCACTCTTGAAATTTTAGTTGAGACATCTTGCACAGAAGGTCAATTAAAAATTAACAAATCTTTTTGATATTATTAATGCATAGGGTATATTATTATACTGCAAGTTAGCAACTACGGCACACTAGCCTTTCTATTTTGATCCAAACTGTTTATTTTTAAAGTGCAAATATCTTTGTATATCTTTGTATAATTTACCTTAAAGTATTCACCAAATGCCACTAATTCAATTCTAAAAATTCAAAATCTTTTAGCATGTGATTATTGTAGGGGGGGGCACATCCCCCATCAGACTCCCCCTGTGCTCACGTTGGCGCTGTCACGCCAAATTTAGTTGGCAAATTTAGCTGGTACACCCCCCCCCCCAACAAAATGCTTCTGGCTACGGCCCTGTGTACGAGTTGGGTAGGTTTGGACAGAACTATTGAACTAAACATGTCATCAAAAGACAAAGGGGTAGATCATTCAAACATAATAATAGCTACTTGAAGAGGGTACAAGTCTGCAATTTTCAGGGTTTTTTTTAAGGATCGGAGTGGGCAATGCAATCCTGTACAAATGCGAATCTTGTTTGTAATTAAAAAATAGAATTCAGCTTTATAGAGCCACAATTAGCCCAAACAAAGCCACAGTATTATATGGGAGTACTAACTGAAGAATTATAGAATGAGAATAGTTTTATGAGGTAAAATAAATTTTAAATTGGAAATCATTCTTTTTCGAAATATACATTTTATGATGCAGATGCTCATTCCAAGATAAAGCTTGATCTACGATAACCCCTAAAATTTAGAGTGAGTTTTTGGTTCTAATGGCGTGCCGTCGTCATCTGTAAGTGAATTTGGGTATCAGTAGCATATGGGAATGATTTATTAATGAATTGGATCTTTTTGGTGTTCAAAGCAGGCGATTCGCCCGACGGCTCACCAAATTACTAAGAGAAATTACCTTTTTGGTTCAGTAAAATACTGAGAAATTACAAGATTCCTCATTTAGATTACAGTTGCTCAGTTTTTTACTGACCTATTTTATAATCTGAATAATTCAGGTGTTTACTGAAATGGATCATAATTTGACAGTTCGTTATCAGTGAGAAGAATTACATTATTCATTGTCGATTACTGAACAAAATTTTAATTTCGATTTGATATAGAATATAACATGAACGCACATTTTGCACTAATGGAAATGATGTTCTATTTATTTATGTTTTAATGTAATTCACACTGAAGGAATTCATACGCGCTTGATCACGCAGTGTTCCTTCTGAGTAACTTTTACCGAAACAAATTATATTAAGATCCGATAAGCTATACAGAGTGAGTCAGAAAAAATGTCCCACTTTTGTAAAGTTGAATTGTTTAAAATATGAATATTTCATCATTAGTTTCATTATATGTCTTGATAGAGGTATCCTCCAAGTACATTCAGGTACCATTTTCATTTGATCCCGTGCACGCATGACTGAACATCGGACAATCTTTAGAAGACTGTCAGATCTCACTTGCGTCAAGTTACTGGGTGATGAATAAAACAGTGCTTTCGACAAAGACAGACCTGAAGATGACCTTATATTGCAAAATAGATAGCAGAAAGAGATTCTACACACCCCAAAACCCCTAAACAGAGGTATTACTCGTCATTCTGGGGCAAGGGGATCAAAAGTCAATTTTTCAAGATGGCATCTGGCGGCCATCTTTGATTTGACCTGAAGATGACCTTATATTGCAAAAATGATTATAGAAATGGATTCTACACACTCCTACACCCCTCAAAAGAGTCATTACTCATCATTTTGGGGCAAGGGGTTCAAAAGTTAAGTTTTTAAGATGGCATCTGGCGGCCATTTTGGATTTATGCAAATTAGCAAAATTGCCCAAACGGCAACTTTGGGCAACCAAGCTGAATTTGTTCTAGGACCCCATAGGAACACGAATCAAGAAAAAAACTTCATCGGAAAGAACTTTTCTAGGTTGGTGTATTGAGCCTATGGGACTGTCAAATCGACTATATAATGATTTTGTGTTCGTGGCATATTTTTCCCCTTAAATTGGGGATTTGTATGGTATCTTTTTTTTACTCACATAATTATGTAGTCTTCTGTTTCTGTTTATGGGAACTCGACAGGACAGCTTTTGATGGTAAACACCAATATGGTATACCTAGGAAACATTTTACATCTAGTTTAATCAGTCATAGTGGCTGTCCTAATAGACGACAGATATTACTCTCCGGCCTTTTTTCAAAGTGGAGAACTCACAAACTTGCGATTATGAGTCCAATGAACCAATAGACCACGCGACCCTGTCTAACTATGGTGAATTATATAATAATTTGCAGGTTTCTTGCCTTGATTTTTTAGGGGCGGGCATCCCTTTAAATTTCAAGGATCGAAAAAAAGAAAACCGACGAAAAAAAAAAAAGTATCCAGCAGGGAGGTCTGTGTGGTGTAACTTTGTATCAATGAACGTAGAGGGCGACACCCTCTACATTCCTTGCTTAGTATAATCCCAGTTATTGAAATGAATAAATGGCTAATGGACCAACTGGTAATTAGACGAAATAGTGAGTGGACGAATTGGCAATTTGACCAAGTAGATAGTGGACGAACTGATGGTAGACCAAATGATAGCAGACGAGTTGGCAATTGAACGAATTGGACGACATACCTGGACACAGAGAAGCGAGAACATATTATAGATCTACTTACAATAAATTCCATTCGTTTATTCTTTCCTTACAAACATTCAAATAATTTGAAGTACATTCTTTTCTTTAATAATTTGCAGCTTACTTGGTACTTGGCATGTTGTACATGCTGTTTCCGTGTAGTGAGGAGGAAATTATTTCTGATGTATTTTAATTTGTTGCGCCTCTCTCATAAAACCAGAGAACGGGGACCTTTAAAATTTTTTGAATGCATATGAAGAGATACAAATAATTTGTTACATGATTTTACCAACTCTCATCACAACGGATCGCGAAGCCTTGTGTACCATTGTTGATTCATTCTCGGATGCGTCCGATTTGTAGTAGTAGTAGTAGTAGTGTTGATAGCAAACAGTCCCGGGGGTGTTTCACATAGACTTACGTATTACTTGGGGTCGCACGTAAATGCCTAGTTGCGTGCGGTATAAAAGGCATGACCACATTTGTCAGATCATACAAAGAGGACGTGCACTACTGCGTATGGACCAATTAGATTGCTCGTTGCATTTCATTTCTCATAGTCATTGTCACGTTTTTAAATAGAAAGGCATAATTTGTCTCAACCATTCTTCTACCCCCACCCCTTCCCCTTCTAAAAAATAAAACAAAGGCAGTATCTCGATCTCAGAAATCTTATGTAAACCGATATTGAATGGAAATATAATTATTATACATCAAAACTTGACTCTGCTTTCTTTATTTTAATATTTTCTTTGTCTTAATGATTTTTAGATTTTATATAATTTACCTGTTTCAGAAAGCTGGCGCTTTCAAGCAATTGCAAACACCTTACTGAACGTTTCATGAAAAGCAAATACCTCTTCAATGCTGATGTAGTCTATACAAACAGCTTTTGAACTGGAGAGATACGGACCGAGTATGACAGGCATTCATTGATAAATTGTGCTCGTTCTCATTTCACAGAGACATTAAGAATAACTATCGAAATGATGGTTCCATTTAAAGAGCACATGCACTCTTTAAATTGAAATCAGATATATGAGAAGAAGATAATACAATATTCTTTTGTTTAATCCGTTATATACAGTAAAATTCCGTCAGTCGATGAACCGCCTCGCAAATTACATCCTCATTCTTTAAAGGAGAATGAAACCCTTGAAACCAGCTGAATCCATATCAAAGAGAAAAATCAAAGAAACATATTGTTGAAAGTTTGAGGAAGATTGAATGAATAATAAGAAAGTTATAAGCATTTGAATATTGAGATCACTAATGCCATGTAGATCCTCCCATTGGCAATGCGACCAAGATCTGTGATGTCACACACGTACAACTCCCTTATTACTTTAGTACTTATTTCACTTATATTCTCACTTTTATAGAGTCTATCACGAGGTGAGGTGTTCTCTTTATGAGAGGACAAGTACAGAGGTTTCACAACATTATATCATTGACGAATCGTTTGTCATATGATTAGAATGAGCAAAAAGAGATGTTTTGGGGTATATTTTCAGTGTCCAAAAGGGGAGAGTTGTTCATCTGTGACATCATAGATCTTGGTCGCATTGCCAATAGGAGGATCTCCATAGCAGTAGTGATCTCGACATTCAAATGCTCATAACTCTTCTATTGCTATATAGTCCTATTTTACTCAAACTTTTGTCGATCTTATTATTTGATTTTTCTGCTTTCACAAAAGCTAACTTGCCTCAAGAGTTTCATTCTCCTTTAAAATAGATCATATTGGAAACAACCCAGGGGCTTCGGGGATGTTTTTGGACGGGGGGGGGGGGGTGAGCTGACTATAGAGAAAGCAAAAACTTAAAGGGGAATGAAAACTTTTGAACAATTAGGCTTGTGTCGAAATAGAAAAATCAAAGAATAAGAACAAAGAAAGTTTGAGAAAAACGGACAAATAATGAGAAAGTTATGAGCATTTGAATATTGTAATCCGCTATGGAGATCCTCCCATTGGCAATGCGACAAGGATGTGTGATGGCACATGTGAACAACTTTCCCTTTGATGGACTATAAAATACCCACAGAATGTTTCTTTTTGCTTTTTCTTATGGTGATGCAAACTCTTTATCCATGATGTATTCTTTAAAAATCTGTATTACATGCCCTCCTATATAGAAAGAACACATGATCTACTGATAGATTTGATAAAAGAGGCAGTTTAAGTGAAATATATACTAAAGTAATGGGGAGAGTTGTTCACAAGTGGCATCACGCATCTTTGTCGCTTTGCCAATATGAGGATCTCTATAGCATTAGTGATCGCAATATTCAAATGCTCATAACTTTTTTCTTCATTATTTGTCCGATTTTTATCTTTTCACACAAGCTATCTTGTTCCAAAGGTTTCATTCTCCTTTAATATGGTTATAATTACGTTTTTGTACACATTACTGAAAAAATGGGGGCAGCTGAAAACCCTTCAGCCCCCGCGGTTCCGCAGCAATCGACTTTATCGATAAACTGCATGGACCGTCGGATTATCAGAAGTGAAGCTAAATGAAATTTGACACTCCATTGGGCTAATCAACTACACCATTTTGCAATACTTTCATCTACAACTTTGCTATCAGCAGGAACATTAAATTTGTGACTCGTCATCACTTAAGTAGGCCATGATCGGATCCTCCACCATCTTCCGAGCGAACTCTAGCCAAGTGCTTCCTCCAAAGTCAGACATTTTCATGGATGTCCTGTTTGCTACGACGTCGCTGGTTTTGAACCTGATTGCTGCGTCCTGTTGCCCCGTCTCGATCACGTTCTGAATTACCTCGCAGACTTCGTCAGACGTCTGGACCGTGTTCTCAAAGTAATCGCTTTAAGAAACAGAAGGAGATAAGATGCGATGTTGGTGATGGAAATGATAGAAGTATCTGTTCTGCCTTGTCTTTTTGTCTATTCTTGACAAACACACTCGTGCGGATTCTCAACTCTTTGGGGGAGTATTTTAGCCAGTCGCAGTGGAAGCCACTCTCTATTGGGCAAAAGGGGTGAACGTTTGTGTTTCTTATTTTGTTTTGGGCAATCTCACATAGAAAATATCACTAGTGTTGTACCACAAGGATCGCTCATTAGTCCCATGTTATTCGTTTTGCTTTTAAACGAATTCCAAGAAAATTATCAAGTATTTTTAGGAAGTTTTTAATTATTCTCTCCGCTGACGACTCAAATTATATAATAAGTGATATAATGACCGGTCGTTAAGTTGAGGTCTTTCAGCCAATTATCAAACCACATTGATCCACGTATTACTGCCTCATGCAACAAATACCCAATTTTATTCGGGTTAAATCGAGTCGTTAAATTAACGCCCTCGTCTATACCTCGGGCGCGTTAGAATACTTCCAAATATACATCATGCGAGTATTCTTAACTCATCAACACATACATCCCTATCACAGTATCACTATTTTCATATTCACATCACTGTCATCATCGTCAACAATATACAATGATTATTCGACTTTAAATAAAAGGAAAAAAATCCGGAAATGCCTCTTACGTTACATGGGTCCTCAGAATCTTAAGTTGTTCTCTTGTGAGTGGGTCAACTTCTACTTTAGATGGTAGTCGGTTCCCAACGACGATATTACTATTCATTTCTGTGTCAACAAGGCCCGGTATTATGCTAGATAGTCTTTGAAAAGCAAGCAAAAAAGGAGAAAAAAAGTTGATAGTTTAAGTCTGTCATAAATACAATTTAGTAACATAAAGGGGGCTGACCATGCATATAATCACCGTGAGCAGCAGTTTACTCATTTAAAGCCCACGCCCAGGGGGCAGGGGGTTACGTCCACCCTATGATTTTTCAAATAGTAAAAAAAAAGAGTGAACCAAAGAAGAAATATAGGAAGAAAAGGGAAAGGGGCAGAAATTTAGTAGCATGAAAATTGAATGTAAAGGCCGTGAAAGTATAATACTGGTCCACGTAATTCACCTAAGAAATAAAAGCGATCGTCTTGCCCCCCCCCCCCCCCCCCCCGCCCCCTGCCAAAATTCCTTTTTTGCCGCCCCTGAGTTATTCATACTTTACATTGAAGGATTTCATTCTGATGGCTAATGCTTCTGTGAGTCCTTCCATGGCGTGCTTAGAAGCAGAGTACGTCTCGTAGAATGGCAATCCTACGGAAAGGAAATATAACAACAATTTTCCTTTTTTTCAGTAAATGTCATAAAATACATATAAAACACGTAATATTGCTTTCGTGGTATTACTTCCCAACCCCTGTGCATTTATCTCTGTCGTGACCAATATTGATTAATCAACAGCGGCTTTCAGTTTGTATGGAATGGGCATGATTAGTATTAGAATATTAAATGATGATGATGATAATAATAATAATAAGTATTATTATTATTATTATTAAAATTTTTCGCCACTTCCTAAGAGTTGCAGCAGCACTCGAAAGCTCGTGAACTTGTAAACTAGGGAACACTTTTTGCGAGAGTGATCACGAATTTCCTAAAAAGCTAGTGAACACTTTTTGCGAGAGTGATCACGAATTTCCTTGTTGACCATAGTAGATTGCGAGACAAATGAATACCCTCTAGCGATTATTATTATTATTGTTATTGTTATCATTATTATCATTATTATTGTCTTATTCCTTAACCTATTTAGCTACATGACTTAATTCAGTTCAGTTCAATTCTTTATTTTCATTTTTACATTATATCAATCAGATACAGAATGATGAACGGATTATCATTTTAAATACAAGCAGTATAGAATAGATCATGTGGAAATGAGGGGGGTGGGGATGGTGTCCACTAAAAGCAATGGTCATGATGGTTGTAAAGTCAAGTGCAGGGGCCGCGGAACCGGGGGGACTGGGGGGGGGGGGCTTCAGCCCCCCACTTTTTTCCAAAATCGTGTACAAAAACGTACAAATGACCATATGATTGTGATTTTTAGCATGGTCAGCCCCCCCCCCCCCCATTTTCGGCTCAGCCCCCCCCCCCCCCCACTTTGAAAACCGTTCCGCGGCCCCTGAAGTGTTGGTATATCCCCATTGAAAGTGTAAAAATAACTGGGTATAAATATATATATTACATGCGTATGTTGTAGGTCCATGTTATACATGTTATAACAAAGAAAATGTAGGAAGATTTTTTTTTAAGTAGAGATCAAACTGAGGTACACATTATTTTGAATTACAGACAAGGGCCCCGTTGCATAAAAATTACCGTTATGGTAGCTTGTCTGGAATCCTTGATTCCGATTGGCTGGTGGACATTGTTACCATGGTAGTTACCATTGGATGGCATAGTTACCATAATAGTAACTTTCAGATGCAGGTTCAGTCACACAAGGGTGCTGATAGCCCACCTGACATTGGACTATACACTCTAAGAAATGAAGTGTTAATTTAACACTTAGAGTGCTTGCACAGTGACTGCACTTCGAAGTGTTGATTTACTCGTTCAAATTTGAGTTACAAAAACAGCACTCCGAAGTGCAGTCACTATACAAACTCCTTAAGTGCTAAATTAGCACTGTATTTAGTTTTAAGAGTGTATTATCTGCGTGCGAATTAGACAAACTGTGTTGTTGTTTTTTTTTTGGGGGGGCGGTTACCAAGTGAATATAAACCACCAAATCAAACAATAAAGAAGGGAAATCTATATTAATAGATCGTATACCCAAGAGGCCGGTAATGGAGCTAACATTGACGATATGACCTGATCGCTGGTCTTTCATATGAGGTAGCACTGCTTGGATAATCCGAATAGGTCCAAAGAAGTTTGTCTCCACTACATCTCGAATGTCACCAATTGAAGAATACTCTATCGGGTTGAATGTGGCGATTCCAGCATTGTTAACTGTTACATAAAATGGAATAAGAAGATTAAAGGCAGGAAAGGGTTTAAACCTCTTAGACTTGCCACCCCAAAACCAACAGTAAGTGACGGTTCTCTGTAGATAAAATAGAAATTGGGTCTTCAAAAAGTAAAAACTAGCAAATTGGCCACGGCCCTGAGAAGATTTTTCTGGGGGTGCTGCGTGTATTATTCTCTACAGTCAGCGCCCCCTGGAATTCATCACGGCATGACGAATGGATAAATGTATCATGACGTACATTCTGTAAAGAAAACCTTTTTTTCGCTTGTCAAATTTATATCACCACCCTCAGTAAAAAAGAAAATAGTTCCCAGTGCCCAGAAATTGGATAATCCGAAAGATGAATTTTTCTTCGTGATGTTCTGTTAGAATTTGAGGCTGTAAAGTAAAAAAGACAAAGGGTTTATCTGTCACTGTTTTTCGGACTGCTTGGATGGTTTGCTGAGATTGTACAGTATGCATTTCATGCTGCCTTGAGTCAACCCTGAACTGCAAACTTGCTTCTCTTTATTCTTTAGAACTCTCGGTGAAATTCTTCAATCAAGTAATTGTGTTGGTTATTGTTGATCAATTTAGACAAGTTATTCACCATTTGAAATCTAAGGATTGTTTTTTTTTTTCTAAGCATAATAAAAATCTAAAATTTCAGGGAGACTTGTTGGTTTGGGGGTGGCAGGTAACATAAATAATTTATTTATTCACTTATTTATTTACTTATTTATTTGTTTATTTATTCATCTATTTGTTATCTATTTATTCATTCATTTAATTACTTATCATTTTTAGGGGATGGGGTTTTAGGTGATATTCTATAGGTGGACTGCAATCTATGTCAGTATTTCAATAAAGTGCAAAAAGTTGGTATCGCTTGCCGCGCGGTCTCATTAATGGGTGCTTAATCTAATTAGGAAAGAGGATCAAAAACATCGTTGTTCCTGTAGGCATTTACGCGGTAGTATATTGAACTGACCTACCAACTATGTCGATTCGACCATGTTCGTCGATGATTTCTTTGACAGCATTTTTCACAGAGTCATCACTGACGACGTCGAGAGGACGAATAAACATAGTGTCGTTGAGGGCGCTATCCGCAGCTTCCTGGAGCGGTCCTTTCTTGTCAAGGTTTCGCATGGTCGAATAAACCAAATACTTTTTCGCTGCATCCTTTCCTAGTTTGACTGCCAGATTGAGACCAATGCCCGATGAACATCCCGTGATCAGCGTAATTTTCTGTGCCATTCTTTTTCAGTTGTAGTGAAAGAAGGAAGCATCAAATTAATAGGTAGCTTACGCTCCACGACGCACTACGGATTCAAGAAATATTTTCCCTTAATTCATGACAATATGAACAACCGAGGAGAAGTCTTTGTCGAAAATTGGTAAATCAAACAGCAGTTTTGTCCTGGAACCTGGACAAACTACCTATTTGCGAATTTCCGTCAGCTCTCCAAAACTTTGGGCGAAACTGCTGTTCCGGTTCACCAATCTTGGACAAAGACGTGCCATCAGCTGCTCATTGTCTTTGACGGGTACTTTCAATACATTTACTGGGATTTTGACTCCGTCGTGCGTCACGAAGCGAAAACTCCTTGCTGATTGTTATGCATCAGCCACGCTGGCAAAACTCGAGACCGATCATTCGATCAATTATATCAAGATATAGAGTTCCAAAATGATGACGTCACAAAAAACTTTTTTTTGCATTTCAGATTTTTTATACCATATTTTGGTAGAACATGATGAAATACCTCCACTTCCAAAATTTGGTGTGAATCGGTCCATGGGGGCCCTGAGATATGACATCATGAATACATAGTTAGCCCCATTAAAGTTATTGACTTGGGTCTATAAGTTAGGAACCAGGCCAATGATACATTGACTCCAATAGGGCTAATTATGTATTCATGATGTCATATCTCAGGCCCCCATGGACTGATTCGCACCAAAGTTGGGTAGTGTGGTTATTTCACCATGCTCTATCAAAATATGGTATCAAAAATGCTGAAACACAAAATTGGAAAATTGATGACGTCACACTTCGGCACTCTCTTTCCAATGACATATCATGGATCGGTTTGGGTCGCTTTCGTTAGTGTGGCTGTAACCTTTGGACCACTATTATCATTATAAATATCATCACCATCATCATCCTTAAAGGTCAAGTCCACCCCCAGAAAAATATTTATTTAAATAAAAAGAGAAAAATCAAACAGCCACAACACTGAAAATATCATCAAATCGGATGTAAAATCCAAAAGTTATAATATTTTTGATTTTCGATCATTTTTCACAAAACAATTATATGCACATGCAAGCGAAAGAGTCGATGATATCCCTCACTCACTTTTTGTTTTGTTTTGTATTGTTTGAATAACATAATATTTCAATTTTTACAGATTTGACAATAAGGGTCCTCTTCTTTGAACCACAAAATGTTAAAACAATCATAATTACATATGTTGAGGGAGGAATAAAACTTTTTTTCACATGACAATGAGGAGAAAATTAGAATATTTCATCGGCTATGTAACATGTGTAATGAAAAACAAAAGAAATAATGAGAGGATGACATCATCAGTCTCTCCATTTTGCATACCAACCTGGGCCCCGTCTTACAAAGAGTTACGATTGATCCAATTAATCTCAAGTATATGGAAATCTATCAATTTTATAATTTTCTCTTTAGGAAATTTGTTCAACGTCCTTTAAAAAGAAAAAGAAGCATACTGAATTGTCAAGAAAACAGTGAATGTGTGAATATAAATCATTTCTAGAAAATATTTTGAACAAACATGTATTTTAGATGTTGACATTGCTGGCTTTCCATAGTTGCGATTGATCGGATCAATCATAACTCTTTGTAAGACGGGGCCCAGGATGTGAAATTAATCGAAACTTTAAAATTTCACAACTTTCTTATTTTACATTCGATTTTGATGAAATTTTCGCTGTTATGCTTGTTTGATTTTTTTCTTACTATTCAACCAACTTTTTGTTGGGATGGACTTGTCCTTTAATTATGAAATAAGTTTGCCATATTTAGTATAGCGGCCTTGCAAGAGGGGTAAACACATAGGCCCGTATTCTGAAATCGGGTTTAATCTAAACTCTGGTTTAAAGTTTAATTATGGATAGTCAATAGAAGCATAAATCTCTTTAAAAATATCATGTATCAGCTCATTTTTCTCTCAAATCATTCTTAACTGTTTTGTAAGGATAAATACAATAGCTTTCTGTACCATTCACGAGTTAGAAAAGAACACAGTAAACATGATAAGAAACATACAATGTAAGGAAAATTTTGACAATTTCGGCTTTTGATAATTTAGATCATATTCTAAATTAGACATGACTTCAGAATAGGCTCTCATATCCCTTTCATCATATTTCGTACATAGATCCCGTATATATATATAGTTTCATATGAAGAGCTCACTTGCAAAAGGGGTTAGGTCAATTTTCCATCAAATTTGATTTTTTTTTTGTCTCAATGTATAGATTTTTAGTAGCTCTACATGATGATACCAAAGAAAAGTTGAAATTCAAAATCACTTTTTTTTTTCAAAAGGGGTTAGGTCAATTTCAGCTTAGTTGCAAAAGGGGTTAGGTCCACACATAATTTTTTTTGGAAAAGAATATTTCAAAAAATATGAAGACAGGTAGATTTCTTTCATACCCAATTTTATGTTCTCATGGTAGGGTATCATGAAAATTTAGTTTCGCATAAGAATATTGCAATATGGGAGAAAAAAAAAAAAAGATTTTCTTGGAGTGGACCTAACCCCTTTTGCAAACAAACTCTTCTGAAGAGCTCATTTGTCAAAAGGGGTTAGGTCCATTGTTCATAAATTTTATTGTTTTCTGTCTCAAAACCTCTAAATTTTTGGTTGCTCTGATGAAAACAAAGAAAATTTGAAATTCACATGAAAACGTGAATAAAAGTGGCAAAGAAAAATCACTTTTTAATCAAAATAGATTGGATCCACTTCAGTTTACTTGCAAAAGGGGTTAGGTCCACATTGATAATTTTTAAAAGAAAATATAGAAAAATTGAAGACTGTTAGATTTCTTTTATACCCAATTTTATGTTCACATGATAGCGTAGTACATCATGGCAATTTAGTTTCTCATATAAGAAAATTGCAGTGAGAATAAAAAAACGTGTTTTCCTCGGAATGGTCCAAAGTGGACCTAACCCCTTTTGCAACTAAACTCTTCATATATACATCTAATTGTGTATTGATATGTCGTAATTATTTTTATATGTATATATATTTGGCCGTTTTGTGCTATCCTGTCATGGTATTTTGATACTATTATGTTTTTACCTGTTATATTATACCTGACAAAAGAAGATCAATTAATCATTTTTTTCTGCTTCTATTACAGATTGAAATAATCATTTTTTTATGAAGATTATACACTATAAAAGTATAATAAAAGTCTTTATAGTAGATTAAACACTCCCACTTGTTGAACTTTGGAAATCAAATCAATGCAGAAATCCTATTTTCGTCTGCATGTGCAGATAACTTTGATCTTGGCCCAGACACTATTGCTATATTGATTCACGTAGCATATATTCTCGTTCAGTTCACGCATACCGACCTATATGTCCTGGAGCTTGTAACACAAAGCTTAGCAATGATCGTAGAACAAATTTTCACGATTGATTGCATTGACTACAGTGTACAATCAATCGTAAAAATCAAGCGTACGATCGATCGTTATGCTTTGTGCTTCGCAGAGCGCTGATATTTGCATTATTGTCTAAAATAAGCAATGCTAATTTTTTATATTGTCTGTTCCGTTTAATTGAGCAAGCGCCATTAAAAAAGTATTGGGAGTAAATGCAATTGTTTAAAGTATTGTTTTAGTTGTAAATGATTTTAATAACTTGAACTCATAGCTATTTTAATATTGACCCCGAATTTCAATTTAAAGCATATTTTAAGACTGTTTTTTTTTAATGATTGTAAAATTCTTCTTAAACATGTTAAATGAGGCTAAATTTGCTAATACGTTTTAGCTTGGCTTTCGATATCATTATGTTTATAATGACTTGAAATAAAATTTATTTTTGAATTATTATTTTTTTTTATAAATTGCTCATTTATTTACTGTGTATTTTTTAAGTGTATTTACTTTATTTCACTCATATGTACATACAGGGCGACTATACATGCTATACGAAGAACAATATGAATATCATTATAGGCTGACCGTTCAAAGTAGATCGAATCGTCATTGAATAATCTCATACCCAACATTAATGACTTCACAACAAAGTTTTATCACACGTGCTTGCATTTTTTTAAAGGAATTCTATCTTGGAAGCTTTGAAAGGGACAGTTCACCCTGAAGAAAAGTTTGTAGTAAAAATAGCAGAGAAAATAATTAAGAAAAACATTGGTGAAGGTTTGAGGAAAATCCATTACAGATAAAGAAAGATATTAATATCAGACTTTAAAATTTTTGATTTGTGACGTCATAAATGAGCATCTGCCCCATATGTTATGTAATATGAAATGCATACATTTCACATTTTTAATGGTTCGTGATGAAGGAAGAGAGTGAAATAAAACAATGAGAAAGATCATGCAAAAAACGTTGCAGCCACCATGCAATAACTGATTTAAACTATGTAGAATTATCTGCACCGTTATCATTCTAATTATCATCATGACCATTTACGGCGATTTCGTGAGATTTTTTTCACCAAGAAGATACTGTGGGGGGTATCCTTTTCCAGCTAAAACATAAAGACCTTTTTTACCGCGAAAAGGCAAAACCCGCGTCGTTCTAGCCCCATTCCCTTAATTCTTCAATATAACAACTAGACGATTTAGAAGTGGGTCTATCCGTTTTGACTGAAGATAGCGAGATATAGCTAAAACAAAAATTTAGTTTAAAATTGCTCTTACCTGAATTCGTTCACTTCAATGAAAATCTGAGACTTTGGAAAAAGAATTCAAAATAATCAAAAGCTACCAAGACAAATTCTACAAGCACGACCAGGCGGACAAGTGTCTCCTGTGTTAGGCCAATAGGTGGAGTCTATTCCACTGGTGTAAATCCGTGACGTCATACTGTTCAAGGGGAGGGGGGCACGATAGATCAACAGCCCCCCCCCCCCCTCGAACGGTTTATTTCCGATTCGTCTAATGCCAATTCGTCCATTGCCAACTCGTCTACTATCATTTGGTCTACCATCAGTTGGCTTGTTTATTGTGGATATAATCAAAACACAATTCAAAAGAATAACTGAATATTATTTTAAGACATCGATAAGTTGGTGGTTATCTCATTAAATATTAAACCACCATACCAATTACCTTCTTCTTATCATGTGCAGAATGGAACTACGAACTGGCTTATCATCTGTTCTGGACAGTTATGACCGATACGGTAATATATAGCCATATTGCAATTAGACTCTTATAATATGTTCGGAATAAAGAATAGACACGCAACTGGTGTAAATCCTCGCGTCACAACTATTGTTCAGGGGGTGATTCCACCCCCCCCCCCACCCCTGAACAATAGGTGTGCCGCAAGGATTTACGCACGTGGCCCTGGATATGTGTATTAAACTGTTACTTGATTTTAAAAAGACATTTTCATGAACTGCATTTATGGTCTCCATCGCGTTAGTAGATGCCAGGAAAACATCACTTAAGGGGGTTCAAAATAGCCCCCCCCCCCAAAAAAAAAAAAAAAAAAAAAAAAATATTAATAATAATAATAATAATAATAATGATAATAATAATAATAAATAAATAAAAAAAATATATATATAAAAAATAAAAACATCGACTCGCAACTTCGCGGCACGCGGGTGATGGTCCGTCTGGTCAAACCCTACCCCTTTAAAGATAGCTAGATAAAATCTAAAAAAAGAAAAACTATGACCCCTCCCCTCCCTCGACGGTACTATTCCTGGCATCTTCAGCTTTACAAATAGGAATATTGGGTTATATTGCCCCCACGAAAAATATGATAAAAAATAAATAGATAAATGAACTTTGAATAAATGAATTAATAGATAAAATGAAAATAAATTTAATATGAAGTCGGCCGAATTATCACCTAATCTACATGAATTTGGAAATTGTCATGTAGACGCCAAATGAGGTTGCCGGTTATACCTTTGGTCATGTTGGTCGAGTGTGACGCGCCCAGGAAGCAGAGTTAATGTATATAATAAGAATACGGGACAAATCATTAGAGTACAGATCGGGGGGGGGGGGGCTTGCGGTCATGGACCCCCTCAAAAATACACAAGAATTTTTTAATGGAGGAAAAGAAATAAAATTAAAGGAAAAAGGGTGAAATGAGTTATGATTATTTTTTAATATCATGTTCAAAAGCTATCACGAAATTAGATTTTTGTATTTAAGAGGTCAAATATTGGTTACTGGCAGTTTTTCTTTTTTAAATTGCTCCAAATAGGACTACGCCATGTTTGACTCCCTCAAAACTTTGGGCTCGGTACGCAGTATTTTGGGACAAAATAATCTCATTTGATGTGATTAAGAGTTGCGTTAGGAGTTTAACCTTTTGAGGTCGCACAATATGGCGCATATAGGCCTAGGGGGCAGAATTTCCAAAAATTCACAAGAGCGAACAAAAATGTTCGTCTTTTTCAAATGAAAATAAAATTTTCTGGATAGATTTTGACTATAAGAGATATAAAATTTCCCCCTTTTCATCAAATTTTATTTCTTCCTGGTTATGGAACTGTTGGGGCTAGGCGTCCGCCAATAAGGGCGTATAACGAGGGGCGTATAAGCCAAAGGTCCGGGCCTGTGGCGCCCTCTCCCACACGCCGACAAAAAGGGGGGGAAAATGGGGAGATGAAGAAAGCAAATGAAGTAATAAATTCTGCCCCTTGCGGCGTATTATGATAGGTGTTGGTTTCTCGTCATTTTGTTTCAATAAAAGTATAGGAACCTAATCGAGATATTTTTTTCTCTAACTTGATAGATCCGGGCCGGAAATGCCGACGTTGCCAGCGCAATACTACGAATTCATATTTTGGGGCTAGCAGGTTTAAAAATATGCAGAAACGATATTCATGCTGTACTATTAAAAATAAATATAAAAAAGATAGAGGCATATATTTCGCACTTCCGCGTCCTGTACAGTTTTGAGCCCTTAATAAAAAATGTCAAATATGAATAGAAAAATAATATATTTTTATACTCAAAACAAAGATGAATCTAATCATTCATCTTTTTTTCCGAAATTTGATGATTCATATATAGGTCTTATGCGCTTCACGCTAAAAGGGATAATCACTTTCTTTGCATCATCTTTTCCCGTTCCTCAAATCTTTCTCCATCTGCCCCCCCCCCCCCCCCATGTCTCTCTCGCTCTCTTTCTGTCCCCCTCTTTTTCCTGTCTCTCTCTTAAATGACTTTTTTTTTTTTTTTGGTGATAAAAGAGCTATCTCCCCCAGTACCCCATCTGTTTACATGTTGCCGTTTCTTTGCTTGAAAATAAAACAATAGAGTCAGGTTTTTCAAATCGATATTTTTGTTGATCAATACAAATATGGAACTTCCTCTTATTTAATTCAATTCAATCAATTTATTTCCACAATTCAATAATAACTACATCAAAATTGCACAATCATCAATCGCCAAAATAATTATAATGGAACAACATAACAAATATAAATGCTTACATTAATAACGGATAAACAATACACAGTCTTAACGAAATATTAAGTGGTGGGTTAAACAAAGGCCTGAGGTATATTGTGTGTATTATGTTAATCACACTTCCATAGACAAAGATGAGTAGACTCTACATTATACCTGTAATCAATTTTTTTCTTTTTAATTTAATAAATTTCCTTAATTGAAAAAGGCTCACATTACCAATCTCTTCAGCGCAACTGTACATTAAAAAATACATTGCATTGTAAAGTACAATTCAGTGATAATTGAGAAAGAATTGAAAACATCGGATTATTCACAAAAAACACCATTCATGATATAAAACACTAAGTTCACTGACCCTTTGGGACCTTTGACCTTGACCATGTGATCCAAGACGATGCAGTGAAAGACTTACATCCATGTTTCATGAACTAGATCCAGAAACTTTCAAAATTATGATGGCATTTCCACAAATACCCCCAACATGGTCAAAGGTCATTTAGGGTCAATGAACTTTTACCATGTTGGGGTATTTGCTAGGATGCTATCCTAACTTTGAAAGTTTAACTTGGAAATAAGAGTAATTTTGTTGAGTTAATTATGTGACCTGAAACTCATGCAAGACGATCAGTGATACTTAAATACTCCTAGTCCAAGTTTCATGAACCAGACCCATATATTTTCCAAGTTATAGTGACCATAAAAAAACTTATTACGAGCTTGCAAGATTTCTGTGTTGATACCCCCAATTTGGTCAAAGTTCATTGACCTTAAATGACCTTTGACCTTGGTCATGAGGCCTGAAACTCAGGTAGGATGTTCATTAATACTTGATTACACTTATGCCCAAGTTTAATGAAATAGGTCTATATCCTTCCTAGGATATGATGACATTTCAAAAACTTAATCTTGATTAAGATTTCAATGTTAAATTCACTGACGCCTATATAGTCTCACTCTGCTATGCAGGCGGGACAAAAATGTAATCATAAGTAATCATCAACGTTTCAAATGATAAAAACACCATTAAACATATTTTTGCAACATCAAAGCAAACCAGATAGTAACTTACAACTGATATTTTTTTCTTAAGCCACCAGAAATCCAACTGTGATCAAACAATTCTGTATCATGGGATATTCTAAAGCAACAAACTGGACTAGAAATCGTCCATCTTTATGCTTATATCAAAACACGTGTCTTTGATTTGAATTTACTCTATATATATATATATATATATATTTTTTTTTTTTTTCTTTCTACAAATCAATACAGGATGCATATTTTTCTCCCAATTACGATAAGGGCTAACAATGTTTTTGAGGCTTTGATTCAGACTATAAAACTTGCACTTGTATTTTTTTCAGTCTTGCCTCGATTTTCAATAAACAAAAAAGAGAACGCAATTTGAACAAGTGGAATGCCTCTGGCCGTCTCACCTGCATCACGCGATTCAATATAGCAGCAGTGCTGATTTTGAAAACTACTATAACTCGCACAAGATGTTCAGTGATACTTGGTTACTCTTATTTCCACGTTTTATGAACTAGACCAATACACTTATAGAGATATGATGGCAATTCAACAAATACCCCCAACGTGGCCAAAGTTCTTTGACCTTACATGACCTTTGACCTTGATCATGTGACCTGAAACTCGCACAGGATGTTCAGTGATACTTGATTACTCTTATGTCCAAGTTTTATGAACTAGACCAACACACTTTCAAATTTATGGCTGTAATTCAACAAATACCCCAATTTGGCCAAAGTTCATTGACCCTAAATGACCTTTGACCTTGATCATGTGACCTGAAACTTGCACAGGATGTTCAGTAATACTTGATTACTATTATGTCCAAGTTTCATGAATCAGATCCATAAACATTCAAAGTTATGATGGTAATTCAACAGATACCCCCAATTCGGCCAAAGTTCATTGACCCTAAATGACCTTTGACCTTGGTCATGTGACGTGAAACTCATGCAGGATGTTCAGTGATACTTGATTAACCTTATGTATAAGTTTCATGAACTAGGTCCATATATTTTCTAAATTATGATGACATTTCAAAAACTTAACCTTAGGTTAAGATTTTGATGTTGATTCCCCCAACATGGTCTAAGTTCATTGACCCTAAATGACCTTTGACCTTGGTCATGTGACATGAAACTCAGGCAGGATGTTCAGTAATACTTGATTAACCTTATGGCCAAGTTTCATGAACTAGGTCCATACACTTTCTAAGTTATGCTGTCATTTCAAAAACTTAACCTCAGGTTAAGATTTGGTGTTGACGCCGCCGCCGCCGTCGCCGTCGGAAAAGCGGCGCCTATAGTCTCACTCTGCTATGCAGGTGAGACAAAAATTGTTCAAGGCAAGACTCAAACCTGAATCAATGACCTTGACTGCAGGAAATAGCGCACCGTTCATTGCTCCACACCAGTCTAGCTGATTGATGCGTTGGAAATTACGCTGTGTTCTGTTCCTATGAATACCCTGATTATTCATATTCATGAATATTCATGAAGCGTAGTCTAACTATATAAACCCTATTAGTACCAGGCATTATGTTAATTAGCCCTTATCGTAAGTGGGGAAAAAAACACATAAGGGACAAGGACAGGGGAATACATTGCCCCGTCTTAAATAAAAAAGAGCTGTAATCGATCTGATCAACCAAAAGCTTCAAAAGCCAGAAACATAAACATATAAAATGTATAGTGTTTGTTCAACATGATTTCTCTATATGCTGTATATTCATACACTCATCCTTTTCTTGAAAATTCAGGATGCTTTTTTTACGAAGGACATTGCGCAAATTTCCTGTACAATACATTATGACACTGATGGATTTCTATGTATTTGAGGTTGATCGGATCAATCTCAAATAACATTATTGCCTCTAGGGTATCCGGAGGACTTAATTAAAGGGAAAGATAAACAAATCACCTTCTTTTCTTTGGGAATCATTTTCATTTCTCCATTTTTTATCACAGCCTCTAAAAAAATTCAAATTCAAATTTATTTCCAGTTAGAAATATACATATATACAAATGACATACATTACATGTGGTGGGGTCAAAGAAAGCACAACTGCTTGTATAAATTGGCTCCATTGTAACAATAAATCATATTAATACATGAACAATAACAATATAACCATAATCATTACATAATTACAAATAAGTCTAAGAGAGAGAAAGAGGGGGGTAAAAATTATTACAATCAGTCATCTAGTAATTTGATGCGTAAATACAAAATCATGTAATAAAAACACATATAATAATGATTTAGCACACATATTTCAAGTTTCTCACACACATGTATACTCAAGGCATTCAAAGTTATGATATAATTCATATAATCTAATTGTGATAAATGGTATAATACTGTCAATTCTCATAGATGATTTTCATAGGAAGAACATAATTTCAAAAATTTCTGAACCCGTATTTCCATAATTAGTGGGGAATTTCCTTACTAATAACAACTAAACACTTTGTACAAATCGTAAAGCCATTTAATCCCATCTATTTTGCTTAAAAGGACAATGAATTGCATAGGATCATTAGCAATGGTTAATCCAAGGAAGTTAAATGCGGGGGAAGGGGAGGTGTTAGAATAGTAAAATTGTTTTTACCCCTTTGTTTAAGACATCATTATTATTATTTATTTTTTTTTGGGGGGGGGGCTGTTTGAACATTCTACAAATGATTCTCCCTCCAAAGTGTGTTTTGTCTTGAGTGTGTATCATGTCAGGGTTAGTGTGTGCAGGGACGTGACAGGGAGAAAGACGGATGAATAAAATAAATCTTGTGTGCAAATTTCCCTTTTCCAATGTGAACGGTGATAAGATCATTTTGGTCTCACACGAGAGTTAAGAGATGAATGTTAAGACTATTCTCATGGCAAATTTCTTTTCACAATGTGAATATTTATAATGGTTTCATCCTGAGAAGGCATATGAGAATTGACTGAACTCTTGGTAACAAATTTCTTTTCACAATGTGAACATTCATAAGGTGTTGTTGTTTTTTCTCATCTTATAGGAAATGATTCTGACATACTTTTTGCATAGTGAAAATTTATAGGGTTTTTCTCCTGGGTGGGTTAAGAAAAGCATGTTAAGACTATTCTTATGTGCATATAACTTTTTGCAATGTGAACATTATAAATGTGTTATTCTGTACATGTATGTTTTCGGAGATGAATGTTAAGACTCTCCTTACGTGCAAATTTCTTTTTGCAACGTTTGCAATCATAAGGTTTTACCCCTGTATGAGTTAAGAGATGACGGTTAAGCGCACTCTTGAGTCCAAATTTCATTTTGCACTGTGAACATTTATAAGGCTTTTCCCCAGTGTGTATTCTGAGATGAACGTGGAGGCCATGTTTATGTTTAAATTTCTTTTTGCATTGTTCACACTCATATGCTTGTTCTCCTGTGTGTGTTAGGAGATGACTTGTAAGTTGACTCTTCCTTAAAAATTTCTTTTTGCAGTGTGGACATTTATGACTCTTTTTGCCTTTGTGGACTTTGAGATGATTTCTGAGATAATTCCTATGTATAAATTTCATTCCACAATGTGAACACTCATAACGTTTTTCCCCTGTATGGGTCGCTAGATGCATGTCCAGACTAGTCTTAAGCACATATTTTTTTTCACAAAGTGAACACTTATAAGGTTTTTCTCCGGCATGCCTTAGGAGATGATTGTTAAGACTATTCTTATGTCCAAATTTCTGTTTGCATTGTGGACATTCATGAGGTTTTTCTCCCGTGTGGGTTAAAAGATGATATTCGAGGCTAGTCCTATATGCGAATTTCCTTGTGCAATGTGGACATGGATAAGGTTTTTCTCCGGTGTGTGTTTTGAGATGAATGTGGAGACAATCCTTTCGTCTGAATTTCCTTTCACAATGTGGACATTCAAACTGTTTTTCTCTTGTGTGCAAAAGCATATGATTATTGAGTGCACTTTTGGTTACAAATCTCTTTTCACAATGTGAACATTTAAAAGCTCTTTCATCTTTGTGGAGTAAGAGATGATGTTTGAACTGTCGGTTGCGTGCAAATTTCCTTTTGCATAGTGGGCATTCGTAACGTTTTTCTCCTGTGTGAGTTAAGAGATGAGAATTGAGAGCACTCTTACATGAAAATCTCTTTTTACAATGTGAACATTCATAAGGCTTTTCTCCTGTGTGGCATCGGAGGTGAGTCTGGAGATATTTCTTAGTTGTAAATTTCTTGTCGCATTGTGGACATTCAAAAGGTTTTTCTCCTGAATGGGACAAGAGATGATAGCTGAGACTACTCTTTTGTGCAAATTTCTTTTCACAATGTGAACACTCAAAAGTTTTTTCCCCTGTGTGGGTAAGAAGATGAGCCTTTAGACCACCCTTGAATGCAAATTTCATTTTGCATTGTGGACATTCATGAGGTTTTTTACCCGTGTGTAAGAAGAGATGGGACCTGATATCACTCTTATGCTTAAATTTCTTTTTACAACGTGGACACTCATAAGGTTTTTCGCCTGAGTGTGTTGCCAGATGAATGTCAAGATGATGCTTGCGTCCAAATTTCTTTTCACATTGTGAACATTCATAAGGTTTTTCTCCCGTGTGAGTTAAAAGATGACAGTTGAGGCTAGTCTTATATGCAAACTTCCTTTTGCAATGCGAACATTCATAAGGTTTTTCTCCGGTGTGTATTCTGATGTGAACTTGGAGATTTGTCCTATGTCCAAATTTCTTTTTGCAATATGAACACTCATACTTTTTCTCTCCTGTGTGGGTTACAAGATGAGAATTAAGGCTTTGCTGGTGTGCAAATTTTCTTTTGCAATATGAACATTCATAACATTTTTTTCCTGTGTGGGTTACAAGATGAGACTGAAGACTTTGCTTGCATGCAAATTTCTTTTCGCAATGTGAACACTCAAATGTTTTTTCTTCTGTGAATGTTACTCGATATTGCTTCCTTTTTGCTACTGAACCTTCAGACTCTATCAAACTGTCACATTTCTTCAACTTAAGACGGCAAATCTTGCCACCGCCATATTTCCTCATAAGTGCTGTCTCATCTAGAATATGATCAGCATTATTTGAGCTTTCCGGCAGGGGACATGGACCTACTTGCTTCTGAATTGAATTCACATGGCTTGTCGATGTCATTAGTTCTTGGGACTCTGGGGGATCTGTAGTTATATCATCAGACACATCCTGTGAACTGGTTTCCCCTTGCTTGTCGGTCATAGATGTTCCTCCTTGACCTGGGACTGAATTCATATGGCTTGTCGATGTCAGTAGTTCTTGTGATTCCGGGGTATCTGTTGTTATACCATCAGACACATCCTGTGGACTGGTTTCCGCTTGCTTGTCAGTCATAGATGTTCCTCCTTGACCTGGGACTGAATTCATATGGCTTGTTGATGTCAGTAGTTCCTGAGATTCCGGGGGATCTGTGGTTAGATCACCACACACATCCTGTGGACTGGTTTCCGCTTGCTTGTCAGTCATAGATGTTCCTCCTTGACCTGGGACTGAATTCATATGGCTTGTTGATGTCAGTAGTTCCTGAGATTCCGGGGGATCTGTGGTTAGATCACCACACACATCATGTGGACTGGATTCCTCTTGCTGATCAGTCATAGATGTTTCTGTAACAGCACTATCCTGTGGCATTGTGTCCGTTACTTGAGGTATTCTGGAAATGCTATCCTGTCTCTCTGGTAACCCTGCCTTATTAAGGTTCTGATCATGATCACTGACATCTTGATTCACACATTGCTCAAGAAGTTTACCTGTAAAAATACAGTATACAATAAATATTTTACTACAAATTTGCATGTGTATGAATTTTAACAGTACTCTGGCAATTGATATGGGAATGATAATTGTGCAACCAGTAAATAGTGATAACTGAATACGAATTACAGTTTAACAAAAAATTTGAAGAGAGAAGAAACTTTCTATTTGGCCTTACAAGCTAAACTACAACGTTCTGTGCACCCCTTTTCTGGGACTTGCGAGTGACTATTTTGCTACCTGCAGATCACCTGCATGTCATCCACATTGACAGTTACTTGCACACAGTAGCCCCTAGGAGCGCACGAAAGTCTGATTTTCCCGCAGAAAGGTTTAGAACTTGCTAAAAACTAGTTGGGGGCGAGTTACAGGTGATTGCTCGATACTTGATCACCTGCAAGGCTTGCATAGAACGATGTGACAGGGCCTCCAACGACAAAGCCTTGAAAACAGTGAGGTCATCATATACATAATAAGGTGGATTAATGACTGCACTTGATCAGAATTTATGCCTATGCCCTTGCCAGACCAAGAATACATCACACATCTAACTACTAAATTTGCCAAATAATGAGCTTTGACCTTTGCATTTGTGACAAAAATATAGAATCAGATCCTTCCTCACATATGAACCAAATTAAATTGGTGTCCATTAACTGGTTTTACGGGCAGGATCGTAAGTGCAATGTAAACAATCATAAGGTCTTTATCTTCATGTGTGGGATAACCCTTAGAAGACTGGGGAAGACTGATTCGTCCCCTCCCCCCTCGACTACCTCAGGTACTTACACTTCTTCAGTTTGAGACGGCATACTTTGCCACCACTAATTTTCCTCATGATGTTTAGCACGCCTAGCGGTGTACCATTAGTACTATGTGAGTTTTCAGGTTGTGCACTTGGTCTGCCTCGATTTTGACTCGAATTCACATGAGGTGACGGTGCCAGTAGTTCTTTGGATTTGTTAGGATCTCTAGTTTCATCACAACTGGATTCCTCTTGCATGTTTGTTCCTGACATGACATCATTCTTTGGCATTGTATTCGTTACTTGAGGTAGTCTGGAAATGCTTTCCTCTCTCTCTTGTCCCCCTGCCTTTTTAAGGTTCTGATCATGATTGCCGACGTCTTTTTTGGGATCCACAAATGGCGCACCACAAGTTTTTCCTGTATGAATACAAGGAGAGACATAATTTACTGTGTATAAACATGCATGTGATAGGCCTATACATCAGTTTTCTCAAATGACATAGAACCAATTATATGTGAAACTAATAAATGGCAGTAAAAGTCATTAATTTAAGTCGTTTTTTTTTTTCTCAGATTTGTTAAGATTGGACAGTATCACTGTTATGAAAAATCAAACCATGCATTTGGCATCAGGTGTTAATTGCTTGACCAGGCATAGAGACATGAAGAGGTATATAGATATCAAGTTTTTGACACAAATGAAGCATTATTTCATGGAGTGAATGAGAACTTGGTCCATGTGTGAGTTTTCCGAAACTTTATCCACAAGACTTCTTATAACTTGGCCACACAAACACAACAGGTTTATGACTTTTGAGATAACAAATTCTTACATTTACCAGGCTACTATAGTGAATTCTAGTTTTCAGTGCATTTAAACTGTAAATTAAGAGTACCTTCTTGTTTTTGTGGAACAGAATCCTCTCTAATCTTTTCCTCATCTGTCTCAGTCTTGAAGGTGCACTGCAATGGAGGACGGGGGATGTACATAGCATTCTTCCCCGCAGATGGTGGCATGGCTGATTGCTCTTCCTTGAGGACAATTTCAATGGTGATTGATGAAAACATTGAATCTGATTGGGAATGTAAGTCACTGCACTCTGCTTCTTGCTTGACTTTCTGTTGGACAGTTCCTTTTTCCCCAGGATTTGAAGACTGTACTGAGGCTAAGGTCTCTGCTTCTAGTGGATTTACGTTTCCTGTCTGCAATGAACCCGACTGCGAATGTAAGTCACTGGTCCTTTCTTTTTGCTTGACTTCCTGTAGGACAGTTCCTATTTCCCCAGGATTTGAAGACTGTACTGGGGTTAAAGTCTCTGCATCTTGTGGATTCATGTTTCCTGAAGGCACTGAACCTGATTGCGAATTATGTAAGACACTGTTCTCTGCTTCTTGCTTAACTTTCTGTTGGACAGTTCTTTTATCTCCAGGATTTGAAGACTGCATTGGAGTTAAAGTCTCTGCTTCTTGCTTTGGTCTTATGTTTCCTAAAGGCAATGAATCTGATTGGAAATGCATGTCACTGTTCCTTAGTTCTTGCTTGACTTTCTGTTCTGTAGCTCCTTTTTCCCGAGATATTGAAGTCTGCATTGGTGTTAAAGTCTCTGCTTCTTGCACTTTGGTCTCTGTTTCATGGTCTGGGGTTAAAGTCTCTGCTTCTTGCTTTGGCTTTTTGTTTTCAGAAAACATTGAATCTGATTGGGAATGTAAGTAACTTTTCTCAACTTCTTGCTTGACTTTCTGTTGGGCAGTTCCTTTATCTCCAAGACTCGAAGATTGGATTGGGGTTAAAGTCTCTGCTTCATTCACTGTGGTTAAAGTTTCTGCTTCTTGCACTCGGATTAAAGTCTGTGCGTCATGGTCTGGGGTTAAAGTGTCTATTTTTTGTTCTGGGATTAAATTCTCTGCTTCTTGCTTTGGCTTTTTGTTTTCAGAAAACATCGAATCTGATTGGGAATGTAAGTCACTTTTCTCTACTTCTTGTTTGACTTTCTGTCGGACAGTTCCTTTATCTCCAGGATTTGAACACTGCATTGGGGTTAAAGTCTCTGCTACTTGCTCTTGGCTTGTGTTTCCTGTAGGCACTGAGCATGACTGTGAATGTAAGTCACTCTTCTCCACTTCTTGCTTGACTTTTGGTTGGACAGTTCCTACTTCCCCAGTATTTGAAGATGGCAATGATGTCAATTCCTCAGTTCCTCGTTTCAGACTTATCTTTCCTGAAAATTGAAGTAGAAAGATAAATCTAATACCTTGCTATTTTGCAATTATTTTGTACTCGGACTCCAATTCATTATTCCTTGTACATATCCACAATTAACATCAGTTTGACTATCGAAGAAAAAGAATATACAACACACAGATTTTCCATTGGCCAAAATTGTAATCTTTGATATTACAAGTTCAATCATAACTAAATTATGTTTACGGTGTATGTATCTTAAGTTTACTACACTTAATCCCCATGCAAATAATGGAGAAAATTGTGTGGTTTTGGGGGTCATTTTTAATGATTTCATCGTTAAATGAGCTGATGAATTGAATGTTTACTGATCAATTGTCACAATTACCTACCCCATAATAACATAACTTTAGACCCGTGTTTGAATTAATGATATAGGTGACATGGTTTCATACTGGACTATTAGTTCTAGTCTTGAACAGACAAATTACATACCTCCAGAGCTAGACTTAAACTCCATGGGTTCTCCTGGAGAGAATCCCTCCTCCTCCTCTATAACTTCTTGTTTGATCCTCATCATGCTGACTTCATTTGTGATCTGTTCAAGAAAAGGCATGATATTGAATACATCAATATAATACCAGACTCCTCACCTTGGTGCTGTTTTCATTAAAAAAAGACTTGTTGTAAAAATAATATCTACTGCTCATCCCCCTAAATTTCCCACTGACGTACGCCTGAATTAATTCCAAAATTGAATATTATTCTCAGCTAATATGCGGAAATGGGAAGCTCACTTCATGTTCTAACTTGTATAAAATATCAATTGGTCTTACTTCAACCGTTATACACAATCTATTATGCAACAGTGGAGCTTTTCAGCCCATTCCAAGTTTGCATGCAACACTGCTGGACAGTGCTGGTAGATCTGCACTGTCAAGAATCAAACCCTTTTGATCATTCAGAATCTGACCAAGGATATCTCTAATCTGACCAAGGAAATCTCCATGATTTAATTTTGCATTACCAAAACGTGAAGGGCATATAGGGAACACTTTTTATTTTAATGGCATCCAATTTTGGAATGCTCTTCCTAATCAAGTAAATGCTGTTAAAAATTTTCCTCACTTTAAGAGTGCATTAAAGAAGCACCTAAAACTGGAATCTACTCGAGAACAGTATTACCAGTAAAAAACACACATTTTGTACAGTTGGTTTCTAGTATTGTAGATAATGTAGGGTATGTTAAAATATAATCTTGTTTCATATATAAGGTAGGCCTAGATTATTGTTTGCTTCAGGTGTTTGCAAATCATTTGACTAATGGACATGTATTTTTTTACCATATTCCAGTACTTGTCATAGTTTATACTTTTTGTTGAACAATATATTAATGTTTTATACTAACAATAGGACCCCATTAGAAACTAGAGATGCTCGGCGGGTCGCGCGGCCATGCACATGTATCCCCCGAACCCACCGCGTCATTTGTCATCGCGATATATAGAGCTCAAACAGAAATTTTACAAATAAATACAATTGTCATGGCGACAATGACCCCGCCCACATTTTGCCTGTGGGTACCAAATTTGATGACAATAATATGACGTAGCAGCATGACTCTGCAGTAGTATTGTCCAGTATCACCTGTTGGGGAATACAATTATACAGTAATCTGGATATATTTTGTAAACCTAACCCTAAGACCCCCACCAAAAATGATAGGCATCTTCGCTTCACCTTCTAATATTGCCTCTGTGTTCCAACTGTTATGACAAACTGGAAAAAAAGCAGAAGTTACAGGTTTCACAAAATTTTCCACAAAAATATGGTTACCATGGCAACCAGACAATATGTTCTTCTGTGTGTCGATAGTTATCGATATCCGTAAGATATTTTTAGCATGATATCGACATTTTTCTCAATGATACCAGCCCTTTCTGTTACTACTCTCTGTGTGATGAAATAAGGTTGGCAATGTTTGGCTTATTTTCTCTTGTTCTTGGGGACAAATGCTTGATTTTTTACACAGCACACTTACTGTCTTTGTAACTGTCAGTTTCCATACATGATTTAAAGCTATAATTCATCATATAACTTAACCCAGGGACTCGTCTGTGTAATATTAGGCAGAGGGTACTCTCCAAAATGGGGTAGAATGGGGTCGCAATAGCACCCCAAATAAAAGGGGAAAAAATAAATTATGCACTTTTTAATACCTCAATCGATTACATGGTGAAGGTCTATCGTGACACAGAATCCTGACATCGAGGCACAAACTGGACCCTCAAAAAAGAAAAAGTTCTGTCTCATTCATTCTTTTTCTGTCAAAACTGAAAACAAAATGGCCGATCGATACCGAGATTGAACGTGACATAGTCATAGAGGTAAACTTTTCCTCTTTTTTGAGGGTCCAGTTTGTGCCTCGATGTCAGGATTCTGTGTCACGATAGACCTTCATCTATATAATCGAGGTAAATGCATAATTTAATTTTTCCCCTTTTATTTGGAGTGCCATTGCGACCCCATTCTACCCCATTTTGGAGAGTACCCATGTCTGCCTAAACACAGACGAGTCCTGGGTTACATATAACTTGGCTCTAAAGTTATGTAAATTTAATTCTTTGATTTTTCCTAAATCAAAAATAGAGATTGAAAAATGACAGTTTTCTTGCAATTTCACTTTCCACAATTAGCCCAAATTATTGAGAATCCTGACATCATGAAGCTATTACGAGAAGGAGATCTGACTCTCTCAAACGCTTTGCCCCATGCGCGGCACCGCTAATCCCCTCTCAGCAGGGTCCCTCACGGCGCATTACACAGGCCGCTCGTAAATCAGATAAGGAAAGTTGATTGACGCGGTCGACAGCTCGGGTTTGCGCTTGCGCAGTAGCGTTTTCACCCATAATGCATTTCACATCGGCTTCACGAATTTTATGCAAACATGGTGGCTCACGATTTCGAAGACGAAAATCTGGTTTTGGAACCAGCTGAATACAGGGTGACCAGATTTCACAAATAGAAATACGGGACAATCAACAAAGTACGCTGCATGAGCGGATCGACCGGACCAGGTCTTTAAAAAAAGATCAACAAAGGAGGCTACACGGTGTTCGACTTGGGAAAAAATGTACAGAATTGGAAGGGGGGGTGAACGAAAGAATGAAGGAGGGAATGAAAAGGCGAAAGAAAAGAGTTGACTTGAGAACGGAAAGAAAGAAAAAATGAAGGGAAAAAAGGAATGTTAGAATAAAATGATGAAAGATAGAATTTATAAAAAAAACGTTTCCGTCATTCTTTGAAATGAATTAAGTAAAGAAAAAGAAAAGAAGGAAGGGAAGATGTGTGAAAGAAAACACAAGGGAGAGAAAATTAAAAAAAGAAGCAAGAAAAAAGGAGGAGGATAGAAAGAACGAATAAAATAAAAATGTTTCCTTCATTCTTTGAAAGAAAGAAATAAAAAAGAAGAAAAACAGGAAGGGAGGGAGGGAAAGAAAGAAAAAAGGATACAAAGTAGAAGAAAATAATAAAATAAAGAATGAAAGAAAGAAAGGATGAAAGAGGGAGGAAAAAATAAAGGGAGGAGAGAATAAAAAAGAGAAAATAATGGAAGGAGAGAAAGAACGAAAAGAAAAGGGAGAAGGAAGCAAAGAAAAGTTTAAGGAAAGAAAAAAATGAAGGTAAAAAAGGAAATTTAAAAAAGGAAGGAGAGTAAGACAAAGAAGAAAGAAAAATGAACAGAGAGAGAAGATCAGGAAAGAAAGATAGGGAATAAAGATAGATGGAATAAAAAAAAAAGGGGGGGCAAGAGGAAGGATAGAATGATGAATAAAAAAGGATATGAAAGAAAAAAGTACAATCTTAAAACAAACAAAAAAATCCCATAATCTGACAAAAACCATAATGATATTTGGTGTTTCTAAATATATTTTTTTAGAATAGAAATAGAATGTTTTAGAAATGAGGGGGGGGGGGGTTCGGGTGTCCGGACACTTTATATTTTGGAAGCTTCCTTTTTTTTTTTTTTAGATTAAACTAAAAATATAAAATTCAATAGTTGTAATTATCTTTTATTTTGTTCTCTATGATATTTTTAAAATAATAATTATTTTTTTGTACTAAAAATTGTAAAACTTCGCTTGTAAATTTTTCCAAATGACTTTGTAACTTAAAATGAATTGTCCTGACACAGAACTGGGTATACTTCTTCGTGGTCCCAAACATGTTATTTTTAAGTTCTTTATTATGTAGACTAATTTTTTTTTGTAATTAGTTCTCCTTTTTACTGTTTGTAAATTAAATTTATTCGCTCCGCGGCCCCTGCTATTTTCCAAAAATGATCCAGAGACCCGAGCTGAGCTCGGAGCTCCCGTCATTCATTACACTCACTTTCAACTTACACAAATAGGAGTACGTTGGGCACCGGAGGGTACTTCACGATGCGACAATCGCCAGAGAAATGCCCCGCAGATTCGTCGTTATATTATCAAGGCCATCGTACCCTCACAAATGATTTTTGCATTAAAATTGAGCTCAAAGTCTACCCTTTCACCTTATTATAATTTATAAAACAGGAACGGGTAGATGAAGATTTAAATAAGGGAGAAAGACAGACATACCTAAAATGACCAATCTCCAACTTCTTCCGTTTGTAATTTGTTGAGTCAAATCAGATTGTGACGTATTTGGTATGTATGCAAAGGGGATCATCTCAGAAGTTCAACCATACATAAAAGACGTACATCTGGAATCCGTACGACGAGATATGGATGTCAGAAGAACTGCAAGTCGTGTTTCAATTTTGAACAAAAACTGAGCTCGGAGAGAAGTTATGTGGGAGAACGTCGTTTACGGCGGTGCCTCGCATGGTCCTTCAAAAAATCTCTGACCTCAGATTTTACGAGGGGGCTTATCGCGTTATGTAAGCGGGCTCTAACTTTCGCCTGGCGGCTCGCCGATTGATGTTAGATATCGTTCCTTCGCCCGAAGGAAGCGATAACAAAGGATTAAGAGAGAAATTGGAAGATGGTTCTCCTTCTCGTAATAGCTTCATGCTGACATCGAGGCAATTAAAATTATAATGATAATTGCTACATTCCAATTATTTGATTTGTTTGTTTTAGAAAAGGTCTTTTATTTTTTCCTAAGTCTATTCTCCCATAACATATCAATTAAAGAGAGTTTTCACTTGTGTTTCATTACATTATACAATGTCCACTGTAATGAAAATGGAAACATGCATGCCGGTCAATGATGGACAGTGTATTATAAAAATGGACACATGCCGGTCAATTGACTATATATATGTTTCAGCATATAATGAAAATGGAAACATGCCGGTCAGTTGACCATGTTTCACTCAGTGTATAAGGAAAATGAAAACTTGCTGGTGAAATGACAATGTTTCAGGGTAAAATAAATTGGAAATATGCCGGTCAATTAATTGACCATATGTTTCAGTGTATAATGAAAATGGAAACATACCGCCTTACCGGTCAATCGCAGGACAAACCGATCGCATGCGACGTTTTGAAATCGGCCGTGAATAATACGTGTGAGGAAAAAGATACTGGCCCAAAATCACCAATTTTGAGGATAACCGGAGGATGGACACAGAGTGAAATACGGGTGAAGTCTGAAGAGTAAGATTAAGAAATTAAAAGCTATTTTACTTTCTCGTTATGTTTTTTTTCTATAATTTTTACAATAAATAACATTTCCATCCCACCTTTGTCACTCGGAATATCCGATCGAGTTCACCGTCCCGAAGTTTGGGTAGGTGGAACGTAGTCGTAGTGTAGAGGTAGTGAAGTGGAGTGGAGCCTGCACGAACTTCGCCCGATCGAGGTAGTCGCTAGCCGGCAGTCCTGGGTTACCTTGGGCATTGCAATTGCCCACGTCTTTGTGAGGCTGTGGGACTGTAGATCTAGATTTACTTCAGCATGTTCAGTGCTAGTGCTCCACCAGTCCAAGCTACGTACCGTACTCATCTAATAAATTTCTATGGTAAAACTTACGTTTAAAATGACCCATATTCTTCCCTTTCCTTCAGCAAATTTCCTCAAAAACGTCGTATTGATGTAGAGGCGTGGGTTGAGTGAACTTGAGTCATTGATCAGCAATCCATCGGCTCGCTCGATATATCTCGATATCGATTGGGTATGAAATACCAGACGACAATTGTCCAGAAAACGATTGTAGATGGCGCTATAATCAAAGTCAAAACCATACACATAATAAGATGCAGCAATGATTAAAATTTATCAATCAGTAGTAAATCCAGATTTTGTTTATTCTCGGAGGACGAAATATAAGTGAATATAACTTCATGTTATAAAACACAACATAATAATTGGGATGATGAAGACATCCATACCAGTGACGTTTTATCGGATAATTTGTGTTTCGTTTGTCTGATCATGGCCCGGGGGGGGGGGGGGGGGCACTCAGTATGCATAGTGGGTATGTGCCGCGGAGGGGACCCCCATTTTTACACTCAAATTTCCGTTCCGAGGCATAGCATTTTTGTCTTATTGAGAAAAAGAACAAAGAAAGCCGCTCCAAAGCATAGCATTTTCTTCTTCTCGAGAAAAAAAGAAGAAAAAAATCCGCTTCAGGGCTTCGCATATTTTCCGTTACCCCGTTCCGGTCGCAATTTTGGTGAAAAGCGGCCGCAGCTCGCTGTCTGACCATCGCCTCTGCGCTAGCGCGCCCGGCAGTCGTGCCGCAGCCCAGCTGTATGCACGTTCCATAGGGATGCATACGCACTCGCACGCAGGCGACCCGTTCCAAGGACCCCCGTTTTCACAAACATTTGTAGTTCCGAAGCCCGTTCCGAGGACCCTCCTAACCACAAAATAAGCCCGCTCCAAGGCCCCCGTTTTTTGTCTCGCCCGCGGCACACCCCCACCACTTTTTTGGTCGAGCTAGTGCCCCCCCCCCCGGGGATCATGGACCTTCTCAGGTCCATGGTATAATTTTATATTATTCTCAGTCTGTAATTTGTGTTAATTTGCCATTCTGAGATATAGATGCCTGCATGTAGTATATATATTTTTTTATTTTTTCAGACGCACATGTAGCTTTTAACTCCGATGCATTCATATGAACTCGTCTCAAGCCGAAAGCTTAAAAAGTACAAAGTAACTATACAAATTTAATCTAAAAAGGATAAAATCATTTAATCAATTGGACGGTGCAATTAAACGCCCAGTCAGAGCTTGAACACTTACATCTAAAATAACATAACGTGCTTTTGAACGAGCTTGCGCCGTTGGGGCACCGCCTTATTAAGTGCCGCCCCCCCCCCCCTTCCCCGGCTATTCTGGCGTTAAGTCTAGATCTCAAATATAAAGTTTTATCTAAAACGCACATGATCGATGGAGCAAAAATATGATAAAACGTAGTATTTTACACTTACTCAGAAACCAGCATCAAGATAGTGGTAAGCTATGTAGATTCCATGCAGAAACAACAGTTAAGCTGATGTCCTTATATGGTTCTATAGCGAGTCAATCAATATTTTGAGATAATGCAAAGGACCGTTTCTTAAACAGGTTCCTGATACGCCCACGAGATAGGCCTACCCCTAAGTTGGAAAAGGGTCTTGTTTTTGGCAGGATTATTTTGGAAGGGGGTGACAGGCCTTTGTAAATAAGGGATTTGGCTTCTCGATCGAAGTTACTATTTATTTGTTAATATATGCTCTGTATGGGTATGTGCCTCAGTGACTGTCATGATTAGTTGACTGAATACAGTTTCAGAGCGTTCCTTTACAACTGACCTACAGCTAACTCAGATTTTGACCATGACACGATCCACAAATCAACATGATCCATACTCACGCCCACACTGTTAAAATGATTTAATCAACGCTGTATACTATGTGATTCTCACAGTAGCTGTTTAAACAGTTTAAACAAGAGTTTTAAAATCTTAATACAACCATGCTTAAATCAAATATTTGAATTTAAACGTTGTTGTTTAAGATTTTAAACACTCGTCTAAAATATTTAAACAACTACTGTGCGATTCTCATTCACAGCGTTGATTAAATTATTTTTAACAGTGCATTAGATTGCAGTTTGTAATTTATTCAACTTATACAGTTTGGCAAACAAAAACGAACATATCAATCATTACAATCTACACAAAAATTGTAACAAATGGTACAAGGCATAAACATTGCACGATACACAATGATAATTTTGCGTGTTGGATTATTATAATAGATGAAGAGACAAAAGAGACAAAGAGTATAGACCCTTTTAAGTTCAAACAAAAAGTTTATTCCAACGTATATGCCGAATTTTCGACGCAACCTTGCGTCTTCTTAAGGGATACGAAACTTAATATAATGACAAAATATTGAATAAAAGATGCATTTATGATTATGGTGGCCATGGAAACGAGCAGGTCAAAAAGCATAATAGTAAGCATAATAAAGCGCAGGCTGTAAGTATTAGTGTGAGTAAATTATGCCATAATCAATGGCGGATCCAGGAGGGGGGCACAGCCAGTCCGTGCCCCCCCCCCCTTGAGAAGCAAAATTAAAATTTGTAATGAAATGCCGTTGAAACAGAAGTGTGCCCCCTTTTGAAAGTAAAGACCTTTTTTCTGTTTCCTTTTTTTTTGCTTGTCAAATTTTTCCTTGGAAAAATGTGCCCCCCCCCCCCCTTGGGAAATCTTACCGCCCCTGGCCTTACTCAGTTGAAACTGACGCAGCCTCAATGAATATACATGAAAAGAATAATACAGTCGATATAAGCATATGAAACTACGGATACAATATATAATATATGTATATTTGTCTTAATTTCTAAATATCAAAATTGTATTGAATTGAATTCAATTTATTGGCTTGTTTAATTTATAACATCCATTTTCAAAAGACACATTAAAAAAATACATTAATACATCAACAAAAAAGGTTTAAAATATTCCTGCTATTGATCCCCCCCCCCCCCTCCCTTCGGATATGTATTATACATAAAAAATATATTGGCCTATATATTGCAATGCATTATCATGTGAAATTCGTCGTCATTTTATATGCCACATGTTCTTAGGCCAGATGTGGAGATATTTTTTTTCGGGACGGCGATCATGTCTTCCAGTTTCTGTTCCTAAAATTTTATATGTGAATTAATTTTTAGTCGGAAGGTTTTCGTACATTTCATGATTTTGAATAGTTAGTTTATGAATATATTTCACTATTCATGCTATTGCATATTCTGCTTTCAAAGTTTATATGTAATTTTTCAATTTAGTCCGTTTATTATCCGGAGGTAAGGATCTTCCACTTTGGTTTCTCCATATCCGTTTGTAATGAGTGATGATGCGCTCGCATGAAATTTGTTATTTTTTCAGGTACATAAGCTCCCCCCCCCCTCCCTTCCGAATGCCATTATCGGGTTTATTTTATTATCATATAGCTAATCTCGTGCGCGTATCTATTATAACTCTGGTCACGTGGGGGGTTGTAACCTATCGTCTCACGAGGAAGAATGCAGCCAGCGCGGCCGCACCCATAGCAACGAAGTTGGTTGTCAAGGAGGTACTTCCATTACAGAGGTCCGAGTCGCAGCAATAGGAACAAAATCCCAGCAAGCAGGTTTCTTTACAGGTGTGGTAGACACACGAACGGGAGGCAAATCCCGTATCACTATTAACGACTTTCTGTAGAAATTATAAAATGGGATGAAGTCGTTACAGTAAATAGTCAGGGAGAAGGAGGGCGGGGAGACATTTCTAAAAATTAAGAAGAAGTTATGGTGAATGTCATCGTCATTTCAGAGAGTCAGGGACGGTGTCTGCCCCCCCCCCCCCCAAAAAAAAAATGAAGTAGTGGATCGAAAATGACTTAAAAGAAAAAAACGAGGGAAAGAGAAAGAAAAAAGGGGGATTAAAAAAATGAAGAATTTCATAAAGAGGGCTTTGGGTTGTGTAACACTTTATTAACTACTGTAATTCAATTAAGATAAATTGACGTTACTTGCCCCACCCCTATCAATGTGACGTCACCTTTATTCCATCCTGCCGAGCCTCTATCAAAATACCCTGTTGCATTGTACTGAGACAATGTTCAATCTTAATTAACACAATATAGACCAATCGTGTAGAAACAAGATCAGGGTCCCGTAACACAAAGGTTAGCGATTGATCGTACGCTTGATTTTCACGATTGATTGTACATTGTAGTCAATGCAATCAATCGTAGAAAAATGTTCTACGATCATTGCTAAATTTTGTGTTACGGGCCCTAGATGAATTGCGAAAGGATTTATAGTGAAATGTCAGGCATAAAATGAAGATCGATTATCGCTCGGGGTCGCCTTGCCCTTGAAGTGTGAGATCATAGCAACGATTTCATTATTTGTTTCATTACATTTTTGTAACTTTTATCCATACAGTGTGTATCAATAAAAAGTTTACACTTTGTAAAAGTCCTGGGAACTGAAAAATATACAACATGGGGATAATTTTTTCACCTATTTTCTTCAGTTGTTTTGGGGTCTCATCTATAAAATCAAAGCAACATTTTTGACAGAATGTTACACATCAGTGAGGACTGTCCATTTTTGTAAGATTCGCAGAAATCGGTTTGCGCAGAAATGCTTATTTTCACGCTGTGTCAAAGAAAACTTGAGGCAAAAACAAACTGACAGTGCGAAACATTTCTCAGACATTTTCTTGCATCTTATAAAACAGATTCATTTAAACATTTTGTACCAACTTTGCCACCCAGCATGCCCAAATTTACATTTTAACCCTATGTAAGCACAGCCTTTGCCCTTTTTTTTTGGCCAGCTTGATCTGAGGAAATAAATTATTGTAAACAAAAGTTTATTAAGACATCTCCAACCAAGGGCGGAAATCTCTCCCCAAGGTACCAGGGACTAGAAAAATTGACAAAAAAAAGGTTATCACCCAAAATGTCAGGTAATTTTCGACCAAAATAAATTTGACAAGCAAAAAAAAAAAGAAAAGAAGAAGGCTATCACCCAAAAAGTGAGGTCATCTCGTCCAAAATACTTGTTTAATTTCGATTTTGAATGATATATTTCTTTCCATTATAAAAGACCAAAAATAGTAGGGGGGACATTTGATATTGTGTCCCCCCAATATTTTGGGTAATGGAGCCTCGGTGGCCTCGTTGTTTGGGGAAAGGGTGCAAATCAGAGGCGTCGATCCTGGAGGGGGGGGGGGGGCAGGGGGGCGATCGCCCCACCAATGAAAATATTGGGGGGCAAACATATCGTTTTGCCCCCCCCCCCCCCAATAATTCCGCATGTGCAAAAAAAAAAATAAGAATTTTTTCTTTGTCTAAAATCGTGCTCAAAATGTCCGCTTTTCAGATTAGAATATAAAAAATGTTCAGCTCGCGCTTCGCGCTCGCATCATTTCTGTAGCAAAACCCATACTTTTCATGATCAAATATGTGAATAGAATGTCCCGTTTTCGGTTTGCAATAATCTTTTGTTGGATATATATCTTGTTCTTTGAAAAAAAAACGTCCATTAAACTCAAATTTTTTCAGATCGAAATATCAAAATTTTCAGCTCGCGCTTGCATCTATTGTTTTTTTAGATAATAATAATAATATAGGGTATTTATATTGCGCACATATCCACCTTGTTAGGTGCTCAAGGCGCTCCTATATTACCCGGCTAAGCTAGGCGTTCATAGCGCACACAGCTTTTTAAGGAATTACTTCCTACCGGTACCCATTTACCTCACCTGGGTTGAGTGCAGCACACTGTGGATCAGTTTCTTGCTGAAGGAAATTACGCCATGGCTGGGATTTGAACCCACGACCCTCTGTTTCAAAGTCCGAAGACTAATCCACTGGGCCACAACGCTCCACACCCATCTTAATTATTGGTACCCATCTTAATTATTGGTACCAAAAATGCTTAGAATATCAAGCTTTCAGGTCAGAATATAAAGAAATTTTAAGCTCGCGCTTCGCGCTCGCATTAATTTGTCGGGTGAGATACGTGTCTCTATCTCATGAATCATATATATATATAGGCATGTGTGTGAGAGTATGTTTGTTTTGTGTGATCGAGCGCCTTTGGAAAGTTGATTCATGATTTTACCCCCCCCCCCAATCTGAAAAATGGATCGACGCCCCTGGGTGCAATGCGCTATATGAAGTGTTTTGGGCACGGGAAAAAGTTAAAAGGGTAAAAGATATCTTCAAAGCAATCTTCCTAGCAAAAGTCCACGTGTTCTTCAGGATAATTATTTTATTATTCTGCGCAAATCATTTTTCACGATCTTTTCAAAAGTAAGTGGTGCTCACTCAAGTGGAATTTTTTTTCGACAGTTATATCGTCATTTACTTGAAGAGATCTGTACCAATGTTTAAAATAATGTGGAAAGAGCTTCAGGATATCAGGATAAGTGTAAACTTTTTTATACACCCTGTAGAGTTCAATTTAAGAGAAAAATCGAATAAAAGCACAAGCTTTGTATCAGAATGGTTTCCCTTTAAAAATAAGAAGAAAAAAAGAATTTTGTTTCAGTGTGGACCTATAGAAAAAAATCGAATGGTTTTGACATAACCCGATTTACCCCTACCATTCAGTCATAAAACGATGAAAGCATATTTCTATATCCTTTTCTCCCAAAATGTTAATTTTTCTACCCCCCCCCCCTTTCCCTTTCTTTTTCCGTATGTTACGTCCGATCTGTCACTAAAAGGCCTACTTGAAAAGATTAAGGGGCGTTCACCCCCCCCCCCCCTCCCCCGTAGAGACTTACCTGACAGAAGGAATCATAGACGACCAAATTGCGACAAGTTCGAACGTCCAAATCACTCGAGCGGTACGGATCTTGACAATGTGCACCAGAGCATTGGTAACACTGAAGTGCTAGGGTCCAATCAACTGCAAAGAAACCGAATCCCACAAAAATAGTGTGAACATGGTTTATCACACAATAATGTTTTCTGGTATCAAATCGGAAAACAAAAATGTTCTTGAACGAAATCGAGTAATTTAAAACCCCCTATTGACAATGATCGACGATGATAATAATAATAATATATAATTGTAATAATAATAATCATAATAATCGTAATGATATTAATCATATAGTAATACTAATGATAAGAAGAAGAAGAAGAAGAAAAATGTGGGAATGATAAAAAGAAAATCAATCTTACCGGCGACCAAAGAGACCATGCAGCAATGCATGAATGATGAATGACTTCATGACTTCAACCTCAACGAATATGCCTTTTTAAACAATAGAAATCATTATATACATGCATATCTGTAAAGCTGCATGACTTTTAGTAGGCCTACTTGATATGAAATTCGTATCTATAAGTCCTGTTGGATCCGACCATATATCTCTATATGGATCCGACAAATTTCGTTTTATTCACCAGTTACCATTGTAACAGTGGACATAATTGTCAGCTTAATAAGTTGTCATATTTTGACTTATTATCGGGTGATAGAATGTTGATGAAACGCTCAGTCCCTTCAACTATGAAAAAAATATTATTTTTGCAGTTCTCGATCGCTCCGCACCCTCGCTTGTGTTTGTTTGTTGTTGTTTTTTAGAATTATTACAAAGCCATGCTCTGCTCCTCAAAAATATAAGGTCTTTATGCGTCTGAATAAAAATAAATTAAGATTCGAAGTAAGTCCACAAAAATTCAAGGGGAAATATTGCAATTTTTATGAATTTTTCAATATGGTATTTTAAACTGAACCTGGCGACTGATTGGCTTACAAAATACTCACTGGATATAAATAATCGGCGGCACCTGTAACTCAAAGCCACTTGCAGTGTTAACGCATTTATTGGCTTTTATGTCACGCCCAAGAACTCGTGCGTTTGCAGGCGTAAAACACTTTCCAAATTAATTCACCTTTTCTGATGTTGCTTGAAGAGGATTAGAAAACATGACAAGTTATTAACAGGGGCCGCGGAACAATTGTTTTTTTCAAAATAGGGGGCTGAACCAAAGGGGGGGGGGGCTGACCATGTAAAAAAAATAACAATCAGATATTAATTTTTACGTTTTTGAACACGGTTTTGGAAAAAAAGTGGGCGGAGGGGGGAGCTGAAACCCATATATTTAACTCACATAATTATTTGTCAGTTATAGTTATTGTTTATAACAAGTAGAGTAACTAGCCCAAAATATTGAGGGGGCAAGATAATTATGGTGCAACGGGCAAATTTGTTTAAAAGTTTAGAGCGAGCGAAGCGAACGAGCAAACATTTCGAACATTTTTATTACAAAAACCTTATTTTGTGAATTTGACCTGACATAATATTCAGAAATTAATTTCAAATTTCACCCTTCCCATATGGTTCATCCCTCACCATAGAAAAGGTTTGAAACCATATAAGTTAATCTGGGGAGTATTTCATCAATATTATTGTAAGACAAGTTGTCAGATCTGACAACTTTCCTTGTTTTTGATTGGCTGAGAAGCACTGTTACTATCTTACTATGATAACTGTCGGATAAAACGTCCGACTGTTCTTTGGTTTGATATTATTCACGATTTTAAAAAAATACATAGAATATAAACAAAATATACATCACATGATCAAATGATTATCGGATGATTATATACAGTAATTAAACTTAACAATGAATGTAATTCAACATCATATCGCAGGGCTAAACCCGTTGCAGATTGGCTATAAATAGCCAACCTGTTCTTCCCCGGGGTCCCTAAAGATGAATTAATGAAATCAACATTACAATATGAACAATTGCTAACTAATACATATAGAACAATATAAACAATATAAAAGAAATGTAAAAGGGTTGATGAATGAGCTTCCGGTGCATAATCACATACCCCCCTCCCGCCCCCCCCCCCCCCCAATTAGACAAGCCTTACATGAAACCATCATTACATTTTACAGGTTATTTGCAAAAACTTCTTTTTTATAAGTCGAAAAGTTGTTTAAGTGTTTTTGATGTATAGAGGTAATTATTATATAATTTTCCACAACGATACTGAAATGAACGTTTGTATTTTTCAGTATTAGGTTTGGGCAAGACAACTTGATTACCTTTCCGACTTCCGAGTATGGTATCTCGACGTCTTAAAAATAATTTTTGTTTTAAATAGTCAGGCGACATATCATGGTATATTTCATATGAAATACAAGAAACGTTGCTGTAAAGTTTCTCAGCCTAGAGTATGTTTCCCAGTTTCCCAGCCTAGAGTATGTTTCCCAGCCTAGAGTATGTTTCCCAGTTTCCCAGCCTAGAGTATGTTTCCCAGTTTACCAGCCTAGAGTATAATAATGTTTCTCAGTTTGCTAGCCTATAATGAATTTCATGAAACGCGTTTCAGTACCCTTTATAGATGAATCACTGCTAGGAAGTAGTATCATTTTGTGGTATCACTTTTATCTACATGATAAAAATATTTTAAAATGGCAGCAAGTATTTTTTTTATCAACTACTTTTAAGAGATATACGAAATGTAACCATTGCCCTCCTCTCTTCATTCCCAAAATCCACACAATAATATTATAGAATGATATTTCAATATAATTCATATAGGCTTATTGATCCCTAACAAAAGCTTTAAAAGGCACACTTAGATGTTGAAATTATTCAGATAAACTAGTCTTTAACACTTTTGATTGATTCATAAGAAAAGAATCTTATGCAAACAAGGGCGTAGGCTGAGGGGGGGGGAGGTTGGACTGAGTGCACGTGCATCCTCCCGCTGAGGCAGAGGAATTTCGACACTGGCAAGCAAAACGAAATTTGTACCCCTTCTTCTGCTTTCAACAGCTGATTTTCCAAACTTCAGTTCCACCTCCCCAAGATGTGCACTCCAATACCACTTTAGATCCAGTACCTCCCTAAGATGTGCACCCCCATACCACTTTAGTTCCCCCTAGCTCCCAGGATGTGCACCTCCCCATGCTCAAACCAGCCTACGCCCAATTGGCCAAACTGCCATTTTCGTGAGGTATGCCTTCTAAGGGGTAGCTTAATTACGCAAAAACCTACAAGTAGAATAAACAAGAATCAAGTAAGAATTATGGCTTACCAATGGAAAAATGATCGAGTCGTTTTTCTTTTAGGAGGACAAGACTTGAATTGTGTACTTCCTACTGATATTGCCTCAGAATGACTAACACTCACTGGGGCATCAATATTTGAATGAAATGAATAGTGCATATCTGTAATAGGTTGTGTCATTATCATTCAACCTAGTAGTTGCTGCTCCACTTTGAACAATTAGAATTATGCAGTGAGGCATAATGAGCCCCCCCCCCCAAAAAAAAAAAATGATGGGGCACAAAATGTCTAAAATTTAGCGATTGAAATGTAGTGAAAGTATTTAATTTTAGAATAAACTTTAATATAAAATCGAAGAAATTATGAATACTTTACTAATGAATAGTGCATATATGTAATAGGTTGTGTCATTATCATTCAACCGAGTAGTTGCCGCTCCACTTTGAACAATTAGAATTATGCAGTGAGGCATAATGAGCCCCCCAAAAAATGATGGGGCACAAAATTTCTAAAATGTAGCGATTGAAATGTAGTGAAAGTATTTAATTTAAGAATAAATTTTGATATAAAATCGAAAAAATTATGAATACTTCACATTTTCTTCTATTTTCTTCAGGCAATGGAACTTTTGGGGGCCAGAGCGCCCCTCCCAATGTAGGAAAGCTATTAAGTGCTCGCATATGACGTCACAAATCAAATAATTAAAATTCTAATAACTTTTCTATTCTTTGATGGATTTTCCTCAAACCTTGGCCAATTATATTTCTACAATAAACCTTTTTTTCAGGGTGAACTTCCCCTCTAAAAGATCAGTATGTATTTACAAATTTCCCATTTATTTCTGAAGTTATGATGACATTACAAAAAATTAACCTTACAACATGGTCAAAGGTCATTGACCTTGATCATGTGAACTAGAAATTGTGCAAGATGATCAGTGATACTTTATAACCGTTATGTCCAAGTCTTTTAAATTATATCATCCATAAACTTTAAAAGTCATGACATTTCAGAAATCATAAAAACCAACCCAAATTTGAACAGATGTATGCTTATTTCCCACCAAGCAACTGACTTAAGCATACACGTTATGTAAAGCTAACATCCATTCGGTATCCACGGACAATGAGTGTTCAGCTTGGCTTTCCATATGTATCAAAAGTGACACGCATCATTTTTATGTCTCGTTGATTGCGTTTATTGTTCACCATAGCCTTCCATACAATCATTCTCCCAAGGGTATCACAGGCCTAATTCATTTCCCATAGACTCGTGTGTTAAAGTGGCACTTTAAAAAAATCATGAAAAATAAGGAGGAAATTCGAGGGTTGAATGTTTACTACCAATTGACAGGATATATATCTGACATTCCATATCTGACTAAAATAGGGTCTCGTAGCCAGCTATTTTAAAAATAAACTGAAACAGTAAAATAGCCCTAATTCTTCCGCCAGTCAAAAAATAGTTCCAAAGTCATTGACATTATCTTCCCAATTTGGGCAAACGAAGTTCAGTAGTTACAATTTCTAGAATCAGTGTTAGATTTTCAATCATATTCATAAACTTTTGTCAATCAGCAATATCAAATTGAACAAAATTCGAAAGGATTGGGTCGAACGAATATATTTTGCCTTTCGGCTGTAATTAGGCTCAGGGCACCCCCGCTCACAACCACACACTATTTTCTATGCAACATTTTGCTTTATGAGAATAACATGAAGAACACAGTTTAATATCGAGTTGATTGTTAATAGTTCAGGCATAATCCTTTTATTGGTTTACAAACTGAACATTTACACCAATATATCTAAAGTTACTATAAAATCATAAAGAAGATTGTATAATATAGATTTAAAAACAATAATTTCTTGCACTTAAACCATTTTCTTTAAATATAAAACAATAAAAAATTTAAAAGGCCCCTTTTGATTAAAGTCAATATACATAATTTTTAAAAGAAGACAAAGATAAGAATTTATGACAAACAGCAAGAGGGAGGAGCTGAGAGGATTGAACCCAGAGAAGACAGGGGAGGGCCAAACTAAAAATATATTATAAAACAAACTGGATTTAAAAAAATGAAAATAAAAAAGTAAAGAAATACAATGGCAAAAACAACAGCAAATGTAGAATCAGATATCTATGGATTGGGCAATTACAGATATTAAACAAGCAAAAAGATGCCATTCCATTGTAAACTTGTCATATAAAAACAAAACTAGAAATTTGACATGTGCAAAGGACACAGATGCCCCCGCTTAATGCGATCAGAAATTCATTCAAAATTATTGAACCAACTAGCATATATATAATGAGCTTTGACCTGCAGACTCCGAATTCAAACTTAGCCTGTATTTTGGTGTCATGTACCTACACACACACAATTTTTTTAAAATCTGTTGAATATTTCATAAGTTATCATGCGGAAACCAACTTGCATATTTAATGAGCTGTGACCTTTGACCTGCGGACTCCGAATTCGAACTTAGCCTGTATTTTGGTGTCATCTACCTACACACCAACAATCTTTAGAATCTATTAAATATTTTAAACCAAACTTTTTTAATATCTAATAGCTACACGCACCCCTTTCCATTGGATGATGATGTAGGTATAAAATCAAGGAAAAAATTACAATCTGCACCCCCTAGATGTTCAAAATTGCTATTTGTGCCCCTCATTTCAAACTCCAGTATCCGCCACTCTATTATGAGAAGTAATACATACAAATAAACATAGATGCATAATATTGTGTTCTATTAATAATTGGTTTATCCAAATATTAAAATGTTCATATTCAAAATATCATATATATGCTTTAATAGATATCTGCAAAAATTGTCAGCATTGAATATGCAAATAACATCCTGAAGGGGATGAAATATATGCATGGAAAAATGAAGAGGCAAATATAGTAATAGGCCAAAATCGTGCATCATGACTCTTCAATAAAAAATTCATGTGACATTAATCGTATGAAAAACTTTACCATCATAAATACATATTTCAACTTCAATTTTAAAAGAACAAAGGGTGTAGTATCAAAGATTTCAGTATTACATGTGTGTTAAAAGATAATCAATATCATATTTTTTACTATGTTCCTAAATCTATTAAAATATATTGATATTTCATTGCAATGTTAAAACTTTTATAAATTACTACATAACCAACAGGCTAGGCCTATTTTCATACTATGATTGAATTATTCATACATGATTAAAATAGGTTTCTTATTTCATTCCTTTTGTATGCACATTAAATATATTACACTATACAGTACATACTAGGGCTATTCCATAAAATAATCTACCTTTTTTGTATATCCGGCCCCCATTTTTCTCAAGTTTTACTTCACTTCATAAACTGACCAAGTTATGATCATTTGAGAGCTTTACAGACTCAAAAGAACCAGAAATCAGAGACAGAAAATTTCATGAAGGTCCCACATACATGAGGTCGGACGAACATTTTATGGAATTGCCCACTATATCTTAGAAAATCACTTGATTACGGGGGGACTTATCCCCATGCACAAACCAGCCTACGCCCTTGGCAAAACTGCAATTTTCGCCCGGGGAGGGGGACGGGGGTTGATCTTATATGATGATGATGATGCACAGCATTTGTATAGCGCCATATATCTGTCAAAGACATTCAAAGGCGCATTTTTGGAGGTCCCAGCCAATCTGGGTCGCCTAGAAGGGCGCATACACAGAACTGTGACAAGCAGGTCTCTCCTCCCTCTTATTCCTAAGTTGAACTTTCAACCCCCTCTCTGAATAAATATCATGCAATGATTACATGAATAGTTGCCATTTCAAGATGAAGGTCGCATTACCAATAGCTGCATTGCAAAGACTACAAGACCCATACACGTATAATCCAAAATTGTCTACAAGAGTATACCTCTGTAATGCCAAATTACTTGAATTCATCATTTTTTTTACAATATTAGCAAGCAATTGCAAAATTATAACAATCAGCAAACCAAAATTCATGTACTTCAGTAATAATAATAGAAGGCCCATGCTATTGCAGTCTGTTTTTTTTCCTTTTTGACAAACCATTCACAAAGAGAGAAGAAACCATCACTACTCAGAACCTGAGATGCATATACATGATATTGAATATGACTTTTCATACATGCATTTACAGGCTTTTGAATGTACATATTAATAGCTTTCAGCATGATTTTCAAACCTGAGGCAGTAGTGATAAATGGTACATAACATTTTGAAATAATGAAATAAGTTTAGTTGCGTTATAGTATTACTTTATATCTCTTTTATTTTCATGATCGAGGCCGTTTCATAAAACCTGCTATCGATCACAAAAATAAACTATATTTTGATACATCCATGAATTAAATCTGTTAAACTGTAATTCTAGAAAGTCGATAGGGGCCTAAGCTTTCGATCCTAGCAGAATCTTCGTCGGAGGCAAAAATCACATATATGATTTTGGGGTTGAGTTCTGCTTCCTAACTCATGTGATGCAATGGCGACATTTCATATGGCCCTAGCAGACGAAACTCTCAAATACGGCACTGAGCATGCTCAGTACTGCTTTATTACACTGAGCATGCTCAGTGCAGTGTTATAATAGTATGCTAGCTTCAGTCCATGATTTAATCCATGGACTAAAGTTATCACCGGGGTATAACTCAGCCGTGGGTTAAATTTAGCACCGGGTGCTAAAGTTAGTCCATGGATTAGTTAGTCCACCATTTGTGAATAGCGCGGTGGACTAACTTTATACCCCGGTATTAGTTAACCCCCGACTAAATTTAACCCCGGTATAACTTTAGTCGACCTTTGTGAATTCGGGCCTATAATTCTAATCATTTTGGACGCCTGTAACACAAATGTTTAGTGATGAATGCAAATATTAAAAAAAAGATTAATGATTGGCTCCTGACAGAGTTTTGAATTAAATATGCATGCAACCATGATTCTGACTGGCCAATGCCATTTACAGCCTGATTGCGATCCTTTGTGTAACAGAGCTAGTGACTTGTAACTTTACCAGAAAAAAAGGCTTATCCTGGAAGATTAGGTTCGTTTGAGTTGGTGCCAGGATAATAGCCGTCGCTAATTTGCACAGAATTCCTTTCCGTCTCAAAAAAATAATACAAACAGAGCATTTACAACTCTCGGCGCCGATCCCCCCCCCCCCAACATTAACGAGCTGAAAAGCGAGTCCACAAGCAAACGTTAAACATTCTACTGGTTCTCCTCATATTGTGTTTGATCTGGCTTGAATTTATTCAAACCAGACCTATATAATGGAAGTTCAAACGACTAGGATCATTTCTATAAATCATACAAGCAAAGGAATTCTATGACAAATATTCCACTCAGTTGATAAGAGCTTTAAAGTGGTAGCTTGAAAATAATTTTGGAGGATGGTGGTATTTTTTACCTGATTGCTATGAGAGCATAAATGCTTCTAAGCAATCAGCCAGAGCGCTGATGGCTTAAGGTCCTCTCAGAGGGACCTGGTAATGAATAAATGCCTTACCATAAGGGGCAAGAGCACACCTTAATGCGAATCGAACCAAATTCACCGGAATCAAAAACCCGTACTCTACCTACTACCGGTATCTATCATGCCTTACAAATCATACGATTCATTTGAGGACCAATAATAGATTTGCAATTAATCACAAGTTACTAGCAATGCTCCCAATAGTCACATAAAAAAAAACAGTACAGAATTTCAAAGTAAGTTGCTTGCAGACTAAAAAAATGGCATGGTTTCAGTTAAGAAGATTTCAATTGTAAGTTCTTAAAGTTGAGATTGATAACAAGTTCCCTGAAACAGGGCTCTCTACAACGGCCTGAGATTAAGATACTCTGTCTTTTCCATGGAATAACGATCAGAATGTGACGCCGGGTACAATGAATACATATCAAACTTTTGATTTAAAAACATATAAAGAAGGCCATAATAACATAGATTTGTGAAGGCCCATACAGAATCTTTGTATAAAATCTTCTACAAAACAAACATCATACATGATAATAGCGTAGCTCTGAGTTGTTCAAATACACACACACAAGAATAAAATGGATAAAAGATGGACATCTGAAACACGAGGAAAATATAACATTGATATTCTGGTAGAAACTCATACACACAATGTTCATTTGTGCGAGAAAACCTAAGATGGACTCTCAACTTCATGCAGTTGAAAATTCATGCTTCTACCATGGCAAGGCTAAAATTATATATGTATAACACATCTTCTGTAATCATGAGAAAGAGATATGACCACTATGACGTTTGACCTTATGACCCCCAGATCTAATCAGGATCATAACCCCTCACATAAATGTATGCATGCATGGCAATGATACATGCACATGTGCATGTAGTAGATGGTCCATCAGACTGTTTGCCAGTTATTGCAAGAATGGGGAAATTCAATACAAATGACCTCTGTGACCTTGAACATTGATCTCTTGATGCCCCCACCCTACATCCCCCCCCAAAAAAAAAAAGATAACTAATCATAATAATAAACCCAGATAACCATCACCACAATATACATTCATGTACTGTATCTAGTTTGACGCAACCAATCAAACCCTATACACCTAATCATATCATTGCCATTCCTACACGCATACTTGTCCCAAGCTTGAAATAGATCCGTCAAACTGTTCTTTATTCACTATCAAGAGAATGAAATTGCGATGAACAACCCCAAAAGATAATGCCTTCGGAAACAAAAAACTATGTTGCCTGAGGCATGAAAGCTGCCTTTCATAGGGAAATCAAGGCTACACAGTCCAAATAATCTGTATCTATGTTAGGAAGCTTACACAAATTTCGCAGCACCAGCAGAAGCCTCTGGTAGACAACATGGTAAAAAGTCATTAACTTCTGTTAAAGAAGAGTATGATTCTGGTCATGTACACACTGCATTTCCTTAAACTACCAATCATATCACATTCAACAAGCTACATGTATTTTGTCCCACAGTAAAAACATAGATGGTTTATTTGTGCAATGTTTAAGAGCACTTCGACTCCACAAAGAAATAAAGGCTACACAATTCTGGTAATCACTTGCACATATTAATGCAATAAAATCTTGAATCAAATACAAGGTCCTGCATAATACTTCTCAAGTTTTGTTTCACATTCTAAATTCATTTGTCACTTGAAAATTGTACATCTCTTCAAAGGAAACTTCTTCAGTTTAAAAACACTACATATTTCTTTTCCCCAAACTATCTCCATCACTCATACAATATCAACTGACCGTGTGATGCTATTGCATTGGATACATGTATTATGTCATTACCCAGGCTTGAACTGGGCTTCCATTCATGTAGGTGCTAAAGCGTTCAAGGAATAAATCTTGCAAGATGCCCATTCATCTCACCTGGGTCAAGTGCAGCAAAATGTGGATGAATTTCTTGCTGAAGGAAATTAACACCAGGAGTAGGGTTTGAACCCACGACCCTCTGTTGGAGAGGCGAGAGTGGGAACCACTACACCACAACATTTCCATTAAAAAACCAACAGATCGGGGCCCTGGATAGTACTTACCACGAAGTCCCCTTAAAACTATATACATGTATGATATAATCTAAAACCCAATTATGACTTTGATTACCACAACAACCCTACAAAACAAATATCCAACTGTACTCTGAGAAAATATATCCATATGTGCATCCTTGATAAGTTAAATTCATTTTTTATTAATTTCTTAAATTAACATATTATGGTTATTTGTGCTCTCACTTAATAATAAGACACAGTATAAAAGTGCATATCAAATTACGACATAATGTCCCTATGCACTTCCAAAGGTCTTGAACACATATGGGTATAATTGGTTTTTCTATTAAGATAAAGGCTGTATGAGAAAAGCACTGATGAATTTCAATTCATGGTATAATGGCAAATGGTAACATTCAAATGAATAAAAGGCCACTTTACTGATAATCACAGACATAGTATCTTGTATTCTCCTCTAGATCTGTTACTGTTGTGCATGTAGACTGTGTAGTACAAGTGTATGGACAGATGAGATGGTCAGCAATTTAGTTTCTCTTGATGGGCTCTACTCCGAGACCTGTTGCTAAGGTATCCTGGAAATAAGGGTATATTGCACAAAAGTTAAATAGCTGAAATTGTATGTATTAAGAAAGGTTATATGAATGTTTGAATTGAATTCATATAAATAACTTGATTTAATATAATTGAAATACATATGAGTGAACACTAAAAACTATCTATCTATGACTCTTTCTATCAATCCATCCATTCATTCATCCATCCATCCATCCATCCACCCACCCATCCATCCATCCATCCATCCATCCAATCCATCCATCTACCAACCCATCCACCCATCCAACCATCCATCCATCCATCCATCCATCCATCCAACCATCCATCCATCCATCCATCCATCCATCCATCCATCCATCCATCCATCCATCCATCCAATCCATCCATCTACCAACCCATCCACCCATCCAACCATCCATCCATCCAACCATCCATCCATCCACCGATCCATCCATCTACCAACCCAACCATCCAATCCACCCATCCATCTACCAACCCATCCACCCATCCATCCATCCATCCATCCAACCATCCATCCATCCACCGATCCATCCATCTACCAACCCAACCATCCAATCCACCCATCCATCTACCAACCCATCCACCCATCCATCCATCCATCCATCCAATCCACCTATCCATCCATCCACCCACCCACCCATCCATCCATCTACCAACCCATCCACCCATCCATCCATCCATCCATCCAATCCACCTATCCATCCATCCACCCACCCACCCATCCATCCATCTACCAACCCATCAATCCACCCATCCATCCATCCGCCCACCCACCCATCCATCCATCCGCCCACCCACCCATCCATCCATCTACCAATCCATCCATCCATCCATCTACCAACCCATCCACCCATCCATCCATCTACCAACCCATCCACCCATCCATCCATCCGCCCATCTATTCAGCATACCATATTCTTCAATAGTACATTGTGATATCTCAGTGTATCATATCACAATGTCCCTATGCACTTCCAAAGGACTGTGATATGAGTGTGTATGATATTTTCATTCAACCATCCATCCATTCATCCATCCATCTATTCAACTTACCATATTCCTCAATAGGTTGTTGTGATATCTCAGACCACCATCTTTTTCAACTTTGGCAATGTTCTTCCTTTCCGGGTCACCAGCTACGAGAACCTCTGTCTCTCCCTCTGCCTACAAATTCAATTAGAAATAAACATCACAGAAAATTATGAAAATGCTCATGTCCGTCTTCAGCTGCTGTTTGGGCAGCACATCAAAACACACTACACAGAGGTTAACTTTCACTTGGTATACAAACTACTGTAAACGCTGTTATTTTTGCGGGATTAATTTTTCGTGCTTGGCGGCTTCAAAACACATTCGCTGTTTCTTGAATTCGTGCTGTACACTCCATAGTCACAAAGTTACTTCCTTTCCCCCCATCTGTTAACATTTCAGCAACGAAATTGTATTTTCTGATCATATTTCTAGCTCTGAAGCGGCGTAATTCAGCATTGTTAACCATGAGCTTTTGTGGCATTTAGCGTAACATTTTCTTTGCGAGGCAGACATCAGCGAAGGCAAAACAGAGGCGCTGCTGGCCTGGTATGGATGGCCGATCACCGGGTAAGGACCGGGGGGATTACGGCTATTCAAAGGGCATGGATCAATCAACAAACCTGGGCGATCGACAAGACGTCTTCTTAAAAACTAAACAGATTTATAAAACACTCACCAATCAAACAGCAAAGGCAACTTATATTTTAAGCAAAATCATAATTTAATACCGATCTGCGACTGTAAAAAAAAAATTATCACATTGGAATAAATTCTCGCGATGCATATGATTTTTGAGCTCAAGCTTGCTTGCTTAAATGTCACCCTCTATACGTCAAATTATGCAGTCTCTTTGCCAAAATGAACCGCACTTCAAAACTTGCATTAAAATAGATGCTCATAAATTTGTGTGTTTTTAATTTCGCCGATCTTGCCGCGATATCTGCGAAAATTTCCATATCGTGAAAATTTCCACTTTTACAGTATTGGTCTGCTTCTAAAGTCTGGTACCACATCTAGAATGACCCCTTAACTACATAATAAAGTATTTTGTAAGGCTAAAAATATGGTGAAGAAGTCCGAATTCAGATTTTTAGCCTCAATAGAGGCATTCCTGTTTCATGAAACCGTCATGTCGGTGCAAGAACGCCCTTAACACCACACTTTTATTCATGGCATGCATGCAAAAAAAAACCCTAGCAGCACGCTTATGTGCATTGCGTAAAGGCCCGTTCCCACTGCTGTTGTGTTCTCATTGCATACGTGTTTCATATGCTCTATCCACCGGGTATCATTCACTATGATTTTCGCCAATTTTGTCCATTTCTGGAGTGGATGAAAACAGATTGAGCCATCCCCGAAATTGTAAGTCCGTTCGTCCCTTATGCATATGTTTTGTGTCCATTAGCCACTGGGAGCAGGACTTAAGGCCGTTTCTGCACTGATGCGAAGCGCGAAATAGTTTTTATAGGGCGTTCTTGCACCAACACAACAAAACCAAGATTCTGTATTTTTCTGAAAAGGAAAGAAAGCTTGATAACTTACTGGTTCAGCACTCCGACACATGTCCATGAGTGAGCTCATTCTCCCTTCAAAACCAGGCGCAAAAGCCTCAGGGTTGATCGCTACAAATATCTGGCCCTGAAACATAAATAAAAAAAGTCAACATGAATTAGGTTTTAGAGTGGTAACAAAATCAGGGGGTGTTTCACAAAGAGTTAAGTGTGACTAATAAGGTGTTGCAAAAAACTTTCTATCAATTGCAAGTCTATTTTCATTCCCGAAATCAAGCATTTGCCGTGCAATGGATTGTAAATTAGCGATTGATTGCTAATCTGCTCCATGAAACAAGAAGTGTAATCTGATGTGCTATAGTTAAAAGTGATCAATCAATTGTAAAATTGCAACAGAATATTTGCGATTGATTGCAAATATTTTCTTGCAACACCCCCTTAGTCACACTTAATTCTTTGTGAAACACCCCCCAGGAGTATTCCAGTGATGAGCAGTTCATGATGCTCAATGCTATGCAAACGATAGTGACGTTTACATCCTACTGGGTAGGATGCATCACCCGAGTGGAGAGTGGACCTGTGTGAATCAAAGCCTTGCCGGAGAACACTAATGTAGTATTCTATTCTGTAGTATTCCTATATAACATATAGGAGTCTTGAGAGACGTGTGTATAGTTTGACTACTTTATTGGAACTGCTTTCATTTGTACAATTAACTTTCATTTTAGCATGGATAGAGAAAGTACTTCATCTCATTGGAATGTGTGGTTACCCGAGTCAACATCTTGTGATGTCTCACACAAAAAAGTTTCACAGAAATTATCTAAAGTCCTTTCACTTTAGTATGACTATGATTTTCCAATCATAACAGCCAATGCCTCAGTGGGAGTCAAACACATGGCCTTCTGATTACAAGGCAAGATCACTTCAAATTTATGTGTACAGTAGTGGATCATATTACCTAACACTTTCAATATAATTAATCATATCAATCACAATATTTTCTTGAAATTCATCAATCTTCCACCATAAATACACAAATACCTACAAGAAATATAGATTTTTGTCATGATTAAATTTCTTTTTCACGATATCAGCTTCCGTCGCACTGCTACTCGCAAATGACGCTTTGGTCACATGAAATTCATTAAATCATCGATCTGATATTTTTACCATACTTTATTACTTTAAGAAAGTAAAGACTTTAAAATTGTGTTTTTGACCACTTTTCATCATCTTTCTATTCAAATTCCCAATGAACAGATGATGCAAAGTTCTAGGCGAATGATGCACGTGTTTGGTAGTACAAGGCTGGTCTGTATTTTGACCATTTTTCATCATCTTTCTATACAAATTCCCAATGAAAAGATAATGCAAAGATCTAGGCGAATGATCCACGTGTTTGGTAATACAAGGCTGGTCGGTAATGCAATCACTAACTATACTTACCAGATTTGCTACTTGGTTGCTTGTTTTCCATTTCCTAATGTTGGGTCCAAAGGCCCCTCCTCCTAAGATGCCACTAAGAACCTCCACCATCATGGCGAGACCATAGCCCTGAGAAACAAACAAACAGAATCAGTGCACAGTCAAACATATTAAAGAGGGGGGGCGAACTGAAAGACACTATGTGGTCTCTGATTGACTGTGCGTTATATAAATAGCTAGTCTTAAAATATACCTTTTGAGATAAATATTTTCTTATAGTCTCTATTCAAGTGCATGTATTCCCCTTTTGTTTTGTTCTTTCATTGAATTACGTATTTCTCTTGTATTTCCACATTTGTTATCTCTTGCATGATTTGTATACCTTGTACCTTTCTGCCTACACAGAAGGTATCCTATGTTATGTATTGTAAATATGCTGGCATCAAACCAATAAAGTATATTTGCTTGGAAAAAAAATACATAAAATAAATTAACCTATAATTAGATATGTATATAGAAACTTGCATGATTTGACCAAATTGGTGATGCCTTTTCTACAGCATGCAACTGGAGAGTTAATAAGTGTGATTCTAAGCCATACTTGACTCTTTGTGAAATGACCCCCCCTCCCGGCAGGACTGATGTACACCTAGTGGCAATTTACTTCCCTATTTCACCTTATACCCCATTGTAACTACAATTAGACCATATGGAAAAGTAACCAAACAGGTAATGACCCCCCACCCACATTTACCTACATGTATATCCTGATGTAACTAGGAGTATACCATGTGGCATCAGGCCAAATGGAAAGTACAATAAGCATTTGCAAACCCAGTGGCAATTTACCCCCGATCCTACTGTTACTAGGATTAGACAATGTGGGATAAGACCTGGGGGGGGGGTGTTTCATAAAAGTTGTCAGCACTGACTAAATGGTCAGTGCTGACTATTTCAGTGAAATCCTTGGCTTTGACTGGCTAAGAAGCACTGGCCTTTGACTGTTGCTATGGTAACTGTCGGAGAAAGACAACTTATCAGTGCTCACAACTTTCATGAAACAGACCCCAGTAGGCATAGACCAAGAAGCAATTTACTTCCCTATTTTACCTTATATCCACCAGCAATCTCTGACCCACCCAGGGGGAGTAATCCTCCTCCTGATATGACGGCTTTGGGATCATTAGACTCCTGAAAATTAAAGAGAAAAAAGTCAACCTCAGAAAACTTGATGTTGTACGAGTCGAATTTGCAAAGGATAAATATTCATGGTTTATTTATTTCAAACACAACAATGATGCACGTACTGTATACGATGGCGGAAATGTACGAGTTTACACTACATGGGATCATTAATAAAAAGAAAATAGAAAAAAGAATGAGAATACAGATTACAAAATGTATAGGTACAATGCATGACATAGTATGTGGACTGGTCAGAATATAAATCACAAAAGCCAGACACCAACAATGCTTAGATAATAATAATATTAAGAGAGCGGGTAATAAAGCCAGTCAGAAATCGAAACTCAGGTCCCAATTTTCTCTGAGCATTTCCAATGCAAAAATATATTTCTCACTCAAAATTCAGAAGTCAGACTTCAACTACCTGGAACCAAAAATTTAAAGAATTAACCCTCAGCATATTAATGTAATGATAATAGGAAAAAAAAACTTGTTCAAACTATATGACCTTAACATGCCCTCTTGTGACCTTTGTCTGTATACTTACCGTTCCGGAAGCATCACATCCCCAGCCGTTCGGGATTGGGATCTCCTTGACAGCATTCAATTCTATCTGTATCCAAATGAAAGATTAATTTTAAAAAAGAGAGATAAATTATAATAATAGTAATTCAGACTTGCTTATATAGCGTTGAACACTTAAATGTAATTTATTAGAAGTCTCTTACTCTTAAATAATGCAGCGTAACTACCCTTCAGAGCATCAATCACATACTCAGCATTTCAAGGAATAAATTCCTACCATTTACCTCACCTTGGTTGAGTGCAGCACAATATGGACAAATAATACATGCAAAGAAAATAAAACAAATTCCAGCCTTCCAACTGTCGGACAATGCTAGATTCATATTTTATTTCTAAATTCTAAGGAAATTTCTCAACAGCTACATGATTATGGGGGCGTCGTGATCTAGTGGTTAAGATTCTCGTCTTTCAATCTGAAGGATGTGGGTTCGATTCCAAGCCATGGCATGTTTTCCTTCAGCAAGAAATTTACCCACTTTGTGCTGCACTCAACCCAGGTGAGGTAAATGGGTACCAGTAGGAAGTAATTCCTCAAAAAGCTGTGCGCACCGAAATCGGTAGACTAGCTTAGCCAGAGTAATATAGGAGCGCCTTGAGCACCTAGCAAGGGGGATACATGTACGTGCGCTATACAAATCCTATATTATTTATTTATTTTATTATGATTATTATGTTTAACTCTTGATTAAACTCTTCAAATTGTGTTTCATAGCTCAAATAATTGGGCTGGATGTGTATTCAAATCTTCTTTTCAATTCCTTCTACAACTAGAAGATTTTCATGAAGAGTTTTGTCAGTGATTTTTACCATGTAACTTGCTCCCATCCATTCAGATGCAATGATTTCCAGTAGCTTATAACATAAGTCTGCGAAAATCAATGACAAACTTATTCATGAAATGCTCCTATGAAGTATCATGTTAAGATTATGATTTTATTTCCACAAGTTCACATCCATCTATTCAGGAGAACTTACCTTCCCCAATGCTACAGTGGATGTGGCCATATCAAGTACATAACTATCCCCATTCTCGGCCGGTGCACCGCACGATATAGGGTTTGTTCCAAACATTGCCTGTGATGGATAACAAAGTAACAAAAATACAGATGGTAATAATAGGTACATGTACATGTATATATAAATATTTAAGAAGGAATCCCAAGGGCCAGGAAGAAATGGACAAATCACTACACCTACAAGTGTGAACACAGGGCCCTGTCTTACAAAGAGTTGTGATGGATCCGATCAATCACAAATATGGAAGGCCAACAATGTCAACATATAAAGTGCATGATTGTCCAAAATGTTTTCTAGACATGTATATGTACAGTATACTCATATATTTGTTGCTTTCTTCGAAATTATGTATGCTCCTTTTTGCGTACAAAGGACATTGTGCACATTTCCTTAAAAACAAGTGGAATGCCTCTGGCTGTCTCACCTGCATCACGAGATTCAATGTAGCAGCAGTGCTGACTTTGAAAACTACTATAAAATAATTATTCACAAAAAACACCATTCATATAATGATACAATACTACATTCATTGACATTTGACCTTGATCATGTGACCTAAAACTTGTCAGTGATACTTGATTACCCCTATATCCACATTTTATACACTATATCTATAAACTTTGAAAGTTATGACAGCAATCTAATAATTACCTCTGAAATGGCCAAAGTCCATTGACCTTTGACCTTGGTCATGTGACCTGAAACTCGCACAAGATGTTCAGTGATACTTGGTTACTCTTATGTCCACATTTTATGGACTAGACCAATACACTTACAGAGATATGATGGTAATTTAACCCTAAATCTCCCGGGGTATTTTGATTCTTGTCATTCCCAGGGGGGGGGGGGCCCATAATGGCCCCCCTTAAGATCTCAGCCGCGGATTGCGCGATCAAAACAAAAATTTGCATGGTGGTAGAGAAAGACGTAATCTACGCAGTTGCATTGGTAAATTTCACTGAATTCATATATTTTTATTTTATATTAATTAATTATGCTAATTTATTCATGAAATCATACTTTTTGCTCTGATTCACTAAATAAAGCTCCTAGAATGCTATTTTTTGGTGAAAATATTCTTTATAGCATTCCTAACAATTGTGAATGAAAAAAATTCTGGTACCAAGACCGATTTTTTATGTATTTTATTGTTTTTTTTAATTCTTATGTGTTTCTTTGTTTTTTTATTGTTTTTTCGATGGAAATCGTTTCAGACTTAATTCTGATCATAAACAAGGCAAAATTAATTAAGTTTAATCAGTAAAAGTAGAAATACTGATACATTTATGAATTTTGGCTAAATACACAATTTGCATTGGATTTGTACATGAAATCACGTTTATGAGCAATTTTGGGTCTGACATGCACTTACATGTTGCGTAATGTCGTAACCGCGTACCCGGGCGTCACAAATTTGGTCTCAAAATTTGCGCGAGACTTCAAAGTAAAAAGTCAGTGAGCGGCGAGGTAAAAAAAATTTGTGCAGCAGATATATCGCGAAAATTGTCGCCATAATGGCCCCCCCCCCCCCCCCCCCCGGAGAATTATGGTTAACAAATACCCCCAACATGACCAACGTTCATTGACCTTTAAAACCTTTGACCTTGGTCATGTGACCTGAAACTCGGAAGGGATGTTCAAAGATACTTGATTACTCTTACGGCCAATTTTCATGAATCAGATCCATTCACATTGGTCATGTGACCTGAAACTCACATTAAATGTTCAGTGATACTTGATGACTCTTATGTCCAAGTGTTATGAACTAGACCAATATACTTACAGAGTTATGATGGTAATTCAACAAATACCGGTACCCACAACATGGCCAAAGTCCATTGACCTTTGACCTTGGTCATGTGACCTGAAACTCGCACAAGATGTTCAGTGATACTTGGTTACTCTTATGTCCACGTTTTATGGAATAGACCAATACACTTACAGAGATATGATGGTAATTTAACAAATACCCCCAACATGACCAAAGTTCATTGACCCTAAATGACCTTTAACCTTGGTCATGTGACATGAAACTCAAGCAGGATGTTCAGTAATACTTGATTAACCTTATGGCCAAGTTTCATGAACTAGGTCCATATACTTTCTAAGTTATGCTGTCATTTCAAAAACTTAACCTTAGGTTAAGATTTGGTGTTGACGCCGTCGCCGCCGTCGGAAAAGCGGCGCCTATACATGTAGTCTCACTCTGCTATGCAGGTGAGACAAAAATTATGACATTGATGGATATCCATACAGTTGATGATGATGATAAATCATAATTTTTTGTAAGACGGTGCCCTCGAGAACACAGTGTTCAAATAGGTTTTTAATCAATTCAAAATAGAAACATTAGTTGCCAATATCAAAGGATTGACACCAATGAGTGACCATACAATAAGGGCACAAGTTCCATGCATGCTTTTATGAAATGCATGAATTATCCCATCCCACTTACCTTTCTTGCTCGTGTAGGTACCACTAGAGGTGATGTGTTTGTAGTACTAAGACCAATCATCCCTTCCCACTTACCTTTCTTGCTCGTGTAGGTACCACTAGAGGTGATGTGTTTGTAGTACTAAGACCAATCATCCCTTGCTCTATAGCTCTTAATGTGTACCATCCAGCAATACTGTAATGATTGGAACCTGTGTAGAAGTATTATTATGGACCAAGATAAAATTAACTAGGAACATCACTAATAATGATAACAATATTCTGCTTTATTACAATATACATGTACAGTATCTGATATTCTTGTATCTCAAAATTTTAAAACGTCAAGGGTAGCCCGGAAAAAGCTCTATTTTACAAATATGTCAATGGTGTCAACCTCACATTGTCTAAAAACAGTCTAAGAAACAAGGTTATATCAGAAAAGCAGTGATATGCTGTTGAGTTGGCATTAGAGGTGAAAATTGGGCTTATCATTCTATGGCCAACATTTAATGTGGGCTTAGAAAACGGGTCATATCATTGATTACTCAATATCAAGTGACTTTAGTCCCAATCAATCAATTAATCAGGCCCAGTCCCAACCTTATCTCAAGTCTTACTTAAGTCTGTTGAAAATTTTGAACCAACACCAACCCTTGAACAGAGAACTTGATTTCTACTTCATTCATGTACTAGCCTCATATCTAGATTGGTGCTAAACACCTGTTAACATTGAACTCTTAAATCAAATTCAGTCCAAGTATTACAATCATATCTAGATTGGTGCTATGGCTGGTGAAAACTCCAATCTACACCTGTTAAAATACTGAAGTTAATTTCTACTTCAGTCCAAGTACTAGCCAAATTTCAAATTTGGTGCTATTGCTGGTGTATAATTTGATCAAACACCAACACCAAACACTTACATGTACATATATCACCAAATTTGATATAAAACATCTGTAGTGATAAAAAAAGACCCCTACCTTTTGCAACCACCCATCCTATACCGGCTTCCTTGGCTTTCTTTATGGCAAGATCAATGCAGAACTTCCCCACGACGGGACCTAGTAGATTATTACCATCCACCCAAGCTGTACCTGCAAGTTCCTGCATGAACGAGAAAGATGTCAAATTAGAGTACAGTGTACAAAAGTGTGATGTCATCAATTTTCCATTTGTGCATTTCAGCAAATTTTGATGGGAATCGTCCATGGGGGCCCATGATATGATCTCATAAATACATATTCATGCATCTGATTGGCTAAGAATACATTTGTTTGTAAAATAATAATTAAACCTTCATTCCTCAATTTCAAAATTGTCCTTACTAAACTAAATTGTAACTTGTTTCTACATTGTTTGTACTTTCACATCTAGCCATTTAGGAGTTCTATAAGAGGACTATACCATCATTGTCTCCCGACACTAAAATATGAAATATTGTGCAGTCTGCTGATAGAATCAACGGATGCAAGGAAATTGATTTACCATCCCAGTTGGTTGAAAGTCCATGAATATTCATCATAGAGGCCACAATGTCAAAGGAAATAAAATATATAATCTTCCTGTATGAAGGGCATGTCTGTGCACCTCAAATTGAATTTCGATATTGTTCCTTATATTGTGAATAGCAGGGCCCCATCTTACAAAGAGTTGCGATTGATCTGATCAATCACAACTATGGACGGCTAGCAACGGCAACATCTATTATGCATGTTTGTTCAGAATATTTTCTAACTATGACGTATATTCATTTATTCATTGTTTCCTTGAAAATTCACTGTGCTTCTCTTTGTTTACAAAGGACATTGTGCGAATTTCCTGTAGAAAAAAATATGACACTGATGGATTTCCATAGAGTTAAGATTGATTGGATCAACTGCAACACTTTGCAAGATGGATCCCTGGGCCCCATCTTACAGAGAGTTGTGATTATTCCAATCAATCACAACTATGGACGGCCAGCAACGTCAACATCTAAAATGCAGGAATGTTCAAAATGTTTGCTGAATATGAAGTAAATTACATAAATTCATTGTTTACTTGAAAATTTGGTGTGTTCGCCTTTGTTTACAAAGGACATTTTGAAAATTTCATGTAGAAAAAATTATGACACTGATGGATTTCCATAGAGTTAAGATTGATTGGATCAACTGCAACACTTTGCAAGATGGATCCCTGGGCCCCATCTTACAGAGAGTTGTGATTATTCCGATCAATCACAACTATGGACAGCCAGCAACGTCAACATCTAAAAATGTAGGAATGTTCAAATGTTTTCTAAATATGACATAAATTACATAAATTCATTGTTTTCTTGACAATTTGGTGTGTTAGCCTGTTTACAAAGGACATTTTTAAATTTTATGTAGAAAAAATTACGACACTGATGGATTTCCATAGAGTTACGATTGATTGGATTAATTGTAACTGTTTGTAAGATGGGGCCCTGGACAGACTAGAAACAACTCTTGTCCCGCTTAGCCCAACAAGATCATCTTGACCAGCATCAATATGAATTTGACGGGAGGGGTATTAATATGTAGTTACCTTTAATATAGTAGGCTCTCCAGTCTTCTCTGTGATACCACTCTTTATGTCTTTAACATACATTTCTGAAAAAGAAAAAAATAATAGTAATATCACGCCTATATTATATGAGTAGGAAATGGTGCTGAAAGCCTTTATTCTCTCTAATTTAGAGAACTTGTCAAAAGTTAGTAAGGCATCTTTTAACATGAATCCCTCTATAAAGACACTATGCAGCACCCTTATTCCCCATGATTTTACCTATGATGAAATGTAAAGATTTGAAATGAAAATGAAATTTTTTTCGAGATTCCTGCGTAAAAGAAATGGCTCTGAATTATGACCATAGGGGTATAATTTATTGTACATGTATGTACACTGTAAGTTCACAAACAATTGGTGACCATTTTCTTTTAGTTCCCATCAGGTATTAGTATGCTTGATCTTTGTAGATTAAAATTCACTTTATTTACAAGCATTTGAATGGAAAAGTCAATATTGTTATCAGTGTTCTTAGGTTATACAAGAAAATGCACTACAATTATCTTCAAAAGGGAACACTTGGGGTATCTTACTCAGCACAAAATAAGGGTCACCGGTCGTGTGTTCAGTCATTCCTACCTAACTAATGATCATCTTCATGGCCTACTGATCTACCTCCATACATCAGAAAGATTGAATGAAATGTAATGTACCTGTATCAGTGTCCAAATTGTTTGTCAACATTACCAAAATGTACATCGTAAGGGGAACATGAATAAATGCACTTGACAACACTGCAGTATATTTATTCACTAACCTAAGCGGTTCATCCCATGACTATAGTGCCCTCTATGGTCAGCACAGGCCAGGACTTCCGCTAGGGCTGATGCATGATCGGTGGAAACCCCTGTGGCAACCATACACCTCTCCATGAAGGCCTGGGCCTCCGCAACCGCCACATATCCGTAATCACTGTTCGGAATAAAAAACAGACAATAAAAATGCATTTAATACCAGCCCTCTCGATCATCAACCTTTAGTTTGTCAGGAATTCCAGTTTCAAAGGATAATGATAACAAGGGAAAAATTATGCAGGGTCTTGGGATGATTTTGCCCCCGAAATGCTCGAGTCCTGGAAAACGAGAAAAGGCCCCCAAAAATCTCCATTCCCTCCAATGTTGCAGATTGACGCAGTCACTATGAACCGAAAATCCTTGCATTCACTCAGAATGACTAGAGAAAATTAGTTGAAGAAAATCACTGACAAATCTCTCCATGAAATGCTCAACTATCATGGTGTTTAAATTTAGTCTAAACTCCTTTCTCTTCACGCGTGGTTTAGTAACCTTTCGATGCTCCATATTAAGCCCAGCGCATACTACATAATAAAATGTGATTTGATTTTTAACTGAATTTATGAGAACATTCAAAGTTTCCAACCCATAAAATCTTTAAGATTGAACTTCCAAATATTTACAACACTGAAACTGAAATTCCAGTCTATATTGAGCCTAGAATCTAGTAATAAACTCACATTCTATTTCAAATCATAATTACATTATTATCAGCTTTGACTTGAAGCAAATTTGGACTCTAGCAGATTTCTGATTTTTTTTTTTTCCCCCTAGTATCATGCTGAACTTTACAAAAATAATTTGACTGCTTTGATCTTTCACATATTTATGAAAAACGCAATTTTTTTTTTTTTTAAACATTGTATCAGATTGTGTAGTGTTTGCCGGGCTTTAAAGCTTACAGGTACATAAATCCTTGTGATAATATGGTGGAAAGGCCAGAGTTTAGGTTTATCATGATTATTTTCAAAAGATCATCTCCAACAAGCCATTATATACTGTGCTCTTTCATGATCCTTCCACTATAAAATCATTTGATTGATGGAGAAATTAAAATGCAAACAGAAGTCAATCAGGCAAATCATGAACAAGAGATATCATATTTGATTTTAATTTATCAACACTTTCGAATGAAAAGCGTCATTTTGAAGTTTTCTCAAGCATAGAATCATTAAAAAGTTAACCCGTTTCTTACACTTACTGTTCAAAATACCACCCCGTATACAGTAAACACAATTATGTGCACTCTAGAGTGTGGCATGCTGTCCAAAGAGAAAATGGTCTACTTTTCAACACACTCATGAACCTTGATATAGACCTTTGCACTATCAATCATGTCACTCCAATAAACATCACATCAAGTACATGTATACCAGAGCCCCGTTAAACATAAAGCTTAGTTATTGATCATGCGCTGATTTCTATGATTGATCGCATTGATTATTGTGTATGATCAATTGTAAAATCAGGACGATGGATCAATTGCTATTAAAGCTTCATGTTACAGGGACCTGTTGTACAAAGCAAACATGCTTCCATTCTGAGGCTATATTTTATCTAAAACTGACCCACTTTTTAATATAGAGCAAACAAGAGTATCATTTTTTTTTGCTGCCTTTCTTTCTTCAAGCAATAAAATGATAATTTTGTATCACTAAATATGTTGACACTTGTACCTTTCACCGAGAAATGGAAATAGCACTTTGGCTCTCATCATTATATGACATGAAATAAGCCATAAAAATTTACACATCGAGACATTATGCATTCCTTCAGCTCCTCTACAGATGCGGAGAGCAGCCGATAAAGCCAGGCACAGAATTCACTGTGTTCCAATATTGAGAATGCTGAAAATAGTTCCAATAAATCACTGTCAGATAAAAGGTCAAGTCCACCCCAGAAAAATGTTGATACATGTATGAATAAATAAAAAAAAATCAAACTAGCATAACACTGAAATTTCATCAAAATCGGATGTAAAATAAGAAAGTTATGACATTTTAAAGTTTCGCTTATTTTTGACAAAACAGTGATATGCATAACTCGGTGACATACAAATGAGACAGACGTTGATGTCCATCACTCACTATTTCTTTTGTTTTTTATTGTTTGAATTATAGAAAATATTATTTTTTATAGATTTGACAATAAGGACCAACTTGACTGAACCATATAGTATTAAATGCTAATTCCACATGTTCAGGGACGAATTAATAGTTTCACTTGGCAATGAGGAAAAAATTAGAATAATTCATATAATAAAATACATAAAAATAGTGAGTGGATGATCATGACATCATCATTCAACTCATTTGCATACTGACCAGGATGTGGATATAACTGTTTGGTGAAATTAAGCCAAACTATAAAATGTCATAACTTTCTTATTTTACATAATAAAGAAATTTTCAGTGTTATTTTTATACAAATCATCTTTTTGTTGGAGTGGACTTGTCCTTTAACTCGACTGTCTAACAATTTAGTGAAACTGTGAATGTACAAAAACATGTGCAGCAGATGGGTTATCAATCATACCAGTATATATTTTCAATTCATGTTACATAACTCAACAGGTGTACATGTAGGCTATATTCACAGCACTAATAAAAGTGGAAAGAAAAACTCAACTACATACATACATGTAATTGTGCACTAATGAGATGAATATATGACATCACAACTTTGACACTCACAAGGATGGATTGTGGAATAATGATTTTCTTTAAAAAAAAAAACTTTGGGGGGCTGGGGGGGGTAAGTATTACATGCATCTCTCTCCACAATTTTCAAAAATGAATTTGAATACTTCTCTTCTCTTAATTATACATGTAAGGAATAACTAATAAAAAAATACTCTTTCATAAAATCCCTAAATATAACGAAAAAAATGGAAAACAACATCTCAATTTTTTAATTATGAAGAGCAAATTAATGTACAATCATATCAAGAAAATCTACTCACAACTGATCAAGGCTATATATTTACATGTATTTTATTTTGAATGGTAGGCCTATACCAGTACATTTGGAGTCAGTTTCGAAACAAACAAGCAACTATCCCTAAAGACACACATGTACAGTAATTACAACAAAAATCAAGTAAAAACACACCTGTATAAAACCAGATGGATAACTAATGCAGGGAATATATTTCCTGGTATCGCATCGCAATTTGCTTTACATAATTTTTGAAAGACTGCTATGCATATTGTCTTTTGTATAGCATATTTTTACATAGGACTGTACATTCATTACTTACTTGAGAGCTTTTCTCTTACAGACCAAAAATGCTATTCAAATTTGTAAAGCAAAATTATTCCCTGCTAACATTGATACAAGCAGGTGTAATAATCTATTTTAAAAAATAAGAAAATGATGAATAGCTGGCACCCTAATAAAGTACAAGTACTGTGCACAGCAAGTGAACACAGCAAATGATGTCGACTGCATGACAAATGATAAACATGGCAAAATCATACCAAATTGCCTGGGGGCCGTTCATAAAGCTGTTCGTATAAAGTTAAGAACGACTTTAAGAACGACTGGTGATCCTTTCTTATGCGCTAAATCATCGCCAATGAATATACCATTTACACAAGAAAGGATCACCAGTCGTTCTTAAAGTCGCTCTAAACTTACGAACAGCTTTAATATGAGACGCCCACCAGGTACATGTAAACCTACTTCATTTTACAATCACATGAACACAAGAAATATCAGTTTGTTTTCCCTTTTCTAAGACTTGTAAGCAATACAAGCATCACAAAAGATTATCAATTAAAAAGAAGTGCAGATTTCTGTTGCTTTTTAATAATGGACTATACAGTGTATGAAATTTTTATTTAAGCTGCATTAAAGGGATACTCCAGGCTTAAGATATTTATATCTGAATATAAATAGATTAAAATTCACACAGCAAAATCCTGGAAATTTCATCAAAATCGGATAGCAAAGTTATTGAATAAAGATTAGCATTATTCCGGTGAAAGAGTTCTAGGCTGTCTTTATGAATATTCATCATGTGGTCTGATGATGTCACATCCCCACTTTCCCTTTCCTTTAATATATTATTACATGAAATCATAATTGTTTCATTTTTTCGTAAATGTGTAAATGATGTGTCTCCATAATGATGAAACAAGTTGCAGCAATAAAAAAATAATAAAGTAAACTTAATCAGTTGTCAATCCAATTGTTTTAGTTCTTGGTAGAAAGTTTTTGAATAAACCTAATTTCATATAATAAAATACAAATGAACAAGTGTGGATATGACATCATCAGCCCACCATTCATGAAGACATGCAAGGAACTATTTCACCAGAATAATGCAAATCTTTAAACTTGAATAACTTCATTATTTTTTTATCTGATTTTGATCAAATTTTCAGCATTTTGCTAGAGCTGTAAAGTTTACTCTATTTGTTGAGATATAAATATCTTCAGCCTGGAGCATCCCTTTAACATGGGATGGGGGACTCCTGAGATTACCATTTGTTTAGATAAAATTTCTTTTTGGTTGTATACAGGCATAATTGATTAGTTAGCCCATGTAAAAGGTCAATGGTTAACCCACTCAGAAAGACACAAACTATGAAAATTATTTTATAAAATTATTAGTTTATTAATGAATATGCGAATGACATACAGGAAATATAATTGTAATAGCTGCTACTGAACATTGATGTGAAAAAAAAACTAATCAGGGAATAAGAACTTGGCTACACTTGAAATGTGTGTGAACATTCATGAACAAAAGGCATGGATGGAGGAGTGAATCTGGTATGTTGAAAGAACGTTAAAAGGTGATGGAGGAAAAGATGGAATTTTGATTAATAACAGAGGAGAGAGGGTGGTATAAAGCATAGTGACAAATCTAACAGATATCACTATAAAACTAATACAGAACCCTGTTCACACTACAGCTCTACAATACATCCAAAAGCAAAGGCACACAAATTGGTCTACATGTGGGTATAATTGCGTCATGGTCTTCACTTGGTCATAGTTGCAATTGATAGAACCTGTCAACAAACAACAAACTTTCATACACCGCAAGAACTTTTGATCCAAATTCAAGATCTTAGGTTTAGGTTATTAAAGGGCTAACATCACCCTCATGAGAAGTTTGTGGTAAAAATGCCAGATAAAAAATAAATTTAAAAAAAAATATGGTGAAAGTCTGAGGAAAATCCATTTAACATTAGGTTAGTAGAATTTCAAGTGTTTGGTTTGTAACGTCATTTGATTTCGGGAAGAGTGGAAACACTGACTGTACGAGCAGCTGCCCCATATGTTACATGCATGTTTGACTTTGCCATCTGTTTTTTTTTCATTTGTGTCCTTCACAAAACACTCAGATACCCTGCGAAAACCGTGCTTGTCATTAACATACTGTACAGTACAAGGAAAATGGAGAAAATGGTTAAACTTTTAGTTTATACACCACTTAAAAGCACTTCAACATCCAATCAAACTTACATTGCCTCCTGCGATAAATGAGGCGATCGTGAGAACCTTCTGCTTACATGTAAGCAATCCTTTAAGGTTCTACTAGTGCTACGCAGTAGCACTGCAGGGAAAGCTGGTGAAAATGCCATGACAAGGGAGATCAAAATTAGTCCTGTAAAAAAAGATTAACAAGGAAAAAGCGTAATCATCATGATATGTGGTTCGCAACTAGACCTAGATCTCCAGGTCCAAAAGTATCAATTAAAAAACAGGATTGACTGACATTCATATATCACGAACAAAAGACATTGATTTGTGCTCTCTCAGTTTCAACATCAATAATCTCACAATTTTCAATCTAGGCCTACTCTAGATCTATTTAACTAGATAGTTGGACAGGACTCAGAACTCTCTCTACTATTCGATCAATATTTCAACTTAATTCATGTGAAATTGCTGATTTCTTTTCTCTCTCTCTCTCATGCCACATCACATGGAAAAGATCTGTCTTTGAATAACAATTTGATGGATGGGTCTTTCGTAGAACCGTTCTACGTAATATAAGAACGAGATATCGCTCAACTGTTTCACAAAGCCGATTTGGGCGATACGAAGAATGGTCCTTTGAAAGACACCTCCAGACATGTCCTACGTAGGCATGATCTTCTTTGCACATCGCCCGCCACTGTCGGCATAAAGAGAAAATGTGTTTATGGCAAGCCACCCTGACACTTTTTTACATTTTTTTGTCATCCAATCGCACGCTGATGCAGTTTATGTGGGATATGGCACCAAGTTATTTTTGTTTGGGGGCTGGCATTACTTTCAGGTCGTCTTAGGCCAGCTAGACGACCTTAAACTGATGTCAATTTAACTTCTCTGGGGTAATCTACACTGTACATGTAGGTCCAAACAATCAATTTTACGTTTCCCTTTATTTTTCTCCCACCCCCTTTCCATCTTTTTTTTACCATACTTGAAATATCGAAATTGGTTTTAACCTTTCTGACTGGCATGCTTTATCATTAATCAAAGGTTATGAAAACGGGGCAAAGGAAAGAAAATTTATGTATGGTAAAGACAACATGTGTTTATAAAGTTCAGCAAAAAAAATTATAAAAATAACTAAAATGTTACTAAACACGTTAATTTTTTTTTTTTTTAGCTTTCCTGTGAACGTTGGAGAGGTATTATAAAACTATTAAACATTTCTAAATGAATAGGAATGCAAATAATAACAATGAAGTAGGCCTATAAAAATATTATTACAAAAAAATATAAGGCCTATTTGGAAAACATTAGTGATGTCTTTTATAAATTCTACTAAATTGTGTGCTAGCTGTAATATATCCACAAATCCACCTCAAAGTGAACTGTTCAGTCACTTTTTCTCCCCTATGATGTGGATTATTTCCATTGTGTTTGCTCATTCTTATTTTCATGACATAAGTAGACCTCTGTACTGTAGTAGGCTTTCCATCCAAAGGCATTGGAATAATTATCATGAGCACCAAAAAAAAAAAATACTCAAATACAATTTGAACAGTTAATTGAGCTATAGTATAGATCTATAGTATAAACAGCTTCATCTTGCCCTTCCCCCACTTTTTTTTAGTTGAGTAATAAAAAGCCTTGTTTTTTTGGTTTTTTGGGGGGGTGGGGCTAATAAATCGGGGGCCAGTGTGAGATTACTTTAAATCAATGAATGATGTTGATTAGTGTGTTAAGGTGATGAATGAAAACAAAAAACTGCGATAACAAGACTAAATTATAGTCAATAAATACCCGACGAATAAAATATATAAATTCGCTTTTTCACACACAGCACAGGGTCACACTCACAGCCTTTCATATTTTAATGATTTTCCTTTTATTAAGTTTTATTTAAGTCTCATACCAATTACCATGCATACAGTCAGACACGTTGATTTTGTTTACTCCATTCACACCCTATCTTTACAAGGTTATGATATAATCTTGGTTGCTACATTAAATGCTAACAAAAGTTAGTGCGACGCTTATTTAAATTTAGTTCTGACTAGGCGACTGAAGTTTGGCAAGCACCGACCGACCGCGACCCGCACCGACCGACCGCCCGCGACCCGCCCCCTCTGCGCCGAGGACCTCGTCCGCGTTCTCGTCGAGCTGCATTTGGCGTTTGTAAGAAGCAGGAATATCCAATCGTTTGCAGCTTCATCAAAGATCTTTACCAAATAAAACATTTTATGGGCATTTAATGTAAGCTTCAATGCCATTGCCAGGTATTAAATAAAGCACTTACCTTTCTCTTTCTGTCATTTCTTCCGTTCAATCGAGCACGTAGCCTCACCCTCTAAAGTTCTTCGCAAGGTCGCAAATTAGCAAACCACGGAGATAGTGTATGGAGCGCGAAGTGTTTCTAGATCCTGTTTTTAATATTCTGTTCAAAATAAGTTTGTTAAAAATTATGCAGCCTCGCACACCAACTTTATTTGTTAAAAGAAAATGTTTTCATAAAACAAGTAGCTAGTGATCTATTTTGTTACAGAATCGAATCGATAATTTATTTTCACTTTATATCGTACCTAGCGTCGATGTACGGGTAAAAGAAAATTGTGCTCGGGACCCGCGGCCCTTATAATTCACCAATAAAATTTTTTGAAAAAAAACACATTGCAATAATAACACAATCATGGGTTTGAATAAATATATTGAAATAATTTCTTTCTAGAGACAGTATTACATAGTAAACTGCATAATTTAAGAAAGCTAGTTGTCACACTCGCGAATTCTTTTGTAATTATGTTGTTGTGAACATGGGCGGAAATCCCAGGGGGACAGGGGGACGTGTCCCCCCTACCAAAAATAGTAGGGGGGACACAATATCAAATGTCCCCCTAATATTTTTGGTCTTTTATGATGGAGAAAAATGCATCAATCACATTCGAAATAATACATGTATTTTGGACTAAATGACCTTACATTTTGGGTGAAAACCTTCTTTTTTTTTGGGGGGGGGGGCTTGTCAAATTTTCCAGAGTGACTAAAATAAGATGAGGGGAAGACTTGGAAAATAAAAAGAATCTTTCATGTCACTATATGAAATTTTCGCTCGCGCTTCGCGCTCGCATTGCCTGTCAGGTGATTTTTCAATATGGAGCTTAAATATCAAGTTTGGAAGTCATTATACATTTCACCTCGGAAATCGAACTTTCATTATTTTGTGTGATTTACAAACTGATTTTTAAAAGGTGCTCTGTAAAAGTGACAGCTTCATGGTCTAAATATTGACATTTTCTGCTTGCACTGAGCGCTCGCAAATTTCGATTTATTAAGTACCTATTATTTTTGTGTATTCCATTTAGTTTAAAAAAACCAAGTCTGATTGTCGAAACGCGGGTCAAAACGTAACAGATAGCGCTGGCTACTCGCTCGCATTTTAATTGGCGATTTATGTATGTCTCAATATTGATTTTCATGACAGTTTATCAAAGATTTCGGCTCGCGATTTGCGCTCGCATTACTGGTAAAATAATATTTTGACTGATGTATTCTATTCATAATTACAAAATTGCTTGAAATGTCCAGTTTCCAGGCCATAATATCATCAGATTTCACGCCCTCATTAGGCATTAATTAATAAGATATTAATAATGTAATGATTAAATTGTCCCTTTTGTTTCATCTCGCGCTTAGCAAGAGGAATAGGAAGATATTATCATTTTCATATGACATGTCCCAAGGATGTCCCGGTCCTATGTCAAAACTCAAATAACAATGAAAAATATCAGCTCTTTATTGAGTGCGATCCATATCCACCTCACAATTTTCCTACAGATTTTTCATGATAAAAGAGGTGTAGAATGCCTAGACTTTAGGTCTAAATCTGAAACACGCGCATGTTTATTCAAATATTCAACTTGTTCTCTATTTAAATCATTATCCAGTTTCAGATCACAATATCAAAAATTTTCTGCTCGCGCTTTGTGCTCGCATTATTAATGTAGAAAGATCCCCTATTACTCATCCTTTTCATGATTTACAAAACATGAATAGATTGTCTTGTTTTTTGGTCTAAATCTCGAAGTTTTCTGCTCGCGCTTCGCTTGCATCAATTGGTTAGTTATATAGCTACCCTGTTCACGATTACGACAATTTATTAAAATTTTTGATTCTTTTTGTAGAAATGTCAACAATTTTCAGCTCGCGATTCGCGCCAGCATTATTTGATTGTTGAAATATGTAACGTCTTCATGGCTAAGTGCAAGCAGTCCTTAACAAGTACTTTTTCGATCAGTTCAAATAAAAAAAAACATTTTATGGCTGCACTTTGCACTCGCATTATTAATGTAAGGACCGGGTGTAAGAAAGGCCCCCAATTACTCATCCTTTTCATGATTTACAAAACATGAATAGAGTGTCTCGTTCTTAGGTCTAAATCTCAAAAATTTTCCCCTCGCGCTTCGCGTTCGCATCAATTGTTTAGTTATATACCTATTATAATTATTATGTTTCAGTTACAAAAAGTGCTTAGAATTTCCATTCTTTAGGCAAAAATTTAAGCTCGCGCTTCGCGCTCGCATTATTTGATTGTTGAAATATGTAACGTATTCATGACTAACCATTTCCATCAGTATGCTCGCACTTCGCGTTCGAAGTAATTATTTAGTTGCATATACATCTTTTTCAGGATAACAAACATTGCCCAGAATGTTCAAATTTTAGTAAAAAGTACATAAAATTTACCCCCCCCAAAAAAAAAAATTTGCTCGCGCTTCGCGCTCGCATTATATAGATAAGGATTATGATATTATATATTTATGTTGAATTATAAGAATAAAGCTAAAAAGTGGCCATGAGGACTACTCCTTCAATGAAACAAACAAAAATCATCTTCGAGCGGCCGATCGGGGATTAACATATGGCTAAAGAAAAAAAATTCGCCCCCCGCCATTGGCGAAGGTTGGATCCGCCCCTGTTGTCCCCCCTACCTTTCGGGACAGATTTCCGCCCATGGTTGTGAAAGACATGCCCAGCGAAAATAATTTGGCCAGTGAAAGAGTCCCTAAACAGTGGGCCTCAGCATTGATTATTGATTTATTTTTTTACCCTCAATAGCCTATTATTTTTATACCAAAGGCCTTCAAATCCACATTGAGGCATTTTTATTCAGGATTTTTTTTTATTGACCACTTTTCCTTCAATAGGGCCTGCCATGGTTATCTATATCATATAAGGCGAAAGTCTCAGATTGATCCAAATGTGTTTTTATATACAAATCTATGACTCTATTTATCTTTTCAAAAAAAATTTCATGATTTAAATTTCCAAAGATATTAGCTCCTTTCAGCATTATATCTTATGGCCGCTTGCACCTTTTTTCCTCGGGGCCGGGGTTTAGGGGTAATTAAAAGAAAGAGATACACTGACTTTGACTGACACACTAAGTTTGAGTTGATTAGCGAGTGGCTTGTATTTATACCTTTTTTCAAACGCTTCTCTCTGATTTTCCACACGCTAAGACCGAGTTTATTGTGTGTGTGGAGAGAGGGGGTATATGAAGAGTTTGGTTGCAAAAGGGGTTAGGTCCACTTGGGACCATTCCGAGAAAAAAGCATGTTTTTTTATTCTCACTTATCGCGGCAATGAGAAAATAAATTTTCATGATACCCGACCATGAGAACATATAATTGGGTGTAAAAGAAATTTACCTATCTTCATATTTTTAAAGATATTTTTTCCCAAAAAAAATTCTGTGTAGACCTAACTCCTTTTGCAACCAAACTGAAATGGACCTAACCCATTTAAAAAAAAAAGTGATTTTTCTTTGCCACTTTAGATCACTTTTTATACTGATGGGAATTTCAACTTTTCTTTGGTATCATCTTATAGAGCTACTAAAAATATATACATTGTGACAAAAAAAAATAATTTGATGAAAAATGGACCTAACCCCTTTTGCAAGTGAGCTCTTCATATCTTTTCCTTACGTGTCTATTAACAATCATTTTATCTTCTTAACAAGTCACAGAGTTAAATGTCGATAATGTTTTATTATAGTTATAGCCACCTCTATGCCGGGTCACTTCGACGCAACAGCTAGGGTGGGTGGTCCACTTGTCAGATTTTACAGTAATCGACGTCATCAATTTAAACTTAAAGGGGAAACTCCGGGATGGCGATGATTTATTTAAATAAATACAGTTAAATTCACCGTGCAAAATTCTGAAAATTTCATCAAAATCCGATAAAAAAAATCAAAGTTATTGAATGGGGGAGGGGCAATAGCCTCCAAGCCCCCTACCCTATTTTTCCCAAAGAAAACTTGCGAAAGCCAATGTTTTTCATTGTTTGTTTGTTTTCTTTTGAAATTATTACAGACCATTTAACAACTAAATTAATTAAATTTTGCTAACCATAAAACCACATACATATGGTCTTCATCAACAGGTCAAAGGGCACAGAACACGTTCGAGATGGGGCATTTTTTGTAAATATTTGCACTTACACAAAAAAGGGCAATTAGTAACATCTAAAACGGGTCCTCCTCGGGTGAAAGGGGCACAGTAGGCTACATGTTCGCGTGGGGGGCATTTTCTTGCGTAAAAAGGGAATGTTTCTCGTGCTTCAAAAAGTGGGGCCACTGTGCCCCCGGCCTCTAGGATCGCCGCCCCTGCAAGTGGGGATATTACATCATCAGTTTGCTTAATGAATATTCATGAAAACATGCATAGAACTAAAAAATAAAGCAAGTCTAGGACTTCTTTATTCCTTTTCCGATATTGATGAAATTTTCAGTTTTGTGTTTGTCTGATTTGCCTTTATCTGTTCTAATCGTATTATTTACAGCCTGGAGTACCCCTTTAAAGTTATCGAAAGGGGGCCAATCCAAACTTGTCTTAATTTTTGTGAAATTTGGGAGGAAGAAATTGTAACTTATACATACCGCTTTGGATCGAGTTGGAGAGAATATTTATATATTTTTGCTTGCTTGTAATAATAATGAGCAACGTTAACGACGCGTCGTGACGATTGGTGTTTCATACATAGATTCTGATTCGCGTGATCTCCAATTTTGTACCAATTTTGGTTCGTATTTTTAATTGATCCTGTTGTTTACAATTTGTCTATTCGATCCATTTAATTGAACTTGATATAATGTATATGTTTTGCCATATGTTTTTTGTAAAATGGTGATGAGATATTACATATTGGTTGATTTGTTGTGCCCGATCCAACTCCTTTGCTGGATCAGGATGGTCTTGCTAGTCCCACACGTTGATGTTGATGTAGGGACACTAATTTCATTTTAAACTGCTGGCTAGCGACCGACGGATTTCCATTCTCAGCCGTTCTCTGATTGGTCAGTTAAGACAGTGCGGTGTTTGTGTGTTCCGTGTGTTTATGTGTGATGCGAAGCATGCTGTACATGTGTTCACTGGACGTGTGAGCATAGAGTAGATACCCAGTCGTTTTATTGATTTTAACGTTACACTTACAATAACAACGATCAGGGATGGGTTTATTTTGTTGCTGTGTTTGCAAAGAAGGATAGAAGTTTCTTACAGCTCTTAATCAACTGACTCTCTTTCTAAGCTTAAAATTATAATGATAATTGCTACATTCCAATTGTGTGATGTGTTTGTTTTAGAAAAGGTCTTTTATTTAAAATGGAAACATGCCAGTAAATGGACAGTATTATAAAAAATGGAAACATATGCCAGTCAATGGACCGTATGTTCTAGTGTTTAATGAAAATGGAAACATGCCTGTCAATTGACGGGTATAATATGAAAATGGAAACATGCCGGTCAGTTTACCATATGTTTCAGTGTATAATGAAAATGGAAACATGCCGGTCAGTTTACCATATGTTTCAGTGTATAATGAAAATGGAAACATGCAGGTCAATTGACTGGTATAATATGAAAATGGAAACATGCCGGTCAGTTTACCATATGATTCAGTGTATAGTGAAAATGGAAACATGCCGGTCAATTGACCGGTATAATATGAAAATGGAAACATGCTGGTCAGTTAACCATATGTTTCAGTGTATAATGAAAAAGGAAACATGCCGGTCAATTGACCGGTATAATATGAAAATGGAAACGTCAAAGACAAAGTTTATTATTAAAATATTATAGAAATAAATGTGTGCGTGTGCCTTCGAGTCGACCATATATATATATATCATAACCTTGTTCATTGAATGAGTGGAGTCGACTCGAAGGCGCAGGAACTTACAAGCCAGCACAGTTAATCACCACACCGGCCCAATGCATTAACTCGTACAAATTACTGTAGAGGCGCTGGTCCAAAAATTGGGATTGTCCCAGAAAACAAGGATATCCTCATATTCATAAACCAAGACAAATCATGTCTTGATACACTCACACGTATATTGCGAGGTTAGTATTAGTATACTAAATTGAGGTTAGTATTGGTATACTAAATTGTTCTTGAAAAAGTGAGACTGTCCTATGGCTATGGGGACGTTTTGTTTTCATTTCCCCCTACGGGACAAAGACATCAACGGAAATTGAGAGTGCTAAAAATGGATTCAGCGACCTCAATTCCCCCCAGTTCACCATCTATTTTACATGACTTACAGGGACTCGGTTTTATAATTATAAGGGGAGCAATAAAAAGCTCTCCTAGAACTTTTAAGGAGAGCGGTAGAGGAGCACTTAAAAAAGCTCTTCTTCAACATACAAGGGGAGCTTTTTGCCCAATTAACAAAATGGATGGAGGAAATGTATGTACTATAAAATTACAATCAACAACCAAAGGAAGTATTTATAATTGTTTTACAATGTATTGTAATTAGATTGTGTGTTGTAAAACCTGTTTTAGTTAGGTTTTGACTTTGGCTAAAAGTTAAGTCACTGACAATTTTTTTTTTTTTTTCGGGGGCTCTATTTTAATTTTTTTGTCAAATTTCGGGGGCTCTTTTTAAATGCTACTTTTTTGTATTTTGAGGAATACCTGTTCACTTATTAAGGAATTATTACTTTTTGTTTAATATTGTATGATTTTTTAAGTTATTTATCATGTTTAGAATCTTGGATGTGGGTGTGTGTGGATGGGTGGGTGTGTGTGGGTGTGTGCGTGTGTGTGTGACTGTGAGTTGGACTTGGATATAAATGAATTCAATATCTAATTTCTACTCCATTTATTCCAGTACAATACCCTAGTCAGCCATGTACATGTAATAAAGGCCCACTTACCCTAACTTTTCCTGAAGTTCTTTGAAAACGCAGATCTCCATGAAAATTTAATTTCTCTATGGGGGAGTCTAAATTTGGTGAGAATGTATTCATTAAGAACTTAAATATACATGACAATGAAGAAATCATCAAACTTTTTTGGCAGTTTTGAATAATATTCCTGAAATGTAAACTCTGTCTGAAACAGAAAATCACCATCATTGAGGCCTTTACTGAGCGAACTGTCCCCCAGAGCTCCAACTGGCTAGCTAGTAAAAGCGCCAATGCGTGAGCCTGCCGCCGTCCTTGTAAAAAAGATGGAGCTTTGTTTGATGATTTATTGTCTGATATAATACCTCATCCCCTAGAAAAAGAAAACAAATGATTTTTTAGTTATAATTGATAAATTAGATAACTTATTTTGGAAGTTAATAAGCCGTTTTGAAAAGCAAAGCCGAATGACAACTCACCAATGCTAGGTTACTAGACTCTGGGATTTATTTCCTGTGTAATTCGAATTATTTTATCACAGAATTGTGATATCTGTAGGGGAAACATGTGCATTCGAAATGACACACGGTGGTAGTCATAATGGACCCCTATACATGCAACTCTTTCCCGACCGTTGCGTTGATTTTTTTTTTCCATACCTGGTACCATGTGTATGGAAATACGTGGTACAGAAAAAATAACGCAACTTCGGAATTTGAAACTGCGCTACTCGCTACTTTTAAGGCTTATTCGTGATTTTGAGTGTGGATTTTGGATGGTTTTTAAATGGTAAGCGGAGCTCGAGCATATGGCACTAGTGGGCCGTTGAGTTGTTATCACTCGGCAATAATTTCGGGGGCGACATTCAGATTTTATGTCGCCCCCGAAAGCATGATTTGGGGTGATTTCGAGGGCGACTTTAGGCATTTTCGCGCAGGTCAGCTATCGCGAGGCGCGCTATTAATCGCGCTACCAAAAATGGATTAAGGCGCGCATGTAGCGCGCGATCGCTCTCGCGCGCCTTAAAATCGAGTCCCTGGACTTACCGTCTTCCAATAATCTTGTTATGAAACCTGATATGTTTACATTGACTAGCACACTTGATCGGTGTCGGCACTTGACATGTGAATGAACTTTCCTAGATTTCTTGTGTAAAGAAATCTTTAAAAACTGAGACAGTCCCTGTAAACTGGGACGATCCCAGTTTTCTGACCAGCGCCTCTTCTGAATTACATCATTATTCTGGACGGGTAGAGATATTCTTGATTATTAATGATGTAAGAAAGAATTGGTGTGATTTTTGCATAAATTTTAAGTTTTTTTTTTGCTTTTTTCATATCGAATCTGAGCAGATGTTGGTAATAAATTTGTGTTTGCTAACTTATTTCATTTTTTTCATGTTAGCTGCTTGTATCATGACTCTTTCCAATATTTATTATGCTATCGGTGCGCTGTCAATCATCGATGGCTATACTCACGGTAAACCTCGCGCACGGTATACCCTTAGTAGTCGACCTAAGATCACCCACAATACATTACACATCAAAATTTGATCGAAGGCTCGGACAAGACTGATATTTGGCAAATCAGACCCATATTTCTGTCAGAAAATATATCAATTGTTAATGCAAATCTATGTTATATGATATTTCAAGCATTTTCTGTCATTTTAGAGATAAATGGTAAAGTGAACTTGTTCCATGTATTGCTCTGTGAAATTGAACTGCAGATCATAAGTCCTACGGTGCAAAATTGTTCTTGTAGGCCTACACAGCACTAGCAATATGCACGTCCAGAATCATAATAGTGTCCCGTAATACAATACAGCCTATACAGCAAAGATTTTTTAAAGGAATATTTCGATATAAAACTAATGCAGAAAAACTTAGCCGGTCAAATTTCTGTACCTCAGTGAACCCAGAACGCCTGACCCCCGTTACTCATCAAGATCAAATACACTGCACTGAATCACCATCAGTGAGTGTCTGTATCATCCCACTGGCCAGATGTGGTCACCAGAACTCCTACCTAAAAGGCGCCAGAGATATTTGCCAAGTGTTTTCATCTTGGGTTCTTTTTTTCTTTCCTCTGATTATAGACTCTCAAAATTTTAAACCAGTCATGAGCAACTGGGGCGGAAACACCGGTTTTGGATATTACGATGCTGGTGATGATGAGGACCATGACGAGGATGAAGCTGGGTTCGAGTGGCAGAAAGCTGGGAAGGACAGTCTCATTTTCCTCATCGATTGCTCCGAGCCTATGTTTGAAAAGAGCGATGACAAGAGCCACTTCGAGATGAGTATTGAGGTAATTGATAGCAATTAGTTCAACTCTGAAAACAATTTGTTTCTCAAGAACATTTTTTTATAGCAAGGAACAGCATTCACATTTCTAAAGTTGTTTCGTTCCTTGTGTATTCTTCAATGTACGTAGGGCTAGACTTTGCTGAGCTGCAAAAATAATGATTCTGCTTTTATGTCAAGCTTATTCGATTGAATAGGTAATTTTCCACTTGGTCTATAATGCTTGTCCTCTTTGGCTACTTTCAGTTTGGTCTCATCCCACGTGATTAAATTCTAGTTTGTTTACCACCAGCTCATCTTCTGATTTTGTCTAATTGGCATTTAGTCAATTTACCTTTTTGTCTAATTTCCAATTAGCTTGTACCCAATTGTCTACTATCCACTTGGTCTAAAATCACTTTATCTACGAACTGTTTATGAACAAAATTTTCTTTGACAAAGCACATAATGATGAGACAAATTGGAATTTAGAACCTCCTGACATTAGCCTAAATGGCATTTAGACTGAGAGGGTATTAGCCCGAACAGCAATAAACACAATTTGACAGACCAAATGGCCCGTATTCTAAAGTCAGGTTTAACTTAAACCCAGGTTTAAAGTTGTGGTTTAAGTATGGATAGCCAATTGTTACATAAATCACTAATGGTATAGATATCATATTTCAGCTCATTTGGCTATCAAATCATTCATAATTGTCTAGGAAATATAAATAGATGATTATCTTCACCATTGATGAATCAGGAAAGAGCACAGTAAACATGAGAAATATACAACTTAATAAAAAAAATGGATACTTTTGGCTTCCCATACTTTAAACCTGAGTTTAAGTTAAACCTGACTTCAGAATACGGGCCCATGGGTTTATCTTTTGTGGTGTTAGAATATCTGAGAAGGAGGTCAATGGCATTTAGACCAAGTGAATTTAACCATTAAATACATCAGAACCAAATCTCAAAGCACCTTACAGATATATCCACATATCACCCCATTCACATTGTTATATTTTTGTTAATTCCTCAGTGTGCCAAGACTGTACTGAGCAACAAGATTATCAGCAGTGAGAAGGATCTGGTCGGTGTGGTCTTCTTCGGGACTGAAAAGGACAAGAACAGCGGAAGCTTCAAGCACATTTATGTTCTTCAGGTATTGATCAAACTTGAATTTAGAAGACTAGAGCCTGATTGGTTCAGAGTTGACATTTTGGTTCAGAGTGGACATCTATCCATGTGTGTCATCCGAGGTTGACAGAGATTACCAGGGCCCCATTGCATAAAAGTTACTATTATGGAAACTTTGCCATCCAACGGTAACTACTATGGTAATATTTATCAACAGCCAAACAAATTCAAGGATTCCATGCAAGTTACAATTGCATGGCAAAGTTACCATAATAGTAACTTTTATGAAACGGGGCCCTGAATTTATCTCCATAACGTACTGTAGGGTTCCTTAGGCAATACTGAGATGGAGTCTATTTGGACCAGACCATTTCCAGTAGGGGTGTTGTTAAATCACTCTCTTTAGGAAAAAAAAGTCTGTGACAAACACACTTGATATTTGACAGTTAACATCAGTGAAACACATACCAACATCTGATTACTGGTAGACCAAATTGTAATTATTATATTTAGAACTTATGAGGACCATTTTGGTTTTCGGAGGGGGTAGTCACCAAATATTAATCCTGTTTCACTGATTATTTGTGAGAAGCTATTGAAATTCTTGCATCTGGTTAGTTTAGAGCCAATTATTGAAAACTTTTTATGAAACTCTCCTTCATCTTGTCTCCTGTCTTTCTGTCATTTATTCAATTATTCATGTCACGTGTTGGATTCTTGAACACTTTTTTTATCGTTCTTTTCTTTGTGTAAATTTAGGATCTTGACCAGCCGAGTGCCAGCAGAATTCTGGAATTGGAATCTTTCCACTCAGGTAAATTCAAATCCATCAAAATTTAATCATTACACACTCTAAATTGGCAATGCAATGAAAACAACAAATCCTTGTTTTTCATTGCAAATTGGCAACTATTTGTTGAATTTATTAATTTATCAGAGCAATTCCATAAAATTATCCTTTTTGTACGTCCGACCCCCATTTTCTCAAGCCTTACTTCACTTCATAAACTGACCAAGGAGACATGGTCCTTTGTAATGTCAAAAGAACAAAAAGAAATCAAGAGACAAAATTTAAGGAAGGTCCCACATATAGGGGGTTGAATGTACATATTTTATGGAATTGCACATCAATGATATTGGCTTGTGCAAGATCTATTAATTCATTTTCTTTCAAGGTAATGTTGCCAATTTAAGGAGCAGAATAAAATGAAAATCCATATTTTATCTGAAATAGAAATACCCCCAAATTAATTTGCTCAATTGATTGTTGGCCGGGCAGCCTCTGTGCAGTGCCAGATCGACATAGCTCTATCCCTTAAATCATTGAATGCCAAACAGTTTAGCAGCATAACCCATCTTTAAACGTCGTTTTGGTCTGATACGGCTGGGGCTTGAACTCCTTACCTCTCGGTAATGAGACGCACGCTCTACCAACTGCGAACACACCAGTCAATAAGATTAGTCTTAACAATATGAAAGCTGTGTACCTTTCAATTTGAACAAATATAGAAGAATCACACAGGTACGAAACACTAATAACCATTTTGCTTTCACAAAACAGTTATATGCACATTTTTTTTTTCTTACCTCATTGTAGAGGGGAACAATGACTTTGCCAACAAATATGGATTTGAGTCCGGGTATAGCCTCAGCGATGCTCTCTGGACCTGTTCTAACATGTTTTCACAAAGGTAAAACACTCTTATCCTCTCATGGTGACTTTATAATGATAATGATAATAATACTGCTAATGATGATGTTAATGATCATAATAATAATAATAATAAACAATGTAGGGTATTTATGTTGCGCACATCGTGTTAGGTTCCCAAAGTGCGCTATGTTACCTTCCATCAGTGGAAAAAAAATTAGCTGATGATACATAAAAATTTGAGAATATAAAAAACTTTGAAAGTTTCATTTTTAATTCTTTTTATGATAAAAACAAAATTTATATATGTGGACCCCTTTGAAAATCAGCTCTGGTGAAAGGTCTATTTGCTCTATGACAGGAAATCAAAAGTATTAGAAAAATGTAATCACAAATATTTCTGATTTAACAGTCCACAGAAGGTGGGATACAAGCGTGTTTTTCTCTTCACCAACAACGACGACCCACACAAGGGCAACAAAGCATTCCAGAGACAGGCCAAGCAGAAGGCGAAAGATCTCTACGACATTGGTATCGAGATTGAGCTCATGCACATGACGCAGCCAGACGCAGACACGAAATTTGGCTTCTCAGAGTTCTATCAGGTACACTATAGTGAGGGAGAGAGAGAGAAACGCATGGAGGGGGTGATAAGATGGATTCTTGACATTTGCTCATTCGTCAATTGCTCCGTTGTAAACATGCTTATCAAATCACTAAATTCAACCCTGGATTCAACATTATACCCTACATTACCCTACCCTACCTTACCCTACCCTACCCTACTTTACCCTACCTTACTCTACCCTACCTTACCATACCCTCCCCTCCAAATGGTTCACTTCAACAACATAGAAAACATGTGAAATTGGAAATTAGTTGACCCTATTGTCATGGAATTTTGAGACTTGATTAGGGGAAAATCAGTAGCAAATCGGGGATTTCTTGGGGAGGGGGGCATTTCACGAAAGTTGTCAGCACTGATTAAATTGTCAGTGCAGACAATTTTATTGAAATCCTTGGTTTTGATTAGCTGAGAGGCACTGGCCTCTGACTGTTACTATGGTAACTGTCAGAGAAAGACAGCTTGTCAGTGCTGACAACTTCCTGAAACAGTCCCCTGGTTTCTTGAGATGCTTGGAACTCTTATTTATAATAATAATAATAACGATTTTTCTTTGCAGGACATTGTTCATACAGGTGAGGATGAAGAGGGCATCATCCCGAATGCATCTGAGAAGTTTGATGAGCTCCTAGCGAGGGTACGGGCAAAAGAACACAAGAAAAGGACCATGGGAAGGATTCCGTTCTCTCTTGGAAAAGGACTGGAGCTAGGTGTGGGCATGTAAGTAATGTTATGATTTACTGGCACAGTCAAGAAGCTTGCTTTCAGCTTTTAATTCTCAACATCTCCATATGAAAAATAGAACATATAATATAAAATAAGGTGAACAACATTGAAAATATATATAATAACAAATTTAGAAAAATTATTCATAACTTTGTCAATCCAAATATGCAAATCAGATTATTGAAAATGAAAGGAAATTAGTTTACAGTGTTTTGATAGAAACAGTCTACCAGGCACTACATGTATACAAATGTTGCCTAGTAGTTGAGGGTCTGCAAATTGTATGGCATATAGTGCATTGGGAAGAGTCAGTCTGCATCATATTATTGAAAAGCGTATGATGAATTTTTGGGCTAGGATTCGTCAAAGAAAATGGAAAATCTAAACTTTCTAGTATGATTTATAGGCTTTTGCGTCAACTTCATGATAGGGACCTTTATAAGTCACCATGGATAGTAAAAGTGGAAGACATTTTGGATACATGCAGGATGTCTAACCTGTGGACTGTTGAAGTTATAGATCTTGACATTAAGTGGGTTAAGTCAACTGTGAGTCTCAGATTGGATGATATTGCAAAACAGGAGTGGAATGCTGAAATTAATAAAAGTCGTTTATGCATGAATTATAGGATATTCTAACAAGATTTTGGTTTTGAAAACTAGTGAAATTAGATTTTGCAGATAGGATTGAACTCTGTGCATGTAAATATCGTTGTGGGAAATCATAGATTGTCTGTTGCTAATTTTCGTTAGTCGTTACCTGTCCAATTAGGGTCTGCAATCTTGTACGTTATGTGACTCACATGGGCCAGGTAACGAGTTTCATTATGTGTTTAATTGTCCTGCTCTTGTAGGTGAAACAAAAGCTTTCATTAGAGGGTAATATCTTGTCAGACCAAATGTTCTTAAAATGCACAATTTGTTTAATATGGGAAATACGAAAGACTTGAAAAATCTGTCAAGGTTTTGTAAATTAATTATGTCCAAATTTTGATGTCATCTTTAATGTAGTCGACTGTATTGATTACAGTCTGGTATTAGGGCATGGTTTCAGATTTTGTTGGATTGCGCCTTCATGTGCTCAGAGGGGTGTGTGTCTTTGTTCCGGCTTCCGGATCAAGGAGAACAAAATACGGTATAGCTTTTGCTACTCTCTGGGGGTTGATGGCTCAATTTGTACCAGTTACTATTATTACTCTTATATTGTACATTCATGTATGTTTATTATTATCATGTTTGCTTCTTTTTTTTTTACCTTTGTTTGTATTTTTCTTATGCCAATCACAAGGTGCTATATAACTTTTTAGAAGCACTTGCCCAGTCTGGCAAGTAAATTTTTAAATAATTGGAATATACTTGCCTAAAAATCTATTTCACTTGCCCGAAAAAAATCATTAAAAAGAAGTTTTACCTCTCCAAAAGAAAATTTTGTGGTTCTATAAACCATTGACCTTTTTCTCTCTTTTGACATGAACTGATCTACTTTGTGAGTTCATTTCTTTTTTCAAAGTGATTTTATCTTGCCTGTCATGACCAAAAATTAGGGTCAATATATCATATCGACCTTAAATTTTGTCATTCTACTGTGAAAATTTTGCTTGTCCAATTCGGGCAAGTAGTTTTGGTCTTTACTTCAAAACACCTGCGCGACTCTAAATTTTACTTGCCCTGGGCAATCAGGCTAGTGCTTATGTAGCACCCTGCAATCATTGCCTTTGTTATAACCCGTTATATTTCTTCCATGCCCCCGGGAGGGGCCGTCAAAGAAATAAAATCATTGTCATTGTCTTTGTTTTTATATTTGAAGTTACACCCTCGTAAGACAGCAGACCAAACCGTATCCTATCAAGTTACATCGGCAGACCAACGAAGCTCTCAAGGGAAAATCCAAGATGTACTGTGAGGTGAGAAATACAATACGAAGGATTTCACTTCCTATCTCCAGTCCTTCCAGAACTTGACACATGGTGTACGGTGAACCACTTCCATGATTGTCCATACCACAATGCAAACCTTCAGACATAATCTAGCTTTTATTTGTCATACATTTACTTTGAATGTCGGGACATTAGGAAAGCAGTGCTTTGCCATGGATTTATTTTTTCATGATATATTTTCCAAGTTGATAACTTACTTTGATTATTTTCACCTTTCCTGGGGGGCCCCTAACACAAAGGTTAACAATTAAAAGAGAATGAAGGTTTTGCATATTTACATTACCGCTAATATCAAATAGAGGACATTATTACCTACAATTTGATGTATCGCGCAGGTCTGTAGGCCTCCAAATATCAAAGTTATTCAACTTTTAAAATGCAATAATCGTCTGCTATGAGACGAGTATTCGGTCGTTAGCAGTATGCCATTTTGTCTGGGATTCCAGCGACCCCCAGCGAAGATATGACAAAATCGCGCTCTACTCGTGAAATACTCAACTGAGTATCCTGTATGTAATTACGTATGCCGCGATTAGTAGGCATATGATCTTTCGCTAGCATTCAAGATCATGCCGTACTGCCAGGCCTTCGGGTGTACCAACAAAAGTGGAAAGAGGAGTGGGGGAAAACCTTTCATCCTATTCCAAACCAAGACAGAAACAAGGAACTTTTTAGTAAGTGGATTGAAAAATTCTTCAAATCAATTCTACAAATACAGGCGGCATCACCTGATTTGTAGTGACCATTTCCAGCCTGATGAAATACCAGGAGGACATGCACAACGCTCTAAAGTAACAAATATAGAGAGCTTACCAATGGAATATGAAATATGATTATAAAAATAAAACGCTGATAAGTTCCTAGTCAGCCCGCTGATCAAAATTCGCATGCAACGCTGGTCTTGATTGGCCATTTGATTTAGCGATTAATCGCTAACCTTTGTGTTATGTGGCTCTGCACATGGGTGTTTCCTGAAGCTGTTTTGAAGTTACTGGCAACTTTACAAAAGACTGGGGATCCTTTCTTAAGAGCTCAATCAACACCAATTGACATTTTGGTGCACATAAGTTACCACAAGACAGGATCACCCATCATTCGTAAAGTCTTATCCTAAGAACAGCTTTATGAAACAGCCACCTGGTGCACATACTCCAGAGCTCCCAGGAAAATTATTTTACTCTTTTTCCAGTCACGGAATTTGATAAAAATGCCTCAAATCAGGAAAAATTCATGGAACGTTGATCGGCACCAAAATCGGAAAAAACCTCGTTGCAAATGAAAACAACAAATCATAAAAAAACGTAGAAAAGATGTGAAACTGTAACATAAATTGGAATATTTGTCATGAAATTTATTTCTTTGCATGCTGGGAACCCTGGGACTCAGAGTTACATTACTTTAACCCTAAGAAGACTGGGGGGGGGCTGATTCAGCCCCCCCCTCGACATTTTTCGCGATAAATCCGCCGCTTGAAATTTTTTGACCGCGTCGCTCGCTGACTTTTTACTTTCAAGTCTTGCACAACTTTTGAGACCAAAATTGTGACCCCCGGGTACGCGGTACCGAAATTACACAACATTTCGTAAGAGCATGTAGACCCAAAATTCACAAATGTATCATTATTTTTCCTTTTACTGCTTAAAATCAATTAATTTTATATTTTTTGTGGTCAAAATAAAGTCCCCGACAATTTCCATTGAAAAAACAATAAAAAAACAAAAAGTCGAAAAACAAAGAAATACATTGGAAATTTGGAAAACAATAGAATACATAAGAAAATAAATGTGATGGTGAAATTTTTGAAAAATAAATTTGATCAGATGCCTATCTAGAGTATGTGAAACAAAAATTAGCATTTTAGGGGCATTATTTTATTAATTAGAGCAAACTTATGATTTTACGCATAAATTAGCATAATTAATGAGCAATGAGATTTTTCGCAGAATTTGATATTATAGTTTTGTAGATGATGCCATGGGTAATGCGCGTGCCAATTTTCGTCGCTATCGCACGATCGACGGCCGAGATCATAAGGGGGGGGCTGAATCAGCCCCCCCCCCTCGGTCTTCTTAGGCGACGAAATAGCCCTGTCTATTTGAGGTTCAAGTTTTTCATTGAATTCTTTTTTCTTTCTCAACATCCATGTGAGCCTCCTTATCATATAGCTTTAATATGTGTTCTTTATGTTTGTTGGTTTTTGCCAAAATTAAAAAAAATAATGATAATTTTTTAAAGGATACTGGAGAGCTTCTTATGCCGTCTGACATCAAGAAGTATCAGGCGTATGGAGGGAAAAACATCATCTTTGAGAAGGATGAGGTCGCTGAAGTGAAGAAATTTTACGATCCAGGTTTGTAGTGTCCAATTCCATAACATAATATTCTTGTACGTCTGACATTGTACTCTATTCTTACTTCAGTTCATGAACTACTCATGCCATAATTACGGGGGCAAGACACAGACCTTCGGACTTGAGCATTAAGTTAAAGTAATGAATAGCATTGGGGACAAATGATTCTCTCAAAGGGGTTTGTAATGTGCATGGTGTACATCTGATTATTTTTAACTCTTAGTAAGCGACATCGCAAGTATCCAGCATTTGATGTGTGTTTTGTTGTTCCTTTCATAGGGCTATTGCTGATGGGTTTTAAGCCAAGGTCAGCCCTGAAGAAATACTTTCACGTCAGACCAGCCCAGTTCCTATTCCCCGACGAGAGTTCGGTTGCGGGAAGCAACACGGTCTTCAATGCCCTCCTGCAAAGATGCTCGGCCCGAGACGTGGTTGCCATCTGTCGTTACATTCCGCGCAAGAACACATCTCCGAAGTTTGTTGCCCTCTTGCCTCAGGTCAGTCTAGTAGATATACATGTATAAAGCACTGTGGCCTGGTGGTTCTGACTGTTCTCTTTAAAACTGAAGGGTCATGGGTTTGAATCCCAGCCACGGTGTAATTTCCTTCATCAGAAACTTCATACACAATGTGCTGCACTCAACACTGGTGAGGTTGATTCTACTGACAGGAACAATTCCTTTAAAAACTGTGAGCACTGGGATTGGTAGACGAGCTTAGCTGGGGTAATACAGGAGAGTTTTTGACACCTTTCAAGGTGGATTTGTGCATTAATACCCTATATTATCATTATTATATAAAGAATAGCCTGCTCTTACGATTGGGATATTAAAGGAGAATGAAACACTTGAAACCAGCTGAATCCATATCAAAGAGAAAAATCAAAGAAACATATTGTTGAAAGTTTGAGGAAGATTGAATGAATAATAAGAAAGTTATGAGCATTTGAATATTGAGATCACTAATGCCATGTAGATCCTCCCATTGGCAATGCGACCAAGATCTGTGATGTCACAAACGTACAACTCCCTCATTACTTTAGTACTTATTTCACTTATATTCTCACTTTTATAGAGTATATCACAAGGTGAGGTGTTCTCTTTATGAGAGGACAAGTACAGAGGTTTCACAACATTATATCATTGATGAATCGTTTGTCATATGATTAGAATGAGCAAAAAGAGATGTTTTGGGGTATATTTTCAATGTCCAAAAGGGGAGAGTTGTTCATCTGTGACATCATAGATCTTGGTCGCATTGCCAATGGGACGATCTCCATAGCATTAGTGATCTCGACATTCAAATGCTCATAACTCTTCTATTGCTAGTCCTATTTTACTCAAACTTTTGTTGATCTTATTCCTTGATTTTTCTGCTTTCACAAAAGCTAACTTGCTCCAAGAGTTTCATTTTCCTTTAAAGACGCACATAAATGTAACTTCTTGTTCACATAGCACTTTTGTCTTATTGTTTTACAAATTCATTATCAAATCATAATGTATTGATGATTATTATCAATGTACAGATATTTGCTATTGTTATGAGTGTCATTATTATATTTCTGGAAATGAAATGAAATAAACAAATAGAAATTGTGTTGTCTGGTATGAAGATTGTCGAAAGAAGTCAAAATTACACAATATTGTTCTATTCCCACATATTTATCACAGAAAGAGGAGCTTGATGAGAAATCAGTTAAGATTGCCCCTCCCGGATTTCATCTCATTTTCTTGCCTTTCTCAGATGACATCAGAACACTAGAACATCCCACTAACCCTAGAGGTAAGACAGGGCTCCACACTAACCCTTTTTTTCTACTGGTCCAACCTGTTCATGTCGGACCAGTAATACCAAGTTTTTCCATTTTTTACTGGTTCAAACCTAAAATTTACTGATCCCCAAAATAAAGAAAAAATATTTCTTAAAGACCTACAGTAAGTTTATTTTGCTGTCTTTTATTAATTTTATTTCCCCCTAAAAAACATGCAAACAAACAGTACACCCACACACAACATAATTCATGAGAGCCATTTCTCAATTAGTCATTTTTTTAAGATGTCAGAGCCATTATTAAAACTTACAAGAGTGGAAAATATCATTTGTATCTGTTTGATATATTGTTTACTGGTCATGTAGGACCAGTAAATCTGGCTATTTCTGAAAAGTTACCGGTCTGGGACCGTCGGACCAGTGCCAGTGTCGCGCACTGGGTAAGAGGGTAAATTGCCACTTGGTTTACACCTGGACCCCGTCTTACAAACAGTTATGATTGACCCAATCAATCTCAAGTATATGGAAATCCATCAATGTCATATTTTTTTCTTCAGGAAATTTGCACAATGTCTTTTGAAAAGAAAGAGAAGCACAGTGAATTTTCAAGAAAACCACGGATTTATGAATATACAGTTTATCTAGGAAATATTTTGAACAAACATGTATTCAAGATGTTGGCGTTGCTGGCTTTCCATAGTTGTGATTGATTGGATTAATCGCATCTCTTTATAAGATTGGGCTCTGCTTTGTGTACTTTTCATTTTGCCCCATCTTACAAAGTGTTCCGATTGATCCAATCAATCGCAACTATGGACGGCCAGCAACGTCTACATAATGCATGTTTGTTCAAAAGGGCGATTCCAAACTAGAACTTCAAAAATATCATAAATTTCAACATGCTTTGAATAAGTCATATGTAGTGTAATATTTTACTATGATACCTAAATTTTACGAAAATTATGAGTTTTAACCAAAAGTGAAGTCAGATATAGTTTTTTTGGGGGGGAACAATGGAATTGTCAATTTTCAATAATTTTGCTAATTAAATAGTCAAGTACAAACACTGCCTGAAACAATTATTGGCAAAGCACGAGAAGATTGAAAATATTGCAGGTCAATGGAATAATGTATCATTGATGGTTCCAAGTAATATCTACAACATTTTCATGATCCATAATAGGGGCAGCCCTGATTTTTCCGAACCTATTTTTGGCAATGTCCCGTACGACACATGAAAATGCAAAAGTTTTTCCTACAATTTTATTTTCGATGATGCAATTTCACAATATCAGTTTCTCTTTCTTTGACCCATGGGTGATCGATTTATCCTATAAGGATCTAATTACTGCACTTCATTTTTCAATAATTGTCCTATTAAAAGTTGTCCCGTACGACACACAATATATAATGCATTTAATTGCAGGATTTGGATTCAGAAACTATAAATAGTAGGCCTATTTTAATTCAAGTAATTGATTTGACATAAAGTGAACTGAAAAAGTACTTTTTTATCTCCATAGAACATGAAATAGGTGATTCTAAACATTTTAATTGATTTCATGTAGGCGTATTCTTTTGTGAATCCCTTCAGCTAAACTGGTGATTTTCACTGGTCAGAGCAGGTTATTTTCTTTGTCATTGAGCATGAAAAGAAAACCTGTATAATTGATTCACCCTAGCCTGAAAGATGAATTCCTCTTGCATGCTAATGTAGAATTATTATAAGATGCAAAAAAAAATTACATATCAATCATCTATTTGGACTTCCCTTGATGATCACTAATTTTTGTCTCACCTGCATAGCAGAGTGAGACTATAGGCGCCGCTTTTCCGACGGCGACGGCGGCGGCGGCGGCGGCGACGGCGGCGGCGGCGGCGGCGGCGGCGACGGCGGCGTCAACACCAAATCTTAACCTGAGGTTAAGTTTTTGAAATGACAGTATAACTTAGAAAGTATATGGACCTAGTTCATGAAACTTGGCCATAAGGTTAATCAAGTATTACTGAACATCCTGCCTGAGTTTCATGTCACATGACCAAGGTCAAAGGTCATTTAGGGTCAATGAACTTAGACCATGTTGGGGGAATCAACATCAAAATCTTAACCTAAGGTTAAGTTTTTGAAATGTCATCATAACTTAGAAAATATATGGACCTAGTTCATGAAACTTATACATAAGGTTAATCAAGTATCACTGAACATCCTGCATGAGTTTCACATCACATGACCAAGGTCAAAGGTCATTTAGGGTCAATGAACTTTGGCCGAATTGGGGGTATCTGTTGAATTACCATCATAACTTTAAAAGTTTATGGATCTGATTCATGAAACTTGGACATAATAGTAATCAAGTATTACTGAACATCCTGTGCAAGTTTCAGGTCACATGATCAAGGTCAAAGGTCATTTAGGGTCAATGAACTTTGGCCAAATTGGGGTATTTGTTGAATTACAGCCATAAATTTGAAAGTGTGTTGGTCTAGTTCATAAAACTTGGACATAATAGTAATCAAGTATCACTGAACATCCTGTGCGAGTTTCAGGTCACATGATCAAGGTCAAAGGTCATGTAAGGTCAAAGAACTTTGGCCACGTTGGGGGTATTTGTTGAATTGCCATCATATCTCTATAAGTGTATTGGTCTAGTTCATAAAACATGGAAATAAGAGTAACCAAGTATCACTGAACATCTTGTGCGAGTTATAGTAGTTTTCAAAATCAGCACTGCTGCTATATTGAATCGCGTGATGCAGGTGAGACGGCCAGAGGCATTCCACTTGTTTATATACAGTATTGAAACTCCTTACTTTTTTCAAGTTGTAAAAGAAAAAAATCTGGAAAATAAGACAAACCATATGGTTTCATGAAATGCAGAAAGGTTTGAAAAAGTAGAACCGCATTTCTTTAGAAAAAAATATTTTGTGGAATTACAAGTGACAGTTGTGACATATATCATGTATATATACATTTTATATGAAAAATTATAACTTTTTATCCCCATAATTTACACAAACAGTTTCATTCATTCATTGTTTAAATGTATTGGAAATTATCAATTAATTCACTAAAATATAACTTCACACAAAACCTCAAGTTTTTCAGCTCGTAAACATGCTGTGAATGAACCCTTGTACATTTCCCATCATGAAAAAAAATGATGACTTATTGCTCCCGATTGTATATATTGAGGTTACTTAATTAGATTGTCCTGAATGACTACTTATTAAAAGACTTTTCATTAAAAAGGAAGAATTTAGGGGCAATGCTTCCCTTCTGATTGATAAAAAGTTCATTGTTTTATTCAGGCTGCCCAGTACAACACGCAAGTGCCTGTACAACACAAAAGTGTCCCGTACGATACACAAATGTCCCGTACGACACACAAGTGTCCTGTACGACACACAAGTGTCCCGTACGACACATTATTTTGTTTATGATATATTGACAGAAATATTCAGCCAATAGCGGTTTCTAACATAATGAATGTCTTTAGTTTGATAGGATTATCATTATCATCAGCCAGATAAAGTGATTGAAGAAGTCGAAGAGACATAAAGTAAGAAAGTTTGGCTTCAATTTAGAGATGTCCCGTACGCCACAATGTTCTCGAAAATTGTAATTTGCTTTATTTATTCATGAATGTTTATTTTGCTTTCTTTCATAGATGTGTTTGTTCTTGGGTAATTGAATATCAATTTGAGTTCAGTTTCTATGAAAATTATCAGTCCAACTCACAGACTTTAGAGTACAAACTTGAGGTTTCTAAAAAAGCCACTTTTTCTGCGTCCGTATGACACATTACTATTTTAAATCTGTATTATACAGGATGTGAATTCAAGTCATGTTAAGTCTTGGTTTTTCTAACACTCTGGTAGTACTTGATGATCACCTTTAGTTACTGGAATATTTTTTTGTTTTCCTTGTAAAAAAACTGTCAAATGTTCTCTAAATGTCCCGTACGACACGTATGGAATCACCCAAAATATTTTCTTACTATGATGTATATTCATGTATTCATTGCTTTCTTGAAAATTCACTGTGCTTCTCTTTGTTTACAAAGGACATTGTGCAAATTTCCTGTTGAAAAAAATTATAACACTGATGGATTTCCATAGAGTTAAGTTGATTGGATCAATCGTAACTCTTTGTAAGACAGGGCATTTGTCTAATCCTAGTTCGTCTATAACCAGGGCCCTGTCTTACAAAGAGTTGCGATTGATCCGATCAATCACAACTATGGATGGCCAGCAACGTCAACATGTATTATGCATTATTTTTCAAACATTTTCCAACTGTGATGTATATTCATGCATTCATTTTTTTAATTTTTTATTCACTGTGCTTCTCTTTGTTCATAAAGTACATTGTGCAAGTTCCCTAAAAAAAAAATTATGACACTGATGGATTTCCATAGAGTTATGACTGATTGGATCAATCGTAACTCTTTGTAAGACGGGGCACAGATCATTGACTAACCATTTGTTCTAATTACTTTTTACCTTGTTAACCATTCTGTCAAATTTTACGTTGGGATACGCCCATTTTGTCTAATATCCACTTTTGTCTATCACCATTTTGTCTATATGGTTAGATGAATTGCTTGTGAATCTAAACATCTACTGATAAGGTGCAAATTGATGATTCATGATGAGGAAATCTGACTCTTTTGGCATTAGACTATATGGCCCATATTCTGAAGTCAGGATTAACTTAGACCATGGTCTAACTCTGTGCTAAAATTATGGAAAGCCAAACATGTCAAAATTTTCCTTACATTGCATGTTTCTTATGCTTACTGTGCTCTTTCCTAACTCGTGAATGGTGAAGAAAGTTATCTTATTTACCTTTCCGAAACAGGTAAGAATGATTTGAGAGAAAAATGAGCTGATACATTTATATTATATTGTTAGAGATTTATGCAACTGTTTGCTGTCCATAGTTAAACCACAACTTTTAACCAGAGTTTAGATTAAACCTGACTTCAGAATACGGGCCTATGAGAATGTATGTGGGTATAAGACCAAGTGAATTGGAAACCAAACAGTAAGTAGAATCCCCAGCATCTAAATTAAATGATGATTTTGTTTCAGTAAGAGATGACATGAAATTGCTGGATTTTTTAAAAATCTTACAATGTACATCAGAGTTCAGGTGGGTGTTTCATAAAGCTGTTCGTAAGTTAAGAGCGACTTTAAGAATGACTAGTGATCCTTTCTTGTGGTAAATGGTATATTCATTGGCGATGGTTTGGCACGTTAGAAAGGTTCACCAGTCGTTCTTAAAGTCACTCTTAACTTGCGAACATCTTTATGAAACGGCCCCCAGGAATTAAAAAAAGACCTTTGTAATCTTTGTAACATTAACCAATGCCTTTAATGTGATTCAGGAAAGTTAAGATTTCCTTAACGCTCTCCACATCTCTTTAAATCCCTCAGCGACGCTGGACCAAATCGACAAAGCCAAGAAGGTCGTCAAGAGCCTACAGTTCAAGTTTTCCTCAGAGAACTTTGAGAACCCTGTACTCCAGACACACTACAGAAACCTAGAGGCTCTCGCTCTCGACAGGGACACAGCCGATGAAATGGTAGATCACACAGCACCCAACAATGAGATGATAGAGAAGAGGGCGGGGCCAGCCATTAGAGAATTCATGGAGTCTGTCTTTCCGGAAGGGTACGATCCAACAGCCAAACCAGCTGCAAGGAAGAAGGTATAGGTCTTCTCTTTCATAAGTTTTTTAAATAGTTTTCTTCGGTAATTTTACATATGAAAGCAGCAGAAATAGAAGAATATATTCAGAAGCAGAGTCTTCTAAAAAGATGAGTGCATAGGAAACACTTAACATGCTGTTTGAAAATTAGTCCCATAGCATGGGCCCAATGATAGGAAGCGTGTGGATATTCTCCCCGTTTCAGACTGCTCAAACGTTTGTGAATGACTTCTGTTTAGTTATAAGAGTCACTCTTGATTTTTCATCAATTTCAGCTGGCCATACAATTGTATGGAGCAACATTATCAGGTCTTAGACTAACTTTAGTTCTCAGGTTTCTATTTATATTGTGCCAATTATTTTCTTTCATTTATTTATTTATTTCATTTATTTTATTTCCAGGCAAAAGACAAGAAGAATATGTAAAGAGGAAGAAATTACCACCAACTAGTGCCTGAGGATGACTAAAAGAAAAACTAGTTTCTGTTATGAAGCTCTCCTCACTAGTCGGGATTTACAAATATACAAAAACAAAATCGGTAAACTGCTATTGCAAATTTGGTGTTATAACAAGTTTTATGAAACAGGTTCCTTATTAGGGTGCACTTGTGTGATTATTCTGCTAGAATCAAATAATCAATTTTAAATTTTCTATCTCTCCCTTCTGTGTCATTTTTCCCTCCTCTCCTGCTATCCATCTTGCTTTCATTTTATTTATCCCTTTTCCATTTCTGTCTGTCCTTCCCTTTCTCTCTCTCTTTCTGTCTTATTTCCTGTAGGCGGCCGGTGGTACCATTGATGTTGCTGAAGAAGCAAGAAAAGGAAAGGTAACAATCTAATTCATTTAGGGCTCTTTGAAACAAAGCATTGGAATAAATTGCAGATTCCCCAATGACCAATCAAGATCATTGTTGCATGCACATATTGTTCAACACACCTATGATCTACCAATGACAGGTGGTGTTTGAGACTTGTGAATGGCACTCAATTCTAAGACATCAAGTTATTTGTAAAATGAGACATCAATATACAAATAGCGAATAGGCATGAGTGCGATGGTGCGAGATTTCGCATGAGGTGAAAGAAAGATGCTCTATTCAACGAGGCGTGAGCCGAGTTGAATAGAGCGTTTCTTTCTTTCACCGAATGCGAAATCTCGCACCATTGCACGAATAAGAATATTCGCTATTTGTGTTGTACAACGCCTCGGAATTTAGCGAAAATATGAAAAAACAAAGAGTTTATCCCTATAGTAATCTATGAAAAGGGAGCAAAAATACCGAAAGCAGAAAGCAAAATCCCACAAGCGCACAAGACCTTGGGCAGCCTTGCGCATTTAGCCAGTTGGCTTATACACGTATTGTTCCTTTTTACCTAGCGCAATGAATTAAATCGTATTGTGACGTCACCTCCTAAAGCCGTGCAACGGTACATTTTGGATGGTACGTCTTTTGTGCAACGGTACGAATGTTTGACATTCAGCCTCCCATTTGCTCGCGTACAACAAGCTAAGTAGGCGTTGTACAATATCAAATAGTTATTAAAGGCAGCCCCGTCATCCCCTTCTTTCCCTCTCATCTTCTCGCTGCCCCACCCCTCATCTTTTGTCCCCTTCCCAAACATCTTTCCCAAACCCCTTTCTCTGCCCCCTGGAATCCATCTTGTATTAATAGTATGATGAGGGTATGCATGTATAATGGTGAATTAAGATCCCAATAATGTTGATGATGAAATTCGTGATGATGGTATGATGATGATGATGATGATGATGGTGATGATGATGATGGTAATGATGATGATGATGATGATGATGATGATGGTATGATGAAGATGATGATGATGATGGTGATGATGGTGATGATGATGATGTGATGATAATGATGGTATGATGATGATGATGATGAAGATGATGGTGATGGTGATGATGATGATGATGCTTATAATGAAGAAAACTATCTATAATGGCGATTTGTGATAATAATCCTGTTGATGATCTTGATATTAATCACATTGATGATCTTGATAATACCAATGAAAATGATAAGTTAAATCATAATAATGACATGTATTTTGAACTTGTATAGTTACAAGATGTAATGAGGAATGTATCATTATTTTCTCCATGGCAGCTTTCTAAATTGACTGTAGCAGTCTTGAAGGAGTTTTGTCAAAAGAATGGGCTTTCAACAACAGGGAAGAAGAACGACCTCATAGAAACCATAAACGATCATCTAGGACTATAGACCCTCATCTACACACGATCCAACGAGCTCTGCAACATTATTTGCTTTATATTCACTTGGTCTGATAGCAGATCTTCACCTTCTTAGATGGTCACACGTCATTAGCACTTGATCTGCACCGGTGACACAACATTTGCTCCGGGAACAATTGCTCTATTTCATCTAAGATATAGGGTTATAGTTAGGGTTAGGGTTGTTAGGCTTAGGATAGGGTATAGTGTTAAATCCAGGGTTGAAGTTGGTCACTCCATTAGTGTGTGGAATTTACTGTGGAGCGATTGTCATGGAACCCTCTACACCATTTTTGGCCTAATACCCACCTAGACTCGTTGACATTTAGTCTCCTGCTCAGCTTGTTTAATTTCCATTTTGTCTACTTATTACATTGCACTGACTTTGTCAAAGATAATCTGGTCCATGAACAGATTCATCTAGCCATATAGACTAATGTTGTTAGACTCGGTTTACACCCCAGATGGTCGGATTCCATATAGGCCAAACCCATTTACTCTCATTTCTGTTTGGTCTACAACTACACTTTGTCTAATGCCCACTTAGTCTATTGTCCAGTTGGTCTTATTTCCACTTTGCCCACTCATATTTTTTTACTTTATCAAAAGAAATATTGGTCCATGAACAGTTCATAGACTATGTGAGGTTAGACCAAGTGTTAATAAATCAAATTGGTACAGCCTAAGTGGAATTTTTTTTAATGGTGAATGGGCTAAATGGCAATTAGACCAAATGGTTAGTAGATGAACTGGTTGTAGACGAGCTAGTATTAGGCTATTTGGAATGAGACCAATGGAAAGTAGACCAAGTGGCAATCTACCATTTTAAAGGGTGGTCAATGCTGCAGCCAAGAAGTTGAAAAATAAGTAGTGATCATGAATTTATAATATATGATAATAATTTGAAGATCATATGGGACTATTATATCTTCATCAAGATACTTCTTATATATAATAATATAATAATATAGGTATATTTACCCAGGGTAGCCACTTCAGTTTCGAAAACTGTTCTACCAGCGGGCCCTGCTATTATTATTACCCCGGCTTTAGCTGAGCTGCCTAGGCGCTCAAGCATTCAAGGAATTTCTTCCTACCGGGTACCCATTCACCTCACCTGGGTTGAGTGCAGCACAATGTGGATGAGTTTCTTGCTGAAGGAAATTACGCCATGGCTGGGATTCGAACCCACGACCCTCTGTTTCAAAGTCAGAAGACTAATCCACTGGGCCACAACGCTCCACTCTTGTATTTCTTGCTTCATTTTGATTAGCTAGTCAGCCATGCATCATGTAATGATGCCCTCTCAGTACTAGAAATTAAGTTTCTGCTTCTTGTACACCATGCTATCAGACCAGGGCCCTATTGCATAAAAGTTACAATTATGGTAACTTTGCCATCCAATGGTAACTACCATGGTAACGCTGATCAACAGCCAATCAAATGCAAGGATTCCATGCATGTTCACTTGACATAGACCAAGCACAAGACCGGCAAATTGTAGCTTTGATTTCGGCCTCAACTCATCCTTGGATTAGTAGCAATAATAATGTTGCATAACGTTTATGTTCTCTGTTGCAGTCAAGGATCAAGCCGGATTAGACATAATACCATTTAAGGGGCCATATTGTTTTTGCCCAATACTCCGCCTCTCAAAACTATTGGCCCGAATTCACAAAGGTAGTTTTTAAAACCATCGGTTGAACCCATGGTTTATGCAGATTTCCTGTATAAATTACGCTTACCACGTATATTAAAAAATGTCCAATGCTTAGCACTCTTTTGTCACAGTAAGCCAAATTGACGCTTGTTGCCTTGTTTATCCACTGTTCGAATTAATGAGTCTACTCTTCAACAGTGGACTCATGAATAAAATAGCCCACTTCACCATGGCAACAGGTGTCAATTTGGCGCACTGTGACAAACGTGTTCATCAGCATTGGACATTTTTTTAATATATGCGGTAAATAACCATAATTTATACAGGAAATCTGCATAATCCATGGGTTCAACTGATGGTTTTCAAAACCACCCTGTGAATTCGGGCCATTGTGTCTAATCCTGCTGGTCCATACCTGCTTTGTTGTACTATATTTTTATACTTTTATTCAACATGTAATTTTAAAGAAACGCATATAATGCATACCTTGAATAATGTTATTGTTTGTATTCCAGAAGTAGTTCTTATTGTCACAATTTTTATGAAAGATCCTCAGAGGATTTCAGCAGTCAAAAAAAAAAAATCAGATTAATAGGTGTATGGCTGTATTGGATGGTTGAAAGTCTATGATTTTATTCACTTTTTGACACATGATATAACACTATTTGAGGAATCAAAATATGAATTGAGACCATTAAAGACTGAAATCAAAGACTGAAATTTATTGAGATTATTGATATCTGGCAGTTTTGTTCAGTTATTAAAAAATGTCATAAAAAAGGAAAGTCTTCAATTTTGGCCCTTTTGGGGCAATGAACAAATTGTGGTGTACTTTACTGGTGATGTGATCACCTCAGTATTAGTCTAGGGGAAGGTTTCATGAAAGGGTTTGTGAGTGATTTTCATTGATGAATGTTAAAAGCTACTGAAATCCTTGCCTTTGATTGGCCAAGAGAAATTTGCCAGTGACAATCAATGACAAGACACTTCATGGAAAACTCTCTTGGTTGTCCTTTCAGATCAGAGGGACTTTATTTTTATGCCTGAAATGTAAATTGTAACAAATCATGGATTTGAATATGCATCTAAATATAAATTTAGAAAAGTCTTGATAAAATTGCTAATTCCTGTGTCAGATTTGCTTGATGCATTTTTTATTAGGTTTAGGAGGGTAATTCCGGACCTTTCGCATTTCCCAGGAGGAAACTCTACAACGCACCAATTCCTTTGAAAATGCAAGTCAAATCACAATGGAGAGCTGAGAGGCTTTTGTCGAAAGTTGATGGACCAGGACAGCATCGGAATCTCTTGACTCTGGACAACAACATATTTGCAATTGGTCTTCCATGGCAAATCTTCAGATGATCTACTCTCCCAGTCCACCAACTTTCGACAAAAGCCTCATTGTGATTTTAATTGCATTTTCAAAGGAATCGATGTGTTGTAGAGAGTTTCCCCGTAGTAAGAGCGAATACTCCCTATTGTTGGGGTAGGGGAAAGGAATTGACATTGAGATGAAGGAAATGCAATGAAATAAAGAATGTGAGGGAATGAAGTAATGATGAAATGAATGAAACGATGAAGGAATGATATAAAGGAATCGATGCATAATATGAAAAGGGATTAATTGGGAGAAAAGTGGGATTGAAGTGAAAGAATAAAATTAGGATAAGGATTAGAGTAAGTCTGAGCTTCAAAGTGCAGATTACAAGTCTGACAAGAACTAAGGCTCTGCTGAAATGAATACTTATCACTGAAAAATAGGCAATTGCTCATCTAAATAAAGTTTCAGTATCATTCTGTTTGATAAAGAAATTCAACAAAAGAAACTGATTCAACCAAGTGAAATTTCAATAGAAAATAATATTATTTATTGGTTAATGTCCACAAGAGTTAAACTACTTCTTAGATTGTCCAATATAGGATTGTCTTTAAGCAGATGGATAGTGACAAGTCAAGTCGTCACCCCAGGAACAAGATGATTTTGATAAAAAGTGCAAGCATAACCGAAAATTTCATCAAAATCAAATTTAAAATGGGAAAGTTATGATACTTTAAAAGGTTCTCACAATTCCACAAAGCAGTTATAGACATACAGTATATGTAATATAGCAACTGTTTCCTTAAACTATAAAACAAGGTTTTATTCCTTACTGTGGCATTGCCATTGTAAGCTATGGTGATTCAACAGGAAGCTTACTTATTGTCAGTTCTGCAAAAAGTGAAATTTTCTATAATCCACGTAAAAAAATACTAGAAAAATAGGGAGTTTGTGACATCGGATCTCTCATTTGCAAATCACCCATGTTGTGCATTTAAATATTTTGTGAAAATAAAGAGAAATTTAAAAATGTCATAACTTTATTTTTTTATAAATCCGACTTTGGGTAAATTTTCAGCATTATGCTTGGTCGAATTTTTATTCTTTTTATTTGAAACAACTCTTTCTCAGGGTGGACTTGACTTTTCAAGAAGTCTATGTAATGGAAGGACTGGAGTTAATGAAGTTTGATTAGGAAAAGTAGCATTGCCTTTATAGTATTCGGTCATTCAATGCAGGCACGGGTCGCCTGTGGGAAGAAGGAGGAATTTTTAGGGCAACTTACAGTCAGTTTATCGAAGTCGTATGAAAACCACATTGTAAGGTATAGTAAAAAGTCACAAAATGTGTTTCCAAACTGCTCTCGCAGAAGATACTCATCGAGTCTAAACCATAGGTCTGAACTCCTGCCAAATCTAGCTATGAAGTAGCTATGAGCTGCTGTGGAATATTTCCTTTATAATCTCTGTTTTTAAAATGCAACCTTATTATGAGATGATAATCAAAATAACCAGTGTTTGAATTTCTTTTTGGGCTTTGCTTTTGAATCATCTTGACTCTTTGAATTTTGATCAGTCACCGACTCATTTTGAGATGTGGCACCCGTTTGGGAATTAGAAGTCGTTGGTTTATCAGCAGATGCTTGTTCATGGTCATTAGACGGCGCCACCGGATCGGTTGTACCATTTGTATCGGCAGTCGGGACATGGTTATTAGAGTCTTGTATACCAGTAGTATTTGAATCCGATGCATTTTCTTCGTTCGGAGCATTCTTTCCGGGTAGTGGAGAGTTGTTTTTGGAGTTCGGTTCTCTTTTGTTTGATGTTTTAGAAAGTCGCCCTGATTTTCTGCTACTTGTGGATGCTACCGACAGCCTCCCCGACTTGTTACTCTTTTGGGAAGAAGCAGAATAACGTCCTCCATTGTTGGGGGTGGGAATCAACCTATTTGGTGACCCGCTTTTATGAGTTTGGTTGGATATCCGACCTGTAGGGGATCCTCGGTTTGATTTAGCAGACAACCGATAAGATACCCGACTAGTTGATCCGACTTTAGTCTCCTCTAACTTTACATCAATCATCTCTCCTGTGTTTGTCTGTGTCATAGCTGTAGATGTGCGCTCTTTCCTTGAAGGGGATAGTGGTGTTGCATGGCCTCCGAGCATGCTGCCGTTTCGAGAAGCTCCCTTTGGTCCGACTCCGTCTGTTACCGGTAAATCTTTGTTCCCTGTACCTGACGATGAGTTGTTGACAGGATTAACGTCTGATTCAAGTGGCAAGTATCGATTGTCAGATTTATCATGATTAACAGTGGATACATATTCTGACTTGGTGTTGTCTGCTTCATTTGAAGTTAAATCTTGTTGATTTATATTGGATGTGAACTCTTGGGTTTCGTCTCTTGCATTCCCGCTCGTTGATGATATAGTTTGTCTTTGTTTAGTAATCCCTTCTTCATCATGATTGTCCAGTCGCTGTTCTCTTACCTCGATGAGTTGTTCATTTTCACTAACTATTAATGGAAGAGGGTGCGTTATTTCCCCGGCCGAACCATCTTCCACCACTCCAAGAGTTGTACTTATTTCACCACTATTAGGGCCAGATCCATCAATGGCTTTATCGTCTCCACTAGGTCCAGGATTGGCTGGTCTAAAGGAATCCCTCGGAGAGGCGTAATATGTTTCATATTCTAAATCAATCCGACTGTCGTGTCCTTTCTCGCCTTCGCCTGGGTCAGTCAATTTGGAATGGACCGCAGGCGATTTAGAAGCTCTTGGAAGGTCTTGTCCTGCTTCTCTCTTTGTTCCATCTTCCGAAGCAGGGGTCAAGTGACCATCTTCTGACCTAACATCACCACTTTCTGATGCATCATCCTCTTCTTGATCACCATTCTTTGCATTCTCTTTCTTTAAAAATTTCAGCAGCCTTTCAAAGTCAGCATGGCGCTTTGGCTGCTTGAACAAATCTACCGGTTTTTCCTTCGTACCTTCATATACCATCTCTAACAAAGCAGTCGTACCCGATTTCCGCAGTTTTCTAATCTTCCTCGCCTCAAGGATTATGTCTCTATTTGCAAGTAGCTGGAGTTCCAGGTAGTCCGGACCAATACGGCGTTTACTCGTTGCCACATGGAATTCGTCGTCAATTCCGAGTACTGGTAGTTCAGGATCCTTGGTAGGTGGTGAAGGATTTCCTGGTCTTGGATCAAGTTTGGGTATCTTTTTACCTCCTGGCTCCGGGTTAGCCGGTCTCTCAATATCATCTGGATCATCATCAGGTTCTTTGCTGTAAATCAAGCGAACGTTGCTCTCGTCTGCGTTATCGTCGGGGCTTGGCCGAGCTAATGAAGAATGCGTCGCATATGACTGTACTTCTGGTGGTATTTCTTGTGTTTCGATCTCATCTGTGTTTTCATCCTTAGCTGTCTCTGACTGGTCAATCTCTCCTGTTGCTGTCTCATTCTCAGTTTGGACACCTATTTCCATTGTCTTCGATATCTTTGTCACCTGGTTATCGTCAGTGGTGCCCTGAGGCAAAGGGGTTTTGTCTAATGTTTGCTTTTCATCTTCTTCTTTTTCATTTAAACTTATCTCCTTATTTTCATCTGATTCTATTTTGTTTGGACTTGTTCCTTCGGTGCCTTTCTCCTGCACATTGATTTCCGTATTTTCCGTTTGAGATGTTTCATCATTTTGACTTTGAATACTTTCTTTAACTTCATCACTCTTCGTTTCATCCGTCCTTTCTGCATTCAAACCTTTAGTTGAATCGCTCTTCTCTTCCCCAGGCTCCTTTTCATTGGGTTTTGCATCGTTCCCTACGCCCTTAGTAACATCATTTGATGGCGATTCTCTTTTTACTTCACTTTTATCATCTTCTGTCTGCTTATTGGTCGCATCTTCCGCAGGGCTTTCAGGTTTTTGATCTTCCTTGCTTTTATTTTTTCCTTTAAACACTCTCGACATGAAACCCCCAACCTTGGTAAATTTCGTGCTCTTCTGAGAAGAGGGAGACTTTCTGTCCGGTGTGGCCGATTTGCGATCTTTATCTCCGACCTTTTCATCGGATGGATCGGCTGGCTTTACCACCTCGCCTTTAGTCACATCGTTCTCCTTTTCACCTTTCTGATCGTTCGATGTTGATTTCTTGTCAGACACTCTGCTCCAAGCTTGACGAGAATTCCTCGCACTCTCCAGCTCCTCTTGTATGGCCTCCATTGCTGGTTGCTTAGCAACGACTCCAACCTTTCGATTGCCTCTTCCTCCTTGCGTTGGTGGTTTCCTAACCGGTGGAGGAGGCCTTCCTCTCCCTCTGCCTCTTCCCCTCCCACGGCCTCTTCCTCTAACTCCACCTCTCCCTCTTCCTCTTGAATCAGTTTGACTTCCTGGTTGAGATTTTAACCTTTCTTCCTCAACCCTTTTCGATTCAGCCTCCCGTTTCTGCCTTTCTAACTCCGCCTTCTCCGCGGCTTCCCTTTCCTTTCTTTCTCTCTCCTGCTGCTTTTCTTCTTCCTCTCGTTTCTTGGCCTCCTCCTCCCTTCGTCTCGCTGCTTCTTCCTTCTGTCTTTTCTTCTCTAATTTCTTCTGCTTCTTGAGTTCGTTCATCATGTCTATTCTTTTCAACGACTCCTCCCTCCTCTTTCGTTCTGCTGCCAGCTCGTCATCCTCCTCGTCCTCCTCCTCTTCCTTCTTTTCTTCCAGACTCTCATCCTTCTTTTTCTTCTTCTTCTTTGCCTTTCCCACGTAGGCAAATGTTTCGTAGTCTGTAGCCATTGTGTTAGAGTTTCCAGCTGATCATGTGGACTTTTGTCCCGGATCGGTCTGCAACAGAAACATGAAAACAATGACATTCATGACAAAATTGACAATCATATGATTAATACTGAAATACATATAGATTAATATATTTGCAATGCTGTTAAATCAAAATGGCCTGAAACCAAACTGTGATCGATATGCCCCAGACAAATCGACAAAACCAACACCAGACAGATCGAATCCACTTTGCCATTTCCAATGGTGACACGACATTTGCTCCGGTCAGAGGATAGAGTGTTATAGTTAAGATTGTAATAGTGTTTTGGGGTCAGGATAATGTAAAGCTAAGGATTAGGGTTTATTTTGTGTTCAGGATAGATTTTATGTTTGGCTGAACGTGTATATTTTCCATCGGAGCAATAGTCGCCGGAGCAAATGTCACGGAACCTTTCCAACACCGTAATCCGTCGGTATAGAGTAGGACCCTTATTGCCTTATCATAGGCACCGATGAGACTGGTAAATCATCATGATACTGACTCGAGGTCGGGGACACTGTCTTCACTAGTTGGACCCCATGTTCAAACACAAAAACATGAAAAAGGGGTTGTTTTCACAAACGGGCGAAGTACACGGACACACCTAGTGAACAGGGTATCTAAACTTCAATTATTGGGGAAAGTGGTAGGATTCCTATATGTTTCATCCTATTACAGAAAGGGCACTTAAAAATAGAGAGATGATTACGGCCTTCTTGTTTTAGGGGCCATTTTGAAAGTCTGTGTATGAGTATCGTGTCATTATAAGAGCAACCCCCTCCGTCGGTTTTGAAGGGAAATTATCATTCATTGGATTTGTAGTGATCTTTAAAAACTGATATTTTTTTCAGCTGAAAGGAATGAATCTAGCTACAAAGTATATTAACTCTAGAAATTAACATTTTGAAAATTACATTGTTGCAAATTATATTGATTTTAAGAAGCATTTCATATGATTTACTTTTTGGGGTCTGAACTGTCACTTGTGCCTACCTTTTCGGCTTGAATTGCAGGAATATTGCTCCTGCTTCTCTGAAGGTTGAAAGAATACTATCATAATAATACTCTCGGTGACCTATGGTGATATCAAGTAGAAATATAATTAACAAACTGGGATTAATATTAAAGTACAGTCAATAATAAAAACGAATCAAAACAAGCCATGTATTCTAATTTGGAAAAATAATCATTTTGAATAAACTCGTATAGTAGTTGTTGTAATTTTAGAAGTAATGGAATTTCTTCCAGAAGTAGTATTGGTAGTAGCAGTTAGCAGTAGTAGCAGTTAGCAGTAGTAGTAGAAGTAGCAGTAGTAGTAGTGGTGGTGGTAGTAGTAGTAGTAGTAGTAGTAGTAGTAGCAGTAGTAGTAGTAGTAGTAGTAGTAGTAGTAGTAGTAGTAGTAGTAGTAGTGGTAGTAGTAGTAGTAGTAGTAGTGGTGGTGGTGGTGTTGGTAGTAGTAGTAGTAGTAGTAGTAGTAGTAGTGGTGGTGGTGGTGGTAGTAGTAGTAGTAGTAGTAGTAGTAGTAGTAGTAGTAGTAGTAGTAGTAGTAGTAGAAGTAGTAGTAGTAGTAGTAGTAGTGGTGGTGGTGGTAGTAGTAGTAGTAGTAGTAGTAGTAGTAGTGGTGGTAGTAGTAGTAGTAGTAGTAGTAGTAGTAGTAGTAGTAGTAGTAGTGGTAGTAGTAGTAGTAGTAGTAGTGGTGGTAGTAGTAGTAGTAGTAGTAGTAGTAGTAGTAGTAGTAGTAGTAGTAGTAGTAGTAGTAGTAGTAGAAGTAGTAGTAGTAGTAGTAGTAGTGGTGGTGGTGGTGGTGGTGGTGGTGGTGGTGGTGGTAGTAGTAGTAGTAGTAGTAGTGGTGGTGGTGGTGGTGGTGGTGGTGGTGGTGGTGGTAGTAGTAGTAGTAGTAGTACCCGCCGTAGCCAATATTTGCCATTGGGTTTTTAATAGAATGCCAGGCTCTATTTTGGCATGAACAAAGAGTATATATTTAAAATCAGGCAACTGAACTGAAGACATGAAAAATAGAGGGGACAGTAGTAGAAATAAGTCATTCAAGTGTCGACACCCATGTTTATATAGAAGGCTGCCCATTATAGAGATATATATCCATTCATTCATGTCTCATTTTCGGAGATACATCTGCAAGTACATGTACGGGACATGAGGCAAAATAAGTAGAAAGGAAATAATTATGAAGCATGTTTTACCACACAAAATAATGACTGGGAAACTCCTTGATACTTGAAAGTAACATTACTAATCACAATCCATGGTAAGACAAATATATATGTTATCATTTCTGAGAGCTTATACAGAAGCATATATAGAATACTTTCAATTAAAATATTTGACACCAATAATCCAAAAGATTATCCAGCGAAATGATAAAGAATTACAAGAGTAAAACAATCATAAACCACAGGTAGATTCAACTTACCTTCAGTTTCAACACATTAGTGTATGTATTATCATCAGTGTTTTCCCGTTTTAATGGATTGCAAAAGAAGTATTTCGCTCCCTGCTAGGAATATATGCTGTTGTGTAGAACACATACTTAGTGAATGAAATGAGGATGACTAATCAATACACACTCAACTATTCGGAGAACGTTCTAGGAACGACTGCGGGCGCCCAACTTTTGTTCCCAATAAAAAATATCGACCATGAGAGATTGGACATGCATGTCGAGAAACAAAACGGACTACCAACTGGTATTGATGGGAGAGTAGATGCAAGCTTTATATACACTGTAAAAATATTGGGTAAAATTTTTGCCACCACGAGGGTAATTATGTCTCCAACTAATTTGGGGCAGTATTTTCCCGGTGTGTTTTACCCAATGCGGGAAGCATATTGTCCAGTAAGGTTAAAAAATAAGCAGCAATTACTTTAGAATGGGCAAAATGTTCACCACACTGGGTGAATAAAATGCCCCAAAGAAATGCCCAATGTTGGTTGGATACATAATTACCCTCATTGAGCACTTTTACCCAATATTTTTTTTAGAGTGTAAGCCTGTTTCCTTTTAATCGGATGTTGTTCAAATGCTTAAATACATGTTTACAAAATGACTTTTTTTTTTACTTACTGTTCAGAAATCGAGTATTGCTATTTAAATTTTGAAATTTATACTTTTAACATCCTCTAGTTTTAGTTCATGTAATCCCTAATACCATCTTCCATACATTTTTAGGTCACGTTTAACATCTTTTCTCATTGTCATGAAATACTGTTAAGATATTTTAACCTCGTTCATTGACGATTTTGTTTAAAGTAGGCTTACCCCAAGCTTCCTCCATCTCACCCTCCAGCTTCTGAGTCCCGTTTCATAAATACTTGTAATAATAACAAATTCATAATTTCTATGACAAGTTTACTATCAGCCAATCAAATTGAATGATTTCAGTAGGTTTAAACTGTTATTGCAAATTTGTTATTAAAACAAGTTTTATGAAACGGCCTTTTATAACAATTGGCCATCTTATAACGGTGCCAATGATGTCCGAACGAAGCGGATGATGGGTACGAGCGGCGCGAGAGAGGGGGATAGTGTGTGTGAGAGAGAGAGAGAGAGGGGGGAGAGGGAGAGTCAGTACTGAGAGTGGCGGAGAGGGCGAAAGAGGGGAGGGGGCTGTCCTTACATCAATACAATCATACAAAAAAGGGTATGACATTAGCGAGTGGATTCGATCAATATACGCCCATTCTTAAAACAGAACACCAAATGCACAAAGGGATTGTATTGATTGATTCATTTTCCTTTCTTCGCAGCGAAGGGGTGTGGGTAAGGGCTCAAGAAAATACAATTAAACAGTAAAGATTGGTTTCATATCGGCAACAGGAAAGGACAGTGAAGGGGAAAACTTGGAAGTGTATGCAAACCAAAATGCTCCGAAGGAAAGCAGCTTATGAGGATTGAAAATATTGTATGCAGTGACGATATGCCATCATCGGAATTATTGAGCATTTCAAGGTCTTAACACTAATTTAGTCCAAATCCTTCATGCGATACGTATTTCAAATGGACCTGATGGAATTGGATCACAAGGAAGGTAGGCCAACATAATTTCATCTTAATATTGCCATTAAGATATCATAAGGGACCCACCGCGTTAAAGCAAATGAATGATCTTTATGATATTTGCTCTTTTCAATTAATTCGAAATCCTTAACAACATTTCGTAATGGCCTGGTGGAATCAGATCCTATACCATTTCTTTATTTTCTAATATATCTCTTTTTATATGAAAGCATTATCAATGTAATAACAAATTCCTTTTATCTTTGGGGGTGGCATAGAAACATATTTTCTCAATTATGTAATGTCCATAGAAATAATATTGTAGACACTTTTATACATGATACCCGTCGATCAAAAATTTTAGTATTGTTATCATCTTGTTGGAAGCTTAAAACAAACGTGTCTCAAATTATTGTACTTCATTTGCTGAATTAAAAAAAATAACCTTTGTTACATCAGGTAAATAAGAGCTTGACTACAAATTAATAACCGCAATTAACGTCGAAATGTACTCAATTAACTTTTTCCTCAAATGTCATTTCTCCTCCTTTTCACTGTCCTTGATGGAACGACCAATTTTGGGGGATATTCAGTCCTTCAAAAATTAATGCAGGCCTAATGAGTGTTGACAATATCGGAAGATTGAATAAATGATGTAAAAGGAAAACCCAAGACTGATAAAAAAAAACCTAATACCAACAAGCTTTTATGGTAGCAGACCATTTGCTGTAACTGGACCAACCCTTTGGAACAAATTAACCCTACATATCAGACAGGCATCCACTTATTCAACTTTCACGTCCTTACTCAAAACCCATCTTTTCCTAAACTCATAACTAGGTGTAGTATAGGTAAATATGTTATAGGTAATAATTGTAAGTTTAAATATTATTCTCTAATTCACAAGTCTATCTTCTTTGTTCGCAGTATATGCGTATTTTGTTTCCTTTATTGTAAAGCGCGTAGATAAACTTTCCGTTCATTATGCGCTATATAAAAGAAGTATTATTATTATTATTATTAAGAGCAACAATAATAATAATAATAATAATAATATGCAATATAAACATATACATAGCGCTTAATACAATGTTTATAAGCGCTGCATACTATTACTTAAGCACGGCTAATCATATCTGGCGCTCGAGCATTCAAGGAATTTCTTCTTACTGGGTATACATTTACTACACCTGGGTGGAGAGTGGCAAATGCCGATAAACACATTACCAAAGGACGCGAGTGTCGAGGTGGGATTTGAACCGCGGACCTTGTGGTTCGAATTCCGGAGACCTATCCACTGAGTCAAAGCACCTCTATTAAAGCAATCAAATTGCGTACATGTCGTAATGATAATAATAACATCCGGGGTAATAATAATAATAATAATAACATCGCGCCTCGGAATAGATTATTTCTAGATAAATGCCAATTATTATCATTATTATTATCATTTGACTAAATGTATATATTTCTCCTTTCGTTTCCAGATTATGGAGCATACTCATCATCACTGAAGTAATTTTTAGATCCTCTTTCAGAATGCTGTCCCCGAAGACTACAAACAAGGCTGGAAGAAACAATCCTTAGGTAAAGATCTTGAAGAAAAAAAAATACAGTAACGAAAACCTATAGTCAAATTAAACTGACTTGATTTAAATGCCTATCATATTCATTCAAATAAGAACCTTTCAAATCAGATACTTTCATTTTAGATCCTTTATTCACAGCAATTAAGCAAGATTGTATCTATTAAGATATAAATAATCACACCTATGATAGTCATGGCTGTTCAAACTGGATATTTATATATATATGTATGTTTTTCAATCTACTAATATAATGTCTCATTCAACAATAAACAAATCTATATTTTCAATTGAATTGAATGGCGTCAAATGAAATTCTTAGAAAATTTATGCCCACCACCTTAAGTTAAAATTCGTTCTCTGCATATTAAAATCATTGATGTCGAAATGTGATAAGGGATGTAAGAAAGTCAGTTCCACAGACTTCAAGAAAAATTAAATCCTTGGAACGAGTAAGCTTGTGTGAAACGGATAAAAATAAGATCAGTTAAAGTATGAAAAAAATTAATAAATGATAATAAAATTACGGGGATTCGAATGTTAAGATTGCTGATGATGTGGAGATCACCCATTGGAAATGCGACCAAGATTTGTGATGTCGCCGAAGTACTCTCCCCTTCGACCTACTCTACCCAAAATATCTATTTTGCTTATTTCAATGATGATACAAGGTCTTTGTCCACGATATGTTTTTTATGAAACCTCTGTTAGATGTCATCCCATTAAACATTTCCTGATCGAGATAGACTAGATAAAATCAACAATGTAAGTAAAATAAGTTAATAAAGTAATTTGGGATTTATTTTCTTTGGATTTTCTGTTTTCACATCATCTGAAGCATCTGAATGCAATCATCTTATATTTGTACAAATGAATGAAACTTACACCAGCATTTTCTTTCTGCTTTGATTACTTTCTACAGGACTCTGAATATTCTTGGTGGTACAGTCTTCTTGTATTGGATTAAGAAAACCAGTTCTTAGAAAATGACAACGGAAGGTGAAATTTCTATGCACTTTGCCTAAGAGGTTCGATGAAATAGAAAGCTCAGAAGCATTTAGTGAAACTCTCTTTTTTACCGACTGTATTGCTCCTGACGCACCGCCACCATGCCTCGCCCCATGAGAAGGAAACGTCCTGTGGCACCCCAAAATACACAGTCGTTCATAAGACGATCGAACTCTCCTCCGAGCCCCCCAGCGGTCTTTGCACGGCAAATAGAGGGTCCAGTTGAGGTCAAATCGCTCAGCTATAATGTCCAGAAGAAAAAGAAAAAGAAGAAGAAAAAAGAAGGCGTTGATGATTCTCATGTAGAAAATGAAAAGATTGAGGAGGAGGAGGAAGACGAAGAATGGTTAGCAGAGAAGAAAAGAAGGGAAGAATCACTGAAGCAATATGAGGTTCTGACGCAGCAAAAGAAGCAAAGGAAGTTAGAAAAGAAAAGAAAGAAGGAGGAGGCGATTAGACAGAGGGAAGAAGCTCTGAAACAAAAGGAAGAGAAGGAAAAGGCGGAAAAGGAATGGCAGGAAAGGAAGGTCCTTCTGGAAAAGGATCGTATAGAACGAGGTCAGGTCAGTGATGAAGATGGTGAAGGAACAACTCGCCAACCTCGTGGAAGAGGCCGGGGAATTGGGAGAGGACGTGGAAGAGGTCGTGGTCGAGGGAGGGGAAGGGGAAGAGGAAGGGGCCTGCCACCTCCAAGAACGAGAAAACAAGCTCCTCTTGCACCTGTTCGAGGAGGACGCCGACCAGGGGCCATTGGTAAACAACCTACAATGGAAGCCATCATTGAAGAACAAGAAGGTGACAGAGTTTCACGTCAAGCATGGACAGAGGCTTCCAAGGATCCTCAGTCGCTAGAAGCTGCTGAGGCCTCAACACTGAAAAGGTCCCTGTCTCAGATTGATGACAACGTAGAATTGCAAGAGAAGGATGAAGAACAACAAAAAGCCGAAACAGATGCAGACGTGGTTAAGGAACCACCATCAAAGAGTAAGAAGTTTGCCAAAGTGGCCGGCTTTGTAGCAAGAATTCTTAAAGCTAAACAGAAAAATATTCCGAAAGAGGCTGCTGTGGAAAAAGATGACGAAGATAGTAAAAAAGATAATGGTCCAAGTCAGGCCTGGGCTGAATCACCATCTTCAGATATTCCTGAATCCTTGGCCAGAAAGAGACGTTTTTCTAAAGTAGATGATGAAGGGGAACTTCAAGATATTGAAGAGGATAAAGATGACGAAAGAGAAAAAATTGCAAAAGACGAAAACGAAATTCAGCCAACTCATCCCACAAATTTAAAATTTTCCACTGTGGCAAGCGTTGTTGCCAGACTAAAAAAGGCCCAAAAGGCAGCATCATCTGGATCCGAAGAAACTGGAGACGCCAAAGAAGCGGCCACAGACCAAGAAAATGTAACTTCTGAAGATACAGTGTCAGAGAAGGAAGGCGATGTCAAAGAATCAGAACGTGCCAAATCAAAACTCAGACGCCAAACTACATTACACGACGGAATATCTGAAGATCATCAACTCACCCCTGTTGAAGAACCAGAAAAGAAGGGGAAAGGATCACCAACTGATGGAACAAAGTCTGTAGGAAGTGGTAAGAAGTCGCCTGATGGGGAAAGAAGCGCCAAGTCTGTTGAAAGTGAAAAGGACAGATCAGAAAGTCGTACATCTGATGAAAGGAGGGGTGAACCAAAAGACAAGGTAACCCCAGTGGACAGTGTCGGTGAGGAAATAACAGAGACCTCATTTAGAGATGCAAAGTCGACTTCGGACAACAGCCTTGGAGATCCAGAAAAGGGAGATGCAGATCAAGACCTTATTGTGTCATCCGCTAAAGAAAAGGAAAGTGTGACTGCACATGCGAAGATAATGGTTGATACACGTTCTACTCAATGGACACCCCATGATTTCACTACACCCCCGATTCCTCATGAGTTAGAGGACAAAGAAGAAGTCGGCACAACACCAAGACCGGACGCAGGTCGTGAATTACCATCTTCACCAAAGTCAAGCGATGGAAAGGTAGACGGTGAGCAGGGAGACGATAAAGGGAGTGAGAAAGGGACCGGAACTCCAACTAAACCAGGGTCTGGTAACGACGATGCTAGTTCGAAAGCAGAAAGTGAGCACAAAGTAACAATTGACGAAACTGAAAAACAAAGCCACTCGACGCCAAAACCGAGTTCGCGAATGGATCGTAGTTCTTCGGAGGCTTCTATAAAGCCCGAAAATGAAGGTGAAGAAGATATTAAAAAGGAAGAAACAAAAGCAGATGACAGTGATACTGACGATGCCTTTGATAAAAGTACATTTGACTTAACTCGGCCTCTCAACCCAATACCACATATGAAGAAGGTAACTGTACCAAAATTAGATCCTAGACCTGACAATCCAATTCCTACTGAAATACACCCCAAATTGATTAATATCGAGATTGATGATGAGTACTATTTAGCCGGTAGGTTACCAAAACGGTCTTGGAAGTTTGAAGATGATACAGACTACACAGAAATGCAGTTGTTTGCTAGAAGAGATCGGATTGCGGAAGAACGAAAACTTGAGAAGTTTCGGAAAACAGAAATGGGATCTCTTCTTGATCTGGTATTGGAAGGATCGAAAGTTCTTCCTCTCGAAGTGTTTGAGACTGAGAGGCACCACAGAGGTTTCGAAAAGATACTGACTTCATTGATAAAAGAAGAGAGAAAACTTCGAACTCCCCCTAAGAAGGAGACTCAGTCTGAAACTGTCCCTACCACACCCGAGAACGTAGATTATACAATAGGTAGAGAGCCTCAGGAAATAGATAACACAGATGAAGATTTCAATATCCCTTCTGAAGACCAGATACCTACGAAAGATGAACCTAGACCAGAAACGCCTTCAGAAATAACAATTACTCCAGTTTCAGGAAAATATGGAAAGTTACCATCGGAAACGAAATTTCCAAAACATGTCGATGAAAGTGACCAAACAATAATGGAAAAACAAGTACAATCTTCTGCAGATAGTGAAGTGTCTAGACTGTCAGAAATAGATAATAAAAGGTCACCAGAAACCGAAATTTCTGAATGTTTAGAGGTGGGAAAGGAGGATAATAAAACCGAAGAAGACGTACCATCCCCGTCGGAAAGTGGAGAAGGAAAGAATTTAGTGAAAGAAGGATCAACATCGCCACAAACAGAAGCAGAGCGTGAGGAAACCAAGACGCAGAAAGGAAAATTATCTCCATCGAGCAAAGAACCTAACCAGCTGTCAAAGACAGATGTCAAGTCAGCAGATATGAAATCAATTCCAATCAGCAAGTCGGATAAAGAGGAAACGTCCCTCCGGGTAACTGTATTACCCTCAAATATTCAAAGAAAACATGCTTTGTCGCTGCTCGAGTCTGCACAGATTGACATGATTGGTGTATCGGAGAAAGAATCAGAATCAAAATCGTCGGATGGAGCGGAGGGAAACACTTTAGTGGGAGAAGCAGGAACAACTGTTGGTGAGGAAGATTTAATCACTCCAAGGATTGACAAGCGATCAACAACTTCTGGTAGCTTAGAGCTTGGATCTGGAGCACCAACGCCGACATTAGAAAAGGTCGAACCAATTGAGGGTCAAAAGGAACATGAGGAACGCAGTGTTGTTGAAACCACAAAGGGCAACAGAGAAGAAGGAACAGATGTAAAAGATTATAAGAGCAAAGGCCAGTCTCCCATGCTATCGAGTAAGTTAAGTGACCGCGAAGACAAGGAGCAAGAAAAGGGAAACCAAAAGGAAACTCCAAGACAAAAAAGTGAAGATGTTGCTAGACCGCTATCAATTAATGAAAAAGATAAGGAAAAGGTTTCCAAAAGCACCGAGTCAAATGAGGAAGAAGAAGACAGCACCAAGCAGAGTTCAAGACCACCCTCTAAATTAAGTGATGGAAAGTCGGCACCGACGTCAAGGTCCCAGAGCAAGTTAAGTCATGTCAGTGATGAGAAGATAATACAAGAAACGGATGTCGAGGAACTTCACCATACCAAACACACATCAAGACCAACTACAAAATTAAGTGGTGGAAAGCAGGAACAGATCTCCCGAGCCCAAAGCAAGTCAAGCCATGACAGTGATGAGAAGAGAGTACAAGAAACAGATGTCGAGGAACTTCACCATACGAAACACACATCAAGACCAACTACAAAATTAAGTGGTGGAAAGCAGGAACAGATCTCCCGAGCCCAAAGCAAGTCAAGCCATGACAGTGATGAGAAGAGAGTACAAGAAACAGATGTCGAGGAACTTCACCATACGAAACACACATCAAGACCAACTACAAAATTAAGTGGTGGAAAGCAGGAACAGATCTCCCGAGCCCAAAGCAAGTCAAGCCATGACAGTGTTGAGAGAGATGGAAAGACGGAGCAGATCTCTAGAGCCCAAAGTAAGTTAAGTCATGTCAGTAGTGTTGAAGAAGGAGACAGCACCAAGCATAGCTCAAGATCACCCACTATATTAAGTGATGGAAAGGGTGTACAGATCTCTATAGCCCAAAGCAAGTTAAGTCATGTCAGTGATGAGAAGATAGTACAAGAAACGGATGTCGAGGAGCTTCACAATACGAAACACACATCAAGACCAACTACAAAATTAAGTGGTGGAAAGCAGGAACATATCTCTAGAGCCCAAAGTCAGTCAAGTCATGTCAGTGGTGTCGAAGAAAGTGATAGCACCAAGCAGAGTTCAAGACCACCTACTAAATCAAGTGATGGAAAACAGGGACGGGTGACTAGAGCCAAAAGTCAGTCAAGTCATGTAAGTGGTGTCGAAGGAGACAGCACCAAGCATAGCTCAAGACCATCCACTAAACTAAGTGATGGAAAGACGGAACAGATCTCTAGAGCCCAAAGAAAGTTAAGCCATGTGAGTGGTGTCGAAGAAAGTGACAGCACCAAGCAGAGTTCAAGACCACCTACTAAATTAAGTGATGGAAACTCCGAACAGATCTCCAGAACACAAAGTAAGTCAAGCCATATCAGTGTAGAGAAAACAGTAAAAGAGACAAATGTCAAAGAAGTGGACCATACGAAACATACATCAAGACCACCTACTAAATTGAGTGATGGAAAGGAAGAACAAGAAAAGCTTGATGCGAATGATGAAGACATCAATCTGGAAACCTCAAAAACACCGACAGAAGTATCTGATGAAACTGAAGCCTCTACCATCAACATGAATGAAGATTTTTACTACCCCTGGTTGTATGCAACAAAAATTGAAGTTAAAGAGGTCACCTCTTCAACTAAGAGTGTAGATAGCAGGACCAGAGGTAAATCACCCGGGTCAAAAATAGAGGACACAACCGAGAAAATCGGAGATGAGTCACGTGATACGAAAGACCCAATTGAAGATGCGCCATCTTCATCGCCTCATATCGGAGATAAGGAAGATAAAGAACCATCAGCTATCCACGAAGAAGATATCAAAGATGAATCTCCGGCAGAAAATGCCCTCCAATCCGAAACACTAGACAAAGGTAGAGAAGTAACATCTTCTAAACTAATCACTAAAACCATTATAGACAGGGAAGAACCCGCTCTCGAAGAGAGTCGGATGTCCGAGAAATTGAGTTCGAAAACACCAACTAAAAGGATACATTCAGGAAGAAGTACACTATCCGGGGACAACGATGAGAAGAGCCAGCCAAGAACTTCATTGGCTGTAAAAAGTGTAGTTTCACAAGGAAGCATTAGTTCTATAGAAAAAGAAGCTAAAAGAAGTCCAGAAGTCAAGGCAGTCACATCGCTAACGGAACCTCTTTTGACTGAGCATAAAACGGAAGAATCTGATATCAATGTGGCAAGTAAGCAAACACTTCCCCATACCAAAGACGAAGCTGAAAAAGACACCGAAGTGTCAGCGGATGTCAGTGCAGAAAGCGTACAAGAAAATAAAAAGGAAGATCAAACAAATGTGGCAAGCTCTTCCCATAAAGAACCACCGAAAGAAATAACATCAGAGGAACATAGGGAGGAGCACCAGAAAGATGAATCTTTAACTCACGATAGAGCAGATACAGGAAAATCTAAAACCGATCGTCCAGAATCTAAAACGGCAGGTATGGCTATTGGTGTTTTGGTTGCCGATTTACGTCCTGGAAGTCAGCAAGGGAAAATCACCGATGATACCGCTGTAAAATTGGAAAACAAGCTTCGAGACGGAAATGACAAAATAGAACATGCAGTTGCATCCAAAGAGCCGGAAGGTGATGAAGCGAAACACTCGCTCCCTCCTGGAAGGGGACGCGGAAGAGGTCGAGGGCGCGGAAGAGGGCGTGGCCGAGGAAGGGGGCGTGGTAGGTTAAATGATGGGGCAGAAATGAAGCCGCAAGAAGGAGAACAGGTTAATCAACGTGGTAGGGGACGTGGACGAAGAGCACGAGGGCGTCACAGAGGGCGTGGTCGCGGTAGGGGTCAAATAGGAGACGATGTTTTACAACATCGTCTCAGAGTTGATATCCCACCGACAAAAGTTAAGTTGGATGAACAACGCAATACAACTGATATTCCAGTTGTGGAAACGATTGAGGAAAAGGGGCCTGGAATACAAAAACAGGGAACTTCCGAGGAAAGTTACAAAGCAGATGATTTAGATGTGAAAGCAAGTAAAGTGTCGGCGAAATCTGAGAATATAGATAGAGAAAAGTCAAAGGTCAGTGTCGATGGAGACAGGAATGAAAATCAAGATAAAGTTAGATCAGCTGGTGCACCTGACGGGAAAGAGGAGGATGAGGTCAATGTTCGAAGACCAGAAAAAGACGAAACCCCAAAAGAAGATGTGGGAGCAAGTGATAAAGACAAAATAGAAAGCACAGAGACGAACAATATTATTGAAACAGGAGATAAATACGAAACCACCTCCAAACGTTCACAGAAACAAGGACCTTCACCAAAGAGAAAAGAGAAATCGGCCACCGAGAAATCAATATCTTTGATGGATGCACGATCTAAGAAAGATGGTACCTCGACATCGGGCAGTGTTAAATCAGAAGCAATGGTCATTTCAGTGAAAGAGAAAGGGTCCACTAAATCCATTGACGTTTTACGTGAGGACAGTGTTGTCAAAGATCCAAAATCCCATGCTACAAAGCGTTTAGAGAATGCAGAGGTTTTTTCTGTGAAAACAACTTTAGCGCTGGAAGAAGAGGTAGATACTTTGCAAAAGAGGAGGAAAAGCGACTCTGATATTGTAAGGACATTGCATCCATCAGTACAAAAACCCCGTTCAGTAAAGTCAGAGGGACATGAGGTTACTCAGGCCAGAAAATCGTCCAAAGACATAATCACAGCAAGCAAGAAAGAAAATGCAATATATTCTGCTATTAATCAGAAAGCGGATGGACAAGAAATTCCGGGGGAACCTCACGCTGCTGACAGTCCAGGCTCAACAATAAAAGAGGGTCGTGAAACTACAAAACTCGACTCCGACAAAGAAAGCGTAGATACTTTGCCGAAAAGGACCCAAAGCCTGCCTGATTATTCGAAAACACTGCATTCTTCAGCTCATAAACCTCGTTCAGCGAAATCAGAAGGACATGCGGTTTCTCATGTTACAGAACCACCAACCGATGTAATGACAGAAACAAAGGAACGACTACCCATAATTTCGACAGATTTAGAAAGTACAAAACAGTCTAATGCTGATGTAAATAATGGAGAAACATCAGAATCAACGATAAAAGACGCGCGTGCCGCTGAAAAGCTTGATTCCGGGAAAGAAAGGGTAGAAACTTTGCCCCAAAGAACACAAAGCCTCCCTGATTATTCAAGAGCATTACCATCTTCAGCCCATAAACCTCGTTCAGTGAAATCTGAGGGGCATGCGGTTACTCAGGTCTTAGAACCACCCATCGACGTAACGAAAGACATAAAGAAGCGGCTAACCATAGTTTCAACAGATTTAGAAAGTACAAAACAGTATAATGCTGATGTAAACTTTGCAGAAACATTAGAATCAACCATAAAAGACGAACATGTAACGACAAAGCTTGATTCCGGGATAGAAAGTGAAGATACTTTGCCGAAAAGGACTCAAAGCCTGCCTGATTATTCGAGAACCTTACAAGATTCAGCTCATAAACCTCGTTTATTAAAATCGGAAGGGCATGAGGTTGCTCATGACATACGGAAGTCCAAAGAATTAAAAGACGGTATAGATGGTTCTAGGGAAAAGAGAGTTCAAACTCCTTTGCCTTCTGATGCCAGTATACACCCAGGGCCTATTTCAAAGAAAGACGATACATCATCAAGAAAGAGCTCAGCAATACAAGTCTCAGAAAAGAAAGTTATTCGGGACCTACCTGTCGAGAATGCTACAAAAAGGAGAAAACGTAGAAAAGAGGGACGCAAGAAAAAGAAAACTGTTGTAAGTGATAAATCAGGTACTCAAGAAAGTTCCTTACCGCTAAGCCATCCCGATAAGGATACCGAAGACACATCCCTAGACGACTTGAATTCATCTCAAATGAAGCAATCGAGGCAAAGCGACAGTAGTGGACAAACTGCAAAGGATATTGGAAGGATAAAGAAAAATCTATCAAAAATCTTGGAAAGATCGAAACAGCTGCAGAAACTTCATATTGACAATCACAAAGCAAAACAAGAGGAAGACACAAAGGATGTACCGTCTCAAAAGACAGAGGAACAGAAGACAAAGGGCAAAGCATCTAGAATTGCCATTCCTAGAAAACAGAAGGAAATTGCTTTTGGAAGCTTGACTACAAGCCTTCTTGCGAAAAGACAAAAGAAAATTGAAGGAAAGGAAAAGGTCATACCAATAGAGACTACGTCGGAAAGAACGGTCAGCTCTGACTCGGTTCCAGAAGATTTAGGGATTTCATTGAATCTTGCCAGAATCAAAGAAAGATCAAAGCAACTTCAAAACTTTGATAAAACTAATACGGTTACTACAGATATTGACATCGACGATCAATCTTCCGAGACTTCTGTATATCACAAGGAAAATTTATTTGAAAGCCCAATCGAGTCGGCCGAGTCAACGAAATCAAAGATTCTTAAACCTTGGACTTGGTTTAGTCCTGGAGTCACTCCGACTGCATTTGAAAAAGTGAACAGTTATCTTACGGATGGCTTCGGTGCTAGAGGACACTCACCGGAAGATGACTTGCTTGGGCCAATAAGTGAGTCTGACTCTTCTATTAAAGATACAGAAATGAAATCTGATGATATATCAGATGATGGTATCGCCCATGAAACAGACGATGTATCCGAGCTGCCGCCTAAACCTCGAAAATTTCTAAAGAATTTATCGAAAATAATCGAAAGATCGAAACAACTCCGAAAGCTGAAGAAGGAAGGTGCCAACCCCGCCCAACCGTCTGAGAAAACAGGGAAGTTGCTTGGAAGTATTCCCGTTGGTTCTGTCCCCTTGATAAAAGGGGAAAGTGATGCGGACCAAGATAAACAAAGTACAAAGGGACGTGAAGGAAAGGCGTCCACAATAACCCAAAGTGCCTTTCCAGGAACGATTAATGATGGTCAATCTTATTTTGCATCAACTGTTGATATTTCAATCAAAATCCCAAGCGATGGAGAAAGTGAGGAGGATTCTAAAGCAGGATTTGGAGACCATTCTACATTTTCGGAATATTCGTATACAGGCACTTTATTAGAGAAATCAACCGTAAAGTCCCAGAAATCATCAATCCTTCACGCTACTAATAATAAATCTGGAACATCCAGACTCAAGTCTACAGAATCGAAAAATGGTAGAAGAACGGAATCCACTGGTCATGATTCGAGAAGTACCCATAAAACATCGTCCCCCCTTTCGGAGGTACAGACTTTCTCAGAATCAAAAAGTGAGATAGATAAGAACATAAGTTTAAATGATGTGAACATCATTAGCAAGGTATTCACTAAAAAACAAATACTCCAATCAACTAACAGGCCCGTGCGCAATAAAGAAGAATTAGAAAGAACGACCGGATCAGGGGAAGTTTCGAAACAACAAGACGGAGTTGATAGCCAAACCTCAGAATTTTATAATGGGAAACATTCGAAAAATCGTAGTAATTCATCGGTAAGTCCCCATACTCAAGCATCAGCGGAGGGTGGAGACAATAGTGGCAGTAGCATGGACCCATCACCACAAGTTTTCAAAAGGAAAATGCAGCCAAGTACTAGTAGAACTAAAGGGGTCATGCAATCATCCAGAAAGGTATCGTCTAACCAATCTGTTCGGCAGCAGGGCGAAATTAGTGATGATCTCCAATCAAACCTCAGTGTTGACTCTTCACGGAAGACAGTAGGTACCGGAAGGATTTATAAAGACTTGGAAAATATGTGGAACAAATATGGTAATATTCAAAATGAAAAGAAACTACGAAGACGGAGTTCTAGAGATTCAGAGTCAGACGTTGAAACTCCACATGATAAAAAATATTTGGCAAGAAAAGAAACTAACACTTCTAACCTTTCAGAGAAATCAACAAAGGATGAAAAGTTAACACGACATGCAGAAAAGGAAAATGAAATCAAAGCTTCTATTTGCTCTTCAATAGATGGAAATTCTTCATTAATTGCTGAATCATTAAGAAAGTCCGCAGATCAAATAGATATTGGAGCAAAAAGTATTGAGAGTAACGAAGGTTCTTCTGCAAGGTCCCAATCACGGAAAGATATTTCTCGGTCGGGGACACAAACAAAAGAAATTGTAGATGGTAATACAGCAAATTCTGGACTGCGATCTGCTGACACACAACTATCAACGGATGTTGATCACCGTACATCTGTAAAAATTGATAAAACACCAATAACAGCTGGATCGAAGCGCTCGCTTGGCTCTACGGAAAACGCTGGGAAAATGTCAAGCAGATCTTCGAAAATGGACATTATTCAGAACCCCGGCCATTCCTTAGTCCTTCAAACTGACACAGAAACACGGCAAGAGTCAAAATCTGCAACTTCAAAAAGGGTCATTGGTGATGATAGGTCAACAATTGTAACTTCTGCGGATGACTCATCCCAAGTAAGGGCCGGCTCAGAAGAACAAGTTTCTGATTCAAAGAAAATAAAATCTCCTGTGGTACTAGAACATGGAAATTCTAGTCAACAAACAGTCGGAGATGAACAGAAATTTGTATCTCCTATCAGTGGTAGAAGGAAGGCATCAACAGCTTCAGCTGTATCTGTTACAGAAGAAAGGCCGATTCTTACAGAAAATAGTGCATGGACTGTACCATCAAAATCATCAAGCCCAGGCGGAAGATCCGGTATTCCAACTGTTAATGACAACGGTGAAGTAAGAGAAAGCATAAAAAGCAGTTCCAAGACTGATTTTGGTGATTCTAGTCAAATGTCAGTGAAGTCAGTAATTCATTCAAAGAGTCAGCTAAGTCAAGTGCAAGGACCTCGGAAGGGGTCAGGTGAGAAGTCTAGACAAAACTCTTCCACAAATGTTGATCGTTCTAAGAGCAAGGATACATGGCGAAAAGATTTTTCACATGAAATTAAAACCGAATTGGCTCCAGATCAAAATCATTTTCCTGCAAGCAATAGAAGTACTTCATCTGCTGATATCCTATCCATCCACTCATCAAGCTCTAAAAGATCAAGAAAAGCCCCAAGCTCACTTGCTAAAAAGTCTTCTTCGAAGTCGCAAATCCCGGATAACACTTCTCTGCCAGAGACACAAGCCAAACATATATTGGCTGACGATACAGCCAGCTACAAACAGCTAGGTACACAGCAATCAAACGTTGTTGACAAAAGTTCATCTGACAGCATCAATACGACACCAATAGCAGCTGCATCGAGATCATCTAGGTCAAGTAAAAGATCCGGTATTACAGCTCTTCCTGACAACACAGAACTAAGGCAAAGCATACAAAGCATACCCTTGACGGAACGTGAAGATCAGAGTCAAATGTCAACGAAGCTAAGTCAAGTGCATGGATCTTCAAAGGGGTCAGTTGAGAAATCTAGGCAGAACTCTTCCACTCATGTTGATCGCTCTCAAAACAAGGATACACGGCAAACAGTTTTCTCAAATGATATTGAAATCGAAGCCATTCGTGATCAAAATCGTTCTCCTACAAGCAAAGGTAGTGTTACTTCATCTGCTGATAGTATACCCATCCAGTCATCAAACTCTCAAAGATCAGGAAAAACTCTAAGCTCACTGGCTAAGAAGCAGTTAGACGCTCATATCCTGTCTGCAGATTCGGCTGGCATAAGCGACGTAGAAGGTGCGGATATTCATGCAGAAGATTTTACCAAGGTTGTCCAACCTGGTATGACTAGTCCTCGAATTGGTGATATCACATTTCCGGATAGCAGAAAAAGCTCACCAGCATACAACCATAATCGGACGAGTGCTTCGAACATATCTGGGAAGAACTCTGAAAACATACACGATCGTCCTGCAACAAACCAAGTAAAAAGCCCTGTACCGCTGCCTGCTGTAAGGTCCGCAACAGTCATTGGACCCACTGTTGATAATGAACCTATCCGGAATGCTCTTACAAGTCACGTAAGACACCAAAGCCTTCCTGATTTTTCACGTGATAACTATGTACCAATGTCACTGGGGAAGGAACCTTCGTCCGAGAGACGAAGTGTTAAAGTAACTGGTCCTTCAAAACAGTCTACTGTTTCGGGAAATAATGAGGGCAGGATTTTTGAAAATCACAATCTGGACGATTATACTATTACACACACCCACAATTCTTCTCTTTCGCCAAATGCGAGAAATAAAACTCGGAACAGCGATAGTATAGCCGAATATAACCAAACCAAAGGCCCTAAATTCTCACAAGCATTGTCGTCGCCATCAGAAAACCATCTTGATCTCCTCGGAGAATATGAACCAAATCCAGTGCATTCTTGGATTCTACAAATAGGAGAAAATGACCCAAAGAATGCCAAAGACACAACGCGACTTTCCACGGGTCATTCTCCATCCCCTGTCTCGGCTATTTCCATAGAGAGTGATTCGCCCTTAAAAATCAACCAGCTTGATGATAATCAGTCAAGAGAAAGTTATGAGATACGGAAACCCCCTGGAATGGCAAATCCTCATAACAGAGATAGCAAATCAAATGACCAAAGCTCGCCAGATGTCTCCAGCGCTTATCGGAATATTGTCAATCACAACCCTTCACCTTCTTTTGCCAGATCCACACCAAGTCAGGATGCATTCATACCAACAAGATCAAAGTCACCTGCATACAGTCATCATATTCCTCAAGATGCAGATACTCTCGGTCAAGCTTCACCAGGTCTCTCTGATGTTTATAAAAACATCCTTAATCGCAGCCCTTCTCCTTCGTTTAGAAGTGCACCTCCTTCTGAAGGCGTTCTCAGTCTTGGTGGTCCGATTTCAGCTTCTGCCAAAGAAAATGATCCAGTTATCGAAAATGATTTTCCTTCTAGGGACTCGTCACCTACTATCTACAGCTTGTCTTCTCTCGACATCAAATCACCACGCCCACCAACAGGACCGAAACATCCTTTGTCGAGAAAGTCAGCCAGAGTTGTCAGATCTATTGACGGTGATGACCGCGTATCTCCCTCGTTAGGCTCTTCATGTGATAAAATACAACAGGGAATACGAAAGGATAGTGCAAGTGCCAAGTCATCACCCCAAGTTTCGAAACCTTCGTCAACAAATTTGCAAGAAACTGTTAATGCACTTATGACACCAATAGAATCACCTAACAATATCAGAAGCATTCAATCGGGAAGTTCTAAGAAATTTTTCTCGTCGTCGGGCAAGATTGATAAATCTCGAGTTTCACTGGAAAGGATTGAGGCACCATTAAATAATTCAAAAATTTTGCTCAAATCTAAGGGCACTGGAAGTCCATCAGAACTAAGCAGTGTACCCGTCGGAGGAAAGAAGCAGCCATCTAGTGAGTCATTGCGACAACATAGCATAAGTAAAAGTCCTAGCCAATCAGAACGCACCACAGGTGGAAGCCTACTAAACGGATCTGAAAGTAATAGAGATACTCCTAAACAAAATGGACAAATATACCAGGAATTAGAGGATATGTGGAAAACTTATGAGCAACTGAGAGACAGTAAGCAGCATTTTCAAGACGAGGATGTCATTCATCATCCAGAAGATTTCGAGAATAGAGTGGATGGATCAGTGACATCAGTAGATCCTCAGTTTAGACCGCTATCCAAAGGGAGTCATGATCGGGGAGCTTCTAAGCTAGATATATCTAATGATTTGGCAAACCAATCACCCGGTAGAAGTAAAGTTAGGACACGTCTTTCATACACATCTGAGATAAAATCTACAATTTCTGCTGAAACTCCAGTACAAACATCTACTCTGGAAGAACAGCAACAACAAAATGTTCCATCACTGGAGAAGACACTGTCTGAGCTGAATATGATATCAGATAGAAATAATCTTATCTCTTCTGATTTCAATGTAAATTCCGGCCAAAATTTCAAACCTCCTGGATCTATAATAAAGACACCAACTCTTCAGCAAAGCTCAGCACTGCTTGTTGAGACAGCACTTGATTCTACAAATCAAACCAGAAACAGACATGAAGTAACTTCCAAATCATCTTCCGTAAAAGATCAAAGAGAAGCAGTATCGCTAAAGGAAGCTACAAGCAGTGTCCGCATATCTCCCTCGAACATCGAATACCCAAGATCTGTAATAAAATCATCTGCCAAAACTCTAGATTCTTCAGTGCCTTCACCAAATGACCTGCCTTTGAGTGAAACGTCAAAGAGATACGTTATTGCTTCCAGAAGTCCCACCTTGAAATCTCACTCATCAGCAAGCGATATCAAGGCTTACAAAGAAGACGACAAAGACAGTGCAAGATCTATCACAAAGACTGAAATATCAAAATCTTCAGCATTAGTGACTGCAGTAGATTATCCTCCAACAGAACATGGAAATATGTATATACATGATACTCCTTTGACTCAAAAGTCAAAGAGAGACGATGTCCCTTCTCAATATTCTGAGAAGTCTCAAGCAAAAACAAAGGCGCCTTCATCAAGCACTCCTACGAATCATCATAGTCCCACAATCAACTCTCAATCAAAGACTGAATCCTTTCAGAATCAAGGATCTGCCAAAGTTCAAGGCATTCTGTCTACAAGCCCTGTTGTAAGATCAAAATCAAAGGTTGAATCTCCTCAATCTCGTGCGAAGTCGGAAGCCAAAAGCCAAGTATCTTTATTTTCTAAGGAAACATCAAAAGAATCTTACTTGGAACAAAACACAAACAGAGATGATGCTTCCACAATGTCATTTGCACAATCTCAAGCGGGGTCGTCATCATCAGAGAAAGTTTCTACTCCTACAGGACACCAGAAAGACATACCCAGATATTCCAAAGTGAAATCTCACCTGATGACCAAATCTGCTCAATCTGTTTTGAAGCCAGAAAGTAATAGTCCAAACTCAGAACCTCATACCAATACACTAAACGATCAAACAAGGAAGAGACAAGATGTCTTTTCAAAAGTGTCTATTGTGAAAGATCAAGAGAAAACAGTTACAAGGAGCCCCAATGAAATTTCTGAAGTAATGAAAGGATCCAGTGCGAGATCGCGAACAAAGTCAGTTTCATCGGAGGTCCTTACACAGACTCCTGAAACAGAACATGGAAGTGTTTCTAACAGTTCGGTAAAATTCCACCTAAAGGATGTATCTGCAAGATCTGTTTCGGGGTCAGCAGTCCAAAGTCCGGATTCCATGTTGTCCAGCGGTACAGAAAAGCACCACCCCTCGAGTAAAACGACAAAGAGACCAGGCAATGGATCCTCAATTTCCATTTTGGAAGATAATGAACAAGCAGTATCACTATCACATGTTTCAAAGACTCCTATACAAGAACATGATTGTTCAGCGCTGGGAAAGGAGACAAAGGTTTCACAGTCAAACAATCATTCAGTAACACCAGATGTTAATGCCAGGATAGAATCTCAGATGAGTATTCCAGTTCCAGTGGCTACACCTTCAAACGATTCTGAAACTGAAGGCATCGACCATCCATTGACACCGTCTATTTCAGAAATTAGTCAATCGTCGAAGAAATTAGACATTGCTTCCAAAAGGTCCAGTGGGAATCCTGAGACCAGAGCCAAATCACTTGTGGCAACTGTGATGAAGACCCCGGGGCAAAGTGAACGATATACAACGCCACTTAATACTCCTAGTACTGCTCAACTCAGTCAAACATCAAGCAAACAGGACGGTGCTTCCAGAAGTCATAGGGAATTGTCGCAGGAAAAAGCAGTTTCGACCCCATCTGGGACATCTACAAGAGCTGATAAACTTGAATCTTCAATTCAGAAGGATGCACCAATTGCCTTACAACTTAGCAATACACCAAATAGTATACATTCCCCTACAGGTAGTTCTGTAAGAAACCCAAAGGAGACAAGGTCGCAAGGATCTTTGCCGAGGACCACAAATGATAAAAAGCGCCCACTGCTTCCAGAGAATGCAGAGGTTGATTCAAGGTTAGATCTTTCGTCAAATACTCATATCTCCTCTCGCAATAGTTCATCAAACTCGCAGAAAATAAATGAATCCCCGAAATCAGATTCGAAGATAAGCCATCTACTTCAAAGTGGGGCTAAACAGAACAATCTGTCAAATCCGAGCATAGCTTCCAGGAGTTCATCTAAGGCAAGGAAAGAATCACCCGTATCGAAAACGAAAAGTCTAGTCGAGTCCCCACTCCTTCCAGAGAATGCACAAATTAATTCAAGGTCGAGTTCATCGTCATATACACAAATCGCCTCTCGCAAGAGTTCGTTAAAATTGCAAAAAATACCTGGATCCTCAGATTCGAAGAGAGAACATCTAAGTCGAGGGTCGACATTACTAAGTGAGAATACTCAGAAAAGGCAATTAAACACAAGCAGTACTTCGAGAAGTTCTTCGAAGGCAAAGGAAGAATTTCCTCCGTCGACAACTAAAACTCCCGTTGATTCCTTACTAGTCTCAGATAAACCAAATGTTCATTTACGATCGAGTCAATCGTCATATACTCAAATCTTCTCTCGCAAGAAATCGCAGCAAATATCGCAATCTCCTAAATCAGTGTCGGATAGAGGGCATCGAGATCATGCTTCTTCAATGCACAGTGGGTCCCATCGGAACATTCAATCAAATACATCCATTACCTCCAGAAGTTCATCTAAGGCAAAGAAAGGATCACCCCTATTGAAAACAAAACCCCCCGTTGATTCGCCATCGGATCTTCAACAAAGTGAAACATTGATCAGTGACTATAAGCAACAGTCAACGACTCTATCTTCTCCAATTGCAGGGACGCCATTTAAGGGCAACAGTCCTCCCATTGAAGTGAAAACAACAAATGATGCACAGCTGAGTGAAACTAAAACGGAAATGGCCGTTGCATCCAGAAAGTCCACAGCGAAATCTTACGCTAAAACTGTTTCACCTATATCGTTAACTCACGCACCTGACATGTCTGTTGTGGACAAGGAATCCGTATCATCAAGTAAGGCACTGTCTGAATCACGTTCAAGCCATTGCAATGGAAATGAAGTCACTTCTAGAATTTCTCATACACCTCACGTACCATCTGTAAAGAATATTCCACTTCAAAGTAAAGAATCTCCTGTTCGAACACCAGGTACTTCCCAATCAAATAAAACTCAAAAAAGGCAAAGCATATCCCCAAGTTCTCTAAAATCAAGAAAAACGCCTGTTGAAAACGGAGATTCCCCGTTGCCGAATAGGTCAACAGTAAGTTCACAGCTGAGCAAATCATTGGGTATATAAGAGATACATACCAAATATTCGCTTAAAGGAAAGATAAGGAAGGTATCGTTCACTCCCCCAACCATCTATCTCCGTCTATAGTGAACATAACTTTCATTACTTTTATATGTATGCATGTGCATGTAGTTTGACATTTTTTTCCTCAGACATGATAAATGTTATACAATACGTCGTTTGTTAAAGTATATATTACCAGCTGAAAAAAAAAAATCTTACTCATCACTGAGGGCGGCCAACCAATTAAGCTTGATGCACGCTTCAACAAAACAACGATACAGACCTAATATATTTTTTAATATAACGCATCATAAATGATTTTATAATGAGCCATCATTGATTTAAATATTATATCTTATCTCTTGTATTAGTTGAAATTAGTCAACATTTAAAGATATTGTATTAAAATTTTGATTCTTGCCAATACAGATTTAATCATACCGTCTTTACTTTTTCTGTCCTTAGGTAATGGAAAAGATGGATTCTCTTTTTTTCCATTCTCAGTGAACATAATCGTAAGAGTCGATTTCGATTCAGTGTCATATCTAAAAAATCTAAAAAAGTTTAATGGTTTCTTACATTCACACGGGGAAGCAAGGAATTAAAATACCTTCTCTTATTTGTTTTTAGTTTTTCATTGATATGCTTCTCCTGTAAATAATAAATTAGTATGTGAAATTATCAATAATACATCTCGTGATTTTATTATGATTATTGTCTTTAAACAAGGTGGAATTACGGGAGAAGATAATTTGTTTGTTTTCATGATATGGCATTGAGTGATTGGTTGATTGATTGATTGATTGATTGTTTGATTGATTGATTGATTGATTGATTGATTGATTGATTGATTGATTGATTGATTGATTGATTGATTGATTGATTGATTGATTGATTGATTTATTTATTGATTGATTGATTGATTGATCGATTGATCGATTGATTGATTTGTTGGTTGGTTGAATGATTGATTGATTGGTTGGTTGATTGATTGATTATTTGATTGGCTGATTGATTGATGGATTCATTGATTTATTGATTGATTGATTGACTGACTGATTGATTGATTGATTGACTGATTGATTGATTGATTGATTATTTGATTGGCTGATTGATTGATTGATTTATTGATTGATTGGCTGATTGATGTATTGATTGGTTGATTTATACCATACCAGACAATACCATGGCGTCGCCTCTGATAGTGTGCAAGTTGCCCAAGAATCAAGAAGATAAATAGGCTTGAGAAAAATGAATATTTTGTTTACCAATAGGGAGTACTCAAGAAACGACAACACTTTATTTTCAAATGTGAATGTCCCTTCATAAATTTTTGAATATGCGTATAGATCTTTCAAGATTACACTAAATACCATGTCGTATGAACACTACATGTATGATATTAATACCTGATAACACACGGGAAGGCGAATCCAGGATTTCAAACTACCGGCGTCAATCTATATTTGTTTCGGATGAGGGGAGTTAAAAATTTTGTATTTTAATAGTATTTTAAAGCCTATTGTAGTTTCATGGTTTAAAGTGTTCCAACATATTTTCATTTCATATTGTTTTTTTTTTCAAGTTATAAAATTATCCCCCCCCCATTTTTTCATTGGGGATTACGCCCGCCCGCCCCCCCCCCCCCCATCAACACTTCTGGTGCAGATGACAAAGTTCTGTAGAGTTAGCTTTTCCAATATAAATGTTTGATGTGTAACTCTGACATCGAAGGGTGCGTCCCTGGCGTCGCCTGGATTCGCCACTGAAAAACAGCTTATCTTCGAAGTTAGCAAACAAAACTATACTAAATCTTTAACCTTTGATACAAAGCCTTGTTCACTCAATAATTATTCTGACAAGACTTCGAATTACTTTAGTTTCGCTTCGATACATGGGCGCATGAGCATTCATAATTTCATACACGTTCATATAACTTATGGCTGAACTACGAACTGCATTGTCGTGGGGTTTTTCCTTCAAAACTAACTCATAGTCAGCGCTACTACAAGCATACTGAACTCTTTATATTATGGAAAGGATATCCATGGATTTAAAACAAAAGGACACGAGAAAGGAAGTGGAATTTGTATAAAGCCTATGGCTGTGAAGTTGAGGAAGTGAACTGAAAGATTATTAATCAGATTTCGATTCTCATTGCAGAGGAAACTATTATGGCCTTAATACATCACAGAAGTTGAGGTGAGTATAGTAATCGCGTTCAGTAGTGTGAATAGTCATTAGTTCATTTGAAGAGACCTTACTATAACCCTTCAGAAAATAGCAATATCATATTGGATGGTTGAGAATGAGAATGCACGATCTATATAGGGAATATCATGCTGAAACGCGTAGGTGTAAGGTAATTTTTAACCTAGCGTGTGGAATGATATTTTTGCTATCCCATGAAGAAATCCAGCCAATATAATTATTATCTTTAAGAATAATTGCCCATTGGACCGTGCAATGTGCCAGGATATTGCCCGGAGGGTGTTGAACAAACTCCTATGGGAAATTGGTGATTTCAGCGCATATCGTGTAATATGCTCTAATATTGCACTGGCAAATAATACAGATCAAAATAGGCGTTTCATTACACCGGCAAAAGGCCATATATAACTAAAAATTACATACATTATTCTAATAACTTATGAATTTAAGGCCAAATAATCCATAATTTCTTGTCTTGTTCTCAGAGATTAAATTAGTTTATTATGTTATAAATGTGTATATCTGCATTAGAATTTATCCCCATTACACCTCCACGAGTTCACACATTATTAATCAAGATAGAGAGGGGTAAGGTGCGGATCATCAAACATACCGTCGTAAAAAGATTTAAGAGGCACAAATTCGTCATGATCATGATTATACTAACACATCTTTTACTCGGATATTATAATGGGACAGGCATTATTCCAGGATCTATATATAAACCACGTTACAGAGAGGCCAAAAGAGTGTCGCATTACTCATCCATATCCTGAAGAAAATGTTCACCTTTGTATTGTATTCGATGATCAAACACCTTCGAGGCTTGTGACTATTCGCGTTATAATGCTTAGTAATATATCTTTCATAATCATTGTGGTATTCCCCGTCAGCCAACCCTGCCGTCAGCGTATGAGCGGATGTTTACGAGATGTTTCGGTATTTAAAGTTCCTTTTAGATGGAAGGGATCTCTCACTTCATTAGTTTTGCTTTGTGTATAACGGAACAAATCTACATTGATTTATATGTGATAGTAAATATTCCAGCTTGTTAAAATCGGCTGATCTTCGTACTGGATCCAATAAGGACAGTTCTTTGGAGGTGTTTTAAACTTAATTAGCCAGATTGTGGATGTAGTTTGATCAAAATGTGCGGATCCTTCGTAAAGAATGAAAATGTGCTATTTTTCAAGGAAATTTGATCCATAAATTCTTCGTCATAATATCATGCACTGTACGGAAAGTCATTGCCAACAACTAGGTGAGGAATGCTGTTATAGTGGTTATTACCCCCCGGTATTACCATTGCGTTATTTTCTTTCTATCTCCTTAACCTTACTTCTTGTTTATTTTTATTTTTAATTTTTCAGCTTTCTTTCCCCTTCTTTTTTACATTCTTCTTTCCCCTAATTTTTTGTTTACTTCCTTCCGTTTGTTCTTGTTGTTGATACAAAGGGATGTCATTGTTTGCTTTATATAAGTTATTTCCACCCCTTTCTGTATTTATAAATTTTGACTTGAAAGATTTCGGTATATGTTCCATCAGCCATGTTTTGTCATCTTCGTTAGTCCTCCTCCCCTTTCTCTCTCTCTCTCTCTCTCTCTCTCTCTCTCCTTCTGTCTCGCTACCTACCAATCTATCTATCAACGTACCTATACCATTTGTTGAATAATACCTCAGTCTTCCCACATGTGAATCTCTCTCTCTCTCTCTTTCTATCTCTAGCTCTAAAGAATATATGTATCTCTTTTTATAATCCTTTCCTCAGTCTCTTTGATTTCCTCTCTCTCTCATTCCTTCTCCTTCTATAATTCTCCCTCTTTCTTTTCTCCTCTCTTTCTTTGATTGAGTTATTCTTTTCCATGTCTTATTTAATTAACCTATTCAACCAATACCAGAGTTATATTGAAATTAACAAAGAATCAAGCATCGCAGCCTTTCACGAAGGACGGTGCCTAAAATGAAGAAAAACTATTTATACGGAGAACTATAGCACCACAATACCAAGATATATGACGAGGAAAGCTTTGTTGTAAGGAATACACAAACACTCGAACGTTTATTTTCTTCACTTCCCTTTTTGTCCCTTTCTTCATTTTTTCCGTTTCAACACTTATCCTAATGAACAGTCACACCAACGAAACCGACTCCAGACGGATCAAAGTTATTACGTTATTACCAATGACATACCATCGATCGGTTTGGAGTCGGTATCGGTTACAGTCACACTAACGAAACCGACTCCAGACCGATCAAAGCTATTACATTATTACCAATGACATATTATCAGTCGGTTTGTAGTCGGTTTCGGTTACAGTCGCACCAACGAAACCGACTCCAGACCGATCGAATCTATTACATTATTTCCAATAACATGCTATCAATCGATTTGAAGTCGATTTCGTTGATGTGACTGAAGCAATGCTTTTGTTATTGTGTTGGTTATTTGTAGTTTCCCGGTCAGTGAGACGATCATAGTTGGACACCTTTCTCACCGCTTTGCGAAGGACATTTCAACAATCAAAGAAAGAAGAAGGCCTCGGACAGCATGGAAGGACTTAAGTCTAATTACAATGCATTGGCAAGGAAGGTCCTGATTGCTGCAGAGTCGGGCGAATCAGAAAAGTTTAAAGGGCTGTTCAAAGGGCGGCAACCAGAGGAGGTCACCGAAGCTTTGTATGACGTATCGCAAGAAAGATACAATGATGTCCTTGGAAATGTAAGTAAGCCTATCCACGAGTATCCATGTGTTCAATGTATTTTAACGATATGTATTATCATGATATTTTTGAGATAGCGCTGTATAATAGGTTTTATCTTTTTTATGAACTTCGTTACATGTATATTTATCGATTTCAATTTAATTTCCTTTCCTTTTTTCCTTTTTTCCCTTTTCTCTGGAACGTACCTGAGCAAAGAGCAGTGTCACGAAATGCATTATAGATACTTAAAAAAAAAACTATGCAAACCAAGGCCAAAAATAAGTAATAAGTCGACAGCCTTTTTCAGAAGCTGTCCACTGGCAGTTTTGAGATAAACAAACCTACATGGGCACACAAATTCATTATTTAGCAGGAATAATATAGACAAAGTTGAACCAAATACCGGCAGTTAGATTATATCTTTGTGGTTTTGACAGTAATTGATTTTGAACGATGAGTATAATGACAAATGAGTGTATTTGCAAAGTAAAGAGATAAGGCAAAAGTTCAACTATTGTCAATTGCCCCGGCATTGACCTTTGAACGCACCTGACCCTTTTATTCCTCAACGCTACAAAAGAATTGTGTTTTGAAAACATAGACAGACAGTGTCTAAATGAACAAAGAGAGAGATAAAGCTCTGAATAGTTTTGATAGTCAACAATTACTGAGAATATAATTTTGTTTTGATGGGTTTTCTTTTTTCGCACACAGATATAGTCACTTTGTGTCAGATAAGGGGTATGTGCGTGTTTGCGCGTGGTTTGCATGTATATTGGTTGAGTGTGCGTTTGTGTTTGAGGATGAGTGTGTGTGTGTGTGTGTGTGTGTATTTTACAGAAAGGATAAAAACAATAGAATGTGCTTTACAACCCGTACTTGTTTGATCAAGAAGTAGGTAGGTTCTCACAAACATGTCCCGCTCAGTGTATGGCTTTAAAGTCCAAGGCATCAAAGTTGCCTTCAACCAGCGAGACTTGTGTCCAGTTACACCTACGAAACTGACTCCAGATCGATCAGAGCTATTGTGTTATTTCCAATGACATACATCGATCGGTTTGAAGTCGGTTTCGGTTACAGTTACACCAACGAAACCGACCCCAGACAGATCAAATCTATTACGTTATTTCCAATGACATATCATCGGTCAGTTTTGAGTCAGTTTCGTTCATGTGACTGTATCTTCAGTCAACATGTTTACAACACCTCTGCGCAAAGGCATATCACCATATACCTACTAAATATATGGACTGTATATTTTGGTTACGTAACAATGGTTAATCATTAATAGATGCCCCAAAGAAGGGCATTTTATGAGCCTTTTCAAGGGAATCTAGTTTACTTTCACAAGAACTAAATGCTTAAAACTGTTTATTAATTCACAAGTATATGGAAACGACGTATCTCGCAAAACCGTGAAAATGGAGGTTCCATAGGGGACAAATAGTGAAGATTTTTTTTTAAGAATAGTGGGACTGCGTATAAGCATAGAAAAGAAGAGTTCGTGACCAATTTATCACTCAGCGCTGCACATTATACTAACCGACCCAATTTACTAGAAGTACTGTTATAGTGTAATATCATAAAACAACAACAACAACAGCAACTACTACTACTACTATACTACAACTACTTCTACAACAACAATTACTACTACTACGACTACTACTACTACTACTACTACTACTACTACTACTACTACAACAGTAGTACTGCTACTGCTGATGCTGCTGCTGCTGCTACTACTACTACTACTACTGTTGCTACTACTACTACTATGACGACGACGGCTACTACTACTACTACTACTACTACTGCCACTACTACTGTTGCTACTACTACTACTACTTCTGCTACTATTTCTACTACTACTCCTTCTACTACTACTACTTCTTCTTCTTCTTCTACTACTACTATTACTGCTGCTACTACGACTTCTACTACTACTATCACTACTTCTACTACTTACTGCTACTACTTCTACTACTGCTACTACTTCTACTACTGCTACTACTACTTCTTCTACTACTACTAATACTACTACTACTACTAATACTACTACTACTACTACGACGACGACTACTATCACTACTTCTATTACTGCTGCTACTACTTCTACTACTGCTACTACTTCTACTACTACTACTACTACTACTACTACTTCTTCTACTACTAATACTACTACTACTACTACTACGACGACGACTACTAACACTACTTCTATTACTGCTGCTACTACTTCTTATACTACTAATACTACTACTAGTACTACTACTACTACTGCTGCTTATACTACTACTACTACTGCTACTACTACTGTTACTACTTCTACTACTACTACTACGACGACGACGGCGACTACTACTACTACTGTCACTCCTACTACTGCTGCTGCTGTTACTACTACTACTGTTACTACTACTTCTACTTCTCCTTCTGTAAGGTTCAAACTAATATACTTTTCTGTAGTCAAGGAGCCAAACAAAAACATAGTCAAACAGGCTTTATAGAATGACTGGAGATATATATATTCAAGGCTATAAAGATACAAGGCTATAAAGGCAACAAAAATGTAATATCACAACTTGGACAGAATCAGAAAGCAAACTCAAATAATGTATTAAATAACATTAAATAAAAATAGATCGGTCAGTATCCACAAGGAGAACCAAACAAAATAAAAGGAAGCAGTTTGTGTGTCTTTTTGTCTGATATGGAGATAACGGTAGCGAAAGAAGTGTAGAATCTCTCCTAAATAAATGTCTCAATCGATCAGGATAATATTTCAACAAGGGATCCAAAACTAATGAAGATACTCCGGATAGCGTCTCTTATCCAGTGTCGACCAAAACGAATGTTCACGATCAAAGAACATAAATCAGGATAGCGTCTTAATTGATTCCAATTTCCAAATGATTTTGATTCCAATAATTGACTTTAAAAAAATACTCACAAGCTGGATAGCGTCTACCAATGATGTTCTAACTCCAACACCAACGTTTGGATACAGAGGTGCAAATAAGTTCTGTATAACTCTATGTCTTCTTCTAAGGCAAATTCCAGGATAAAAATGAATAAATTGCCCAAAATGCTCAATATACGATTCACCACAATATTAAATATTCCACGACTGCTAAACTGTGTCCTCTTTCTCTTCACATCCAATCCAACTCTGTCCAATCCTTTTCAAAGCAAAAAAATGTATCTCCACTGTTCCATTCATGTAGCAGCTCTCCATGCCACGTCATAAGTCCTGTTCTCTTTTTGTACTAAAATACTGACCATCTTGTGTTTCCCCTAATTCTACTGCCATACAAGACTAAGTTAATAAACTATACACAACAAAATATCTCAGTCTAAACAGATCTACACTATCCTACACTGACATTCCATAGACTTTCTGACCATGAGCTTATACCGAGACTAAACTAATCCTATTTCATTACAAACTATGCTGACCCAAATGGGAACACTGCCCAGTGACCGTCTGTTGGCCTCGGGTCGACCACCCTACCCATAAACCTGTTAGAGCTAAACATAAACACATTCAAGGATAATGTAGAGGGGAGTGAAGGGGGGGGGTGAGAGTGTTGCCTATTACCAAATATTCTGATCATTATGGAAAGGTCTATACTTTACACACCTCCCTGCTTTCAAAAGTCATGACTTCCACATGTCATGACGAAATATATACATTGCTGCTAGTATTTGCAAGCTTTCTAATCTACGAGACTAATTACATACAGAAGTTCTCTCCAAAATACAAGTTAGTTAATGAACCTAACCCAAAAATAAAACACAGTGTTATGCAAGAACTGGAAAATATTTACAGTTATTTACAAAATGCATAATATGGAAAGGAAAAGAGAGAGGAAATGATAGTTAAAGAAAAAAGAATGACATCGCAATCGACAAAACACAAAATCGACTAAATACCCACATATGCAAACGTAATGCATACAAATATGTCACTTAATTGCCACTTTGGCAGAGATACCAATAATGTTAGTATCTATCAACTATCTTCTACCAACTCGCTGTCTATTCAAGTCGTTGGCTCAGTGCAGCCAGACTCTTTTGCCAAGATAAGTTATATCTAACCCTATCCCAGAAGAAATCTTCTGTTACAGCTGTGAAAATTCCCTTGTTTAGCCATTCTTGACTTAGGCCTACTACTGGAGACTGCCAATTTGCATTTACTGTGTTAGAAGATGCATCATATCTGGAAGGTGGCACACCCAAATTTGATCTACCTGATTTTCGAATAATTGGGGGGTCTGGTTCCGAAGGAGGTATGGGACGGAAGGTCAAGACATTTTCTGTGTTTTCATGGGGACTTTCCTTACTTGTTTCAGGGGGTGTCAGCCGTGATTTCTCAGAGAGGGGGGATGTAAGAGGTGAAGGAGCATTCCCTTGAGAACCTTCTGTGCGCGGAGGGATGATAAGTGGTGTGTAATCCAGTAATGGGTTACCTTGGCTGTGACTGTGTGCTGTTGATGGTAATATGTGCTGGTCGACTGATGTTAGAGATTCATTCTGGTTATCTTCTTGGTGGTGAAAGATGCAGGGCTTAATTTCGTTCCTGTGAACGACCTTTGGGTCTCCAGACCCGTCTTCGCGCACTATCCGATAGGTTGGGACACCATTATGTGGGACCCCCAACACAATATAGGGGGTGGGTTTCCACTTGTTGTGTATCTTGCTGGGACGTCTTGGGTCGTGATCACGCAAGATAACTCGCTCGCCTGGAAGGAGGGGTTGGTCCATGACTTTGCTGTTGTAGTGTTTGCATCTGACTTCTGCTGTTTTTTCTAGTTGTGCCCCAGATATTTGGTATGCAGTGTGGAATGCTGCATGGTGCTCTTGAATCCACTCTGGAATGGTCCTCTCCTGGTCAGAATTTCTTTCCAGTCCAAGTGTTACATCGAGAGGTAGGCGTGCATGCCTTCCAAACATAAGGTAGAAGGGGGTGTATCCTGTGGAAGAATGAGTGGTGTTATTATAACTGTACACTAGCGAGTGGAGGTAGTCGGGCCAGCGTCGTTTCTTTTCATCTTCCAGGGCCCGTACCATGCCTATGAGGGTTCTGTTGAACCTCTCGACCTGCCCATTGCCAGCTGGGTGATACGGGGTGGTTCGAGTCTTCCTGGCACCGTAGAGGTTGCAAAGCTCTTGAATGAGCCTTGACTCAAATTAGCACCCTGGTCTGAGTGTACCCTGCTTGGGAATCCATAGGGGAGAATGAAATGCTTCCAGAGAGCACGGGCAGTAGTGATTGCCGTTTGGTTGCGGGTTGGGACTGCAACACAGAACTTCGTGAAATGGTCTGTAATCACCAGCACATTTTCGTACCCGTCAGCAGAGCGTTCTAGGGAGAGATAATCCACAGCCACAAGTTCGAGAGGTGCTGACACACTGAATGGCACAAGGGGCGCCTTAATTCCACGCTGCGGTCTTCGTAAGGAACACTCCTTACACTGAGAGCACCACCGTGTGATGGAGTCTCTCATGAACGGCCAGTAGAACCGCTCTTCTACCAAAGAAGTGGTTTTGGCAACACTGAAATGTCCCATTTCATTGTGGAGAGCGTTGAGAGTCATATTTTGAAGCGACGAAGGCAGTATGGTCTGTAGAGTTTCCCTTCCTACTTTCTTATCGAAGCGACGACGATGAAGAACTCCATACTCTAACGACAGCCGCTCCCACTGGTTCAGGAGTTTTTGCACCTCCTTGCTGTACCCTTTCCGCTGTGGTAAGGTTGGCCTTCTCTGTGTCAGGTAGTGTTCCAGCACTACTGAAATCACTGGGTCCTGCTTCTGCTGCTGTGCAATATCCTCGGCAGATATACCTGGAAGAATCTGACTCCCTTCTAAGCTTGGCTGAGTCTCTAATTGGAAAACTTCAACCTCATCACCTTGTTCTGAGTCTGAGTCTAGAGGCTGTGCCAAACGTGACAGCACATCTGCGTTGGCATTGAGTTTCCCAGGCCGGTAATGTATCCTGAAGTTGAAGTTAGATAATTTTGCCATCCATCTTTGTCCCACAGCACCAAGGTCAGCAGTGTCCAGATATACCAGGGGGTTGTGGTCCGTGAATATATCAACTCTGGAGCCAGTCAGGTAGTCCTTGTATTTTTCAGTCACTGCCCATTTCAAAGCAAGAAGTTCCAGTTTGAAGGCACTATAGTTAGCATCATTCCTCTCAGACTTTCTCAGTCCACGGCTAGCATAAGCGATTACCTTCTCTGACCCATCTATCTCTTGGGCTAGGACAGCACCAAGCCCTGAGTTGCTTGCATCCGTGTACAATTTGAAGGGTCTCTGGAAGTCTGGGAATGCTAAGATTGGCGGTGACATGAGGCACTTGCGTAGTGTGTCGAAGGCTGTTTGACACTCATCTGTCCACAAGAAGGGGTTTCCATGGTTCGTTTGGTGATTGCGCTTTTTCTTTAGTTGTCCTGTTAGGCTGAATAGAGGTTTTGCAATCTTGGAGAAGTCCTTCACAAACCTCCTGTAATAACCAACAAACCCAAGGAACTGTCTAACTTCCTTCCTTGTAGTGGGAACCTTCCAGTTCTCCAGAGTAGAGCACTTAGTTGGATCCGTTGCTATTCCCTCTGCCGATATGACATGCCCAAGATACTGCACTTCGGATTTGAGTATCTTGCACTTTGATGGTTTGAGTTTCAGTCCATGGTTCGTCAATCGTGTAAACACAAGGTCCAACCTTTCCAGATGGGTTTTGAAGTCCTTAGAGAAGATGATAATGTCATCCAGGTAGATGAGGAGGGACTGGTAGTTCTGGTCACCTAAGCAACGCTCCATCAGTCGCTGAAAAGTGGCTGGAGCATTGCTGAGTCCAAAAGGCATCCTGTTGAACTCGTAAAGACCCATTGGTGTGGTGAATGCTGTCTTTGGTATATCCTCGGGGCAAACCTCCACTTGCCAGTAGCCACTGGCGAGGTCCAGAGTGGAGAAATACTTTGCCCCACCCAACGCATCTAGGGACTCCTCAATACGGGGCAATGGAAAAGCATCCTTTCTGGTGTGTGCATTGAGTTTCCGGTAATCTACACAGAGACGTATAGTGCCAGCCTTTTTCCTAACAAGGACCATTGGAGATGCCCAAGGACTGTGGCTTTCTTGGATGACATCTTTCTCCAGTAGTTGGCTGATGTGCTGTTTCACTTCTGCAGACAGCTGTGGTGGGATTCGTCGAAATCTCTCTTTGAAAGGCTGGGTGTCACCAGTGGGGATTGTATGTGTTATGGTGTCAGTTCGGCCATAATCCCCTTCTCTAGCCGAAAACACCTCCCGATGTCTTGTCAACAGCTTGTGTACCGCTTCGAGCTCTTCCGGCTCAAGATTCTGCTGAATATCCACGCCTGGGATAGTATTCTCATTGGGCACTCTACGTGGGTCTGTGTCTGTGTTATCCACTCCCTCGATATGGTGTATCATGGCTTCATATCCACCTTCTTTGCATTCCTCTTCCTTCCTTTTGAGGGGCTGAGAAGAGACTTCAATCATGTCATCTTTCGTTCCCTGCTCAAGTAGTGGAGTATCCCTGGGCAGGATTTTGACTTGAGTTTTGTCCAATGATTCAAGGCTTCCCAGTCTGACATTTCTGGTCAATCTAACTGGCTGTTTACTATAGTTTACTACTCTTACAGGTAGGTAGCCCCTTTTCACAGTTAATACAGTCCGAGCTACCATAAGACCCCCAGGAAGGTCCTTTGGGTCTACTGGTTCAAGGATGGCGGTCATACCATTTGTAAGGTGTAGGTTCGTTAAACATCTGCCCTTCAGCACTACTTCAGTCTCCGCTGGTACCACCACCTCTCCTTTTCCAACTGTCCGAACCCATTTTGCATGAACAACTGCTTCTTGAGTATCCACCATCTTTATTGCTGCAACTAAGCCTGGAGACATTGGGTATTCAATTCTCTCTGGGGGTACGTCGAGAAGACTTCTACACCTAGTGATGAGGTTTGTTCCAATAAGGCATTGGGCCTTACTGGTGCTGATATCACTGACCACAATTACGCCAATATTTTGAAATTCCCTACCACAAATTGTGAATGTCAAATTCAGCACACCAAGGTAGGGGAGCTTTTGTCTATTAATCCCCTTGAGACTAAGCCAAGGCAGTGATCCATCAAGGGGTGTTCCCAGGCAAGAATACACAAAGTCCTTAGAAATTAATGTTACTTGAGATCCAGTATCTATTAAACACTCTGTCGTGAAGCCCTCTACCTTGACTGTCGTAAAGAATTGTCCACCTACAAGGTTTTGGTATTTCACGTTGTGAGCCCTGTTAGGGGCGGATCCCGTCGCTTGGCTCATGGCGACGGTCCCAATTAGTTTAAATCCTGGCCAGATGGTTGTCGTGAGCTTGTAACTGACGACTCTGTTGTACGTCGCGTACAGTTTCGGGCCATGTGTCCCCACTCGTTGCAGTTAAAACACCTTGGGCGGCCTTGGTCATCCCAGCCTGGGTTCCTGGTCTTTCCTCCCTGCTGATTCCCAGGTCCTCTGCCTCTCTTGGCCACCTGCTGACTCAGCTCGGTCACAGTAATCCGAAGGGTCTTCAGCTCCTCAGTCAATTGAGAAAGGGTGAAGGGAACATCACTACTTGCCGAGCTGCTGACCCCATCTGTTTTGAAAACGGATGCCTCCGCCTGACCAAATTCACTGCGGCCTGACATATCTTCCTCCGCTTCTATCCTCCTTGCCTCCTCCTTGAGCATCCTAAACGAGATAGCCCCCTTCCGACGAGCGAATCGGCTGACAGCGATCTTCACGGGACCCTGGCGCATCCCTTCAAGGAAGCATCCGCACAACACCTCATCCACGTTGGGTATTTTCGACTTACTCTCAATCTTCCCTGTGAGCTCTTGGAGAGCCAAGGCAAACTGTCTTGTTGTCTCATCGGGCCTTTGATGTCGTCCATGGAGTTTATTGTGTAAGGATGCCAATGTCTCTTTCTCTCCGTAGATATCTCGAAGAGCTTCAAATATTTTAGAAGGGTCTGCCCGTGACGCACCATCTAAAACCATCACCTCCCTGCGGGCCTCTCCTGCGAAGTGATGGATGATGACCTGTGATTTCTGGTCCTCGGGGATATTCCATGCTTTGTAGGCTGCCTCCACTCTTGCAATCCACCCCTCTATCCCCTGAGTGGCTTCAAGGTTGTCCCCACTGAAAATTGGTACTGTTACATATAATGGAAAGTAAGGGAGCGGCACTATTTGAGATGTGCCTTGGTTCGAGGAAGAGATGGGGGCACCCCCGTTATTACCTTCTGTGGCCATCCTACAGTCTAGAAATTGTCTACGAAATGGAGGAGGAGGAAATGATAATAGGTAATATAATGTTTTAAATCAAGAATAACAATAAAAACACTACTGGGTAGCCTTAAATATTATATTCCTTGACTAGAATCCCACTCCTGACACCAAATTATGTAAGGTTCAAACTAATATACTTTTCTGTAGTCAAGGAGCCAAACAAAAACATAGTCAAACAGGCTTTATAGAATGACTGGAGATATATATATTCAAGGCTATAAAGATACAAGGCTATAAAGGCAACAAAAATGTAATATCACAACTTGGACAGAATCAGAAAGCAAACTCAAATAATGTATTAAATAACATTAAATAAAAATAGATCGGTCAGTATCCACAAGGAGAACCAAACAAAATAAAAGGAAGCAGTTTGTGTGTCTTTTTGTCTGATATGGAGATAACGGTAGCGAAAGAAGTGTAGAATCTCTCCTAAATAAATGTCTCAATCGATCAGGATAATATTTCAACAAGGGATCCAAAACTAATGAAGATACTCCGGATAGCGTCTCTTATCCAGTGTCGACCAAAACGAATGTTCACGATCAAAGAACATAAATCAGGATAGCGTCTTAATTGATTCCAATTTCCAAATGATTTTGATTCCAATAATTGACTTTAAAAAAATACTCACAAGCTGGATAGCGTCTACCAATGATGTTCTAACTCCAACACCAACGTTTGGATACAGAGGTGCAAATAAGTTCTGTATAACTCTATGTCTTCTTCTAAGGCAAATTCCAGGATAAAAATGAATAAATTGCCCAAAATGCTCAATATACGATTCACCACAATATTAAATATTCCACGACTGCTAAACTGTGTCCTCTTTCTCTTCACATCCAATCCAACTCTGTCCAATCCTTTTCAAAGCAAAAAAATGTATCTCCACTGTTCCATTCATGTAGCAGCTCTCCATGCCACGTCATAAGTCCTGTTCTCTTTTTGTACTAAAATACTGACCATCTTGTGTTTCCCCTAATTCTACTGCCATACAAGACTAAGTTAATAAACTATACACAACAAAATATCTCAGTCTAAACAGATCTACACTATCCTACACTGACATTCCATAGACTTTCTGACCATGAGCTTATACCGAGACTAAACTAATCCTATTTCATTACAAACTATGCTGACCCAAATGGGAACACTGCCCAGTGACCGTCTGTTGGCCTCGGGTCGACCACCCTACCCATAAACCTGTTAGAGCTAAACATAAACACATTCAAGGATAATGTAGAGGGGAGTGAAGGGGGGGGGGAGTGAGAGTGTTGCCTATTACCAAATATTCTGATCATTATGGAAAGGTCTATACTTTACACTTCTACTACTACAACTACTACTACTACTTCTTCTTCTTCTACTACTACTACATCTACTACTACAGCTGCTACTACTACTACTAACTACGACTACTACTATCACTACTCCCACTACTTCTACTACTACTACTTCTACTACTGCTACTACTTCTTCTCCTAATAATACTACTACTAGTACTACTACTACTACGACGACGACGACGACTACTATCACCACTTCTACTACTTCTACTACTGCTACTACTTCTTCTACTACTAATACTACTACTACGACGACGACTACTTCTTATACTGGTGCTACTACTTCTGCTACTACTTCTACCCTTTCTACTACTACTACTACTACTACTACTACTACTACTACTACTACGACTACTACGACTACTACTACTACTATACTACTACTACTACTACCACCACCACTACTACTACTACTACTACTACTACTTCTACTTCTTCTTCATCGTCTTCTTCTTCTTCTACTGCTGCTGCTACTACTATTACTACTACTACTACTGCACTGCTTCTACTTCTACTACTACTACTACTACTACTACTTCTACTATTACTATGCTGCTGCTGTTTCTGCTGCTACTTCTGCTACTCTTACTACTTGTGCTACTAGATTATAATCACTGGGACTATAAAACTCCCACTACCATTTCTACCATCAATATTTCAATATTTTGTGCTGCACTCGACACAGGTGAGGTAAATGGGTACCTGGCAGGAATTCATTCCTTGAAATGCCAACGCGCTGTAAAAGGCTGCGAGGCTAAAGCCAGGGTAATAATATCCAATTAAGCGCATCGGGACGCATTTGACAGTGATATGCGCTATATAAGCATGTTGGTATTATTATTATTATTATCAATATTTCAATGCGCTGTAATAACTTAACACTTACCTTTAATTCTATCTTACTCTCCTCAGGTCCGCTTTACTCCATTTATAGCTGGTGCCTGGCACGGCCATATTCATGTTATCGATGAATTACTCGAAGAATACAAGGTATATAACACTAAGTTATTATTATCATTACAGTGTATTTTATCATAATCATTATTATTTTCCTTCATGTTTGTCCACTGCCTTTGTAAAACAAATTAATTCGTATGTGACGATCTAAAAGTATTGATAGTATCAAAAATCCTAAACAGTGTTTTCTGGATTTCCAGATTACGAATTAAATTATTAATAATTTTGAGAAGAAAATGACACTAACAATATTCCGTGCTTATAAGGATAAAGACTTCCATCTCTTGGCCATTATGTGTGATTTCTTAGTGTTACTCTTTTTTGGCCAAGATGATTTTATTGCTATGGTAGGAAAAAGCAAATTAAACACAGTCCGAATACAGACCGAAGAGCTATTCCAAAATAATGATACGACTCGTCAGTCGTCAAACAACGCTTTTTTTTTGGGGGGGGGGTGACTTTTCGAGATCACGGTCTATCTCGCCAAGTAGACATAAAACTTTTTTATAAGCCAACTTGGCAATATAACGTATATCTCGCCATCTCATCAAGTCGATGGCACTTTAAAGTTTCCGCATAAAATAAGAATTCTTAAGAAACGATTATTATTTAATACCAACCCATTTTTTATCCTGCTTCTATTCTTTTGGTTTCTTATTTTCAGGTCGATGTTAATCAGGCGGGGTTTATCAACGTAGAAGGAAAGAAAGTTGAGATAACCGCTCTATGCGCCGCAATCCGACAACAGAACCTTGACATGGCCAACTGCCTCCTAGAACGAGGGGCCGATATCAACCGATGCTCTCCGCTGTCAGTGGCGTGTTACCGCGGTGACGTCACATCAATACGGTTCTTGGCGAAACATGGTGCGGACATTAACGCTAGGTTAAACAAAGAGGGCGTCACACCTTTGATGGTCGGCTGTGAGCGCTTTTCGTTGTACATTGTGCGGCTGCTGTTGAACTCCCATGCTGATCCGAGGCTGGAAGACATGGATGGGAACACCGCTCTGCATCGGCTGGCCTTGAAGCAGAGGATGTACGTCTTGAAGAACGGTCCGCTTCCGCAGATCATAGACACGCTTGTGGCGTCGGGCGCTCAGATGTCGGTCAACCAGGCAGGGCAGACACCACTCACCGCCGCGTGCGCATCCGGGAATGTTGAAGTGGCGCGCGCCATCATGTGCCTCCCGGAAGTACGTCCTGAAGAACAACTGACCGCGCAGGAAAAACTGAGGAAGAAACTTGAAAGTGACGTCATAGAACGGAATGGTTCCGACGAGTCACAGGAAGGGGAGAAGACACCGCGAAAAACGTCATGGACTCAGAAGTTCACGAATCCAAATGAACTCAGGAAGCTAAAGTGGTCTGTGAACAAGAAATCTAAGAAAACAGTCGCAGACAAAATTGAAGACATTGCAGAGAACAATGGGATGGATACGGTTCACGAGATAGCAACCCCTTGATACTTATTCAATAAAATTTATTTAATACATAACCTAATGCTCCTTGGATATTTCCAGAGTTCTACCGGCTAAAGTGCTTATATTCAATTATATTTCATCACTGTATCGTTGAAGCATATATCTACGTACAGTGCGGGGAATGGCATCTTCGTCAAAACGTTACTGGATCAAATTCAAATGGTTTAACCTTAAGGTTCAACCATAAAGGTGTTGGTTTGTTTGGGAAGTTTTGAGGTGCATGACCCCTCCCCCTTTCTATTTTTGGCCGCTGTCAATACCACCGCGAGGGAAAATGTTTTTTTTTCTAATCATATCATTTATGTAGAAACAACTTTGCGCTCACCTTTTGTCTATTGTCAAAGAAAATTTGGTGAAGCCCCTTCATGATTTTAAGCTCTTGTGGTACATCTCTTTTCATTATATCCTGCTGTATAATAAAACATTAATATTTTTATTCCAAAAAGGAATATCAACATAATCGGGATCTCTAACATGAATTGCAAGAATCCTGGCTTGCGTAAAGAGCGATATTGGGACACGCTTGTAAGGCATATATCTTGTCTTTTGTGATGGGAGGAGCAATAAAGGTCCTTCTTTGGGATGTACTTTTGTTATCATTATTTTAAATCCACGGATGAATGCATTTCATTTAATGAAGATCACTTCCTTTAAAAGGTCACCGTTGTACCGAACATACGTTGTTATCTTGTTTATCATCTATCACAATCGCTTCATGATACAATATAAACGGGTGCAAATAAAATTTGCCAGGGACTGACACGTTATCAACGAAGTAATATGGTGACATTTCACTAATGATTATTCTTTTTCTTATTTAAAGGGTACCGGTGTTGATTTAACACCAGAGAGGTGTTGAAACAACACCAGTTAAGAATCGAACCGAGATTGGTTAAACACTAATTGGTGTTGCTTAAATGCCAAATTGGTGTTAGCCTAACGCCAAACCGGTGTCACTGCAAAAGCATCGTTGTTAATTTCACACCAACTGGAGATCTACGTATGAACACGTTAGAGAACAGTAGAAATGTTAAACCAACACTAGTTATTAATCAAGATGTTGCGTTAAATATGGCTCGTGTTGTTTAGCACCTAGTTGGTGCTAACCCAAACTAAATCGGTGTTAACACTCTAGATATTAAGTGTGGTCATCAAAACCAGATACAGGTCTGGTGTACAAATTAACACTAGAGGTTTGCAGCCCCACATCTCGATCTTAGCATCAAGTACACTTTATGTAAGTTATAATAAATGCGAAAAACCACAGAGAAGGAAATCTGTTTATAGTTCATTCTTTGGCCCTTGTTTATTTGTCGTAGATTACGTTAGCGCATCAACAATTATTTACATTCATATGGCAAACAAACAAAATAATCTTGAATTTATTATGGTAAGATTTTATCACAATACTTAGATCTTGCAATACAATATCATCAACACCTTGTTTGAGATTTTTTTTTTAATGATTAATTTTTCACATTCAAATATTTGTAAGACCTAAGATGTTAAGCATAACCCCTTTTCTAACATTCATAATATTCATCCTCGATGTACATTAACAGATATGAAGATGATGATTGTTAGATTTAATAATAATACTTATTGTAATACATGATAATTATATATGATATTTTTAATAAATTTTAATAATGATAATAAAATGGTATTCTTTATAAAAAGGAGAAGGGAGGTAAATAAAATGCAGAATATATTAAACAGATATTCAAATTTGAAAAAAGATCAGAATTAAGAAAATAATAAATCGAATAAATGTCACTTAGCAAAACAGAACGTAAACATAACGAAATTAAGAAATCAATATAATTAACAAAAGTCGATAGGAATCATTAAATAATGTTATAACGATTGAAAAGAGCTGTGAAATCCATAAACTTTAAGGCCGTCACACATCTTACGCCTGGTCTACGATCCGATTTCAGACCAAATCGCAATTTGCTCATTTTCAAAAAAAGTGAATGAAAAGTATCTTTTTATTTGAGGTTAAAATTAACTTAAAGAATTGTAATGTAACATTTGATGATGATTGTAAGGTTTTATTTTGGAGTAAAGGCCAAATTAGTTTCAAATCGTAGCCAATCGTACGATTGCTATGACGTCAATACGACTAGATAAGGATGACAGTATAGTCACAGATTGAACATAGGTATTCGTATGATGATTTAGAACATTACACAGTAACATATACCATGTCTCAATAATAGTATCAATTTCTACTACGCTTTATTCCAAAATTGGGTCGCAGACCAATCGTAAGGTGTGTGATAGCCTTTAGATTGGCTTTCCAAGCTAATGTCGCAAGGACAATAATCGTTATCACATTATTACATAACTTCACAAGAGAAAACTGTGGTGTGAAGGTACACCCCTACATACAACACAAAACAAGCCACTTTACTCTGGTGTTTGGTGTTCAACATCTATGGATGTTATTGCAACGCCGTTGGTCGTTACTTTTACACTCTTACACTGCAAAATCACCGATGTTGATATAACACCAGCTCAGTATCTATATCGGTCCACACCAGAGAGGTGTTGAAACAAGCCCGGTTAAGAATAAAACGATATTGGTTTAACATTGATTGGTGTTGCTTAAATGCCAAATTGATGGTAGCCTAATGCCAAACCGGTGTTGTTTCAACACTTCTCTGGTGTGGATCGATATAGATACCAGGCTGGTGTTACATTAACACCGGCGTTTTTGCAGAATCTGGTGTTCAATCTCTCGTAACTTTAACACATCAGGGTGTGGTTCTCTAGAAGGGCCACCAAATGGTGTCAGTTTTAATGCTCAACTACAAGTGTCACATGAAATTGAAATATTTTTCAAACATATAGAATGTGTTCCACGAAAAACTTACACTCTAAAAATAAAGTGCTAATTTAGCACTTCATGTCCTTGTATGGTGACTGCACTTTGAGTGCTGATTTAGTCATTCAAATTTGAACTAGAAAATCAGCACTCAAAGTGCAGTCACTATACAGGACATTAAGTGCTGAATGAGCACTTCAATTTTTTTTAGTATAGTTCAATAAACTGTAATTATACAATTTCAAGCTACTTTTCCTCTCATGAAATAGTTTAACATCAAGACTTCAGTCTAGACGAAATTATCATGCTACAGTACACGAAAAATGCTGTTTGTATTGTGGAAAGGTGTGATATGTTTGATTGCATAGCGAAGCATAATTATACGGATATATAGTCGTGCAGAACAATATTTAAATGTCTACATACTTTGGACGCAAGAGACTGATGAAACATATTTAGCACAAGCTGGAATACTACGTCATCATCAAGATATCTATTATGATTATTATATATCACTCGGTATAAAATCTATTCTTAAATTACTGGTCCCCGTCTTATGAAAGAGTTATGATTATCTGATCGATCTCATCTATGGAAAGCCTGCGACGCCAACATCTAGAATGCTTACCCATTTGACAAAAAGGTGTTTTCTAAATATGCTGTTTTGTCATGAATGTATCGTCTTGAGAAATCAGTGTGCTCTTCATTATTTCCTACGAGATTACGCATTCATTTTTAGTATGACGAATTATGACATTAATGGCTTTCCATAGTTTAGACTGATTGGAACAATCAAAACTCGATGTGAAACAAGGTCCTGGTTTGCCCGTTGGCAATACACATGTTATACATCATGAGCTGACTCATACAGGCGGGACCGGTTAGTACAATACATGAAATATCATTAAATAAAGGCCATTTTGATGCTAATGATCAATATTGAATACACTCTGCCAATTATACTGATGGTTAATGCTATTCTTCACAAAATGAGTTATTTTAGAACTCTTAAAACGTTTATTTGTGTAACTATGACAACTATTTCGACAATTTTAACAGATACAAATTTTATGAATACATATTTTTGCACTAAATACTGATTGATAAATTATATTTTATTGAATTTTTTAATAAAATTGCTTTTTTTATCAATTCAGTTTGGGAGTGATTTTTGTTCTTCGATCTTAAGTAATAAATAATGAGTGATGTCTAGCGTTTTAGAGATTTAAAAAGGCAAAAACGTTGAGTCACAAGACTAAGATTTATTTAGACTAGCTGCCTAAAATGTTACATCTACATGTAGTCGCAATACATAATCTAATGTAAAAAAATGTTAAAATGTCACTGTCAAGATTACTTCAGCCATGTTCACACAACTTTCTAAATGTAGGCCTACATGTAACTGACAAAGCGCGTTAGACTTGTAATAGTCCATATCTATGTCATAGACTAAAGTTAACTATTATCCCCGACTCATGTGCTTCGATACTTACGAGTCTACCAGTGCAAATAGATGATATTCATGTGGTCTACAGGCCGTTGGTCTACTTTTCAGGTATGTCAATACCACCTGGGATAAACCCATTTGTTCCACTATTAATTTGGTCTTATAGCCGTTCAGTCTACGCTAGACTTGGTCTAATACTCAGGTATTCTAATTCTCATTTAGTCTAATGTCGAGTTAGTCTAATTTCCACTTTGTCTAATTATTCTTTTTCTTCTTTGTCACATGAAACTTTGATTCATAAACAGTTCATCTAAAAGTGGTCTATTAGATGACATTGGTATAGCCTGGAAATTCGACACTAAGCCAAATAGATATTACTTAACTGGGTTTAACCACAATATAAATTAGATAACAATTACATGGTAAATTGTCAAATTAGAGCAAATACTAAGTAGACGTTATGGTTCTAGACGAACTAGCATTAGACCATGCCGGATGAGACCAAATGAAAAGTAGCCGCCGAAGTGGATGTAGACCAGGGGCCCATCTTACAAAGAGTTGCGATTGATTCGATCAATCGCACAATCAACTATGGAAAGCCAACAGAGTCAACATTTGAAAATGCATGTTTGTTCAAAATTGCTTCTAGATATGAATGTATATGCATAAATTCATTGATTTCTTGACAATATGATGTGTTCTCCTTTGTTTACAAAGGACATTTTGCAAATTTCCTGTAGAAAAAATTATGACACTGATGGATTTCCATAGAGTTATGATTGATTGGATCAATCGTAACTCTTTGTAAGACGGGGGCCCATGTGGCAATATACTATATAAATGCTCTATGCACATCACCGTAAATGAGTTTAAATATAGCTCGACATAGTATACATTTACAGTACAGGCCTTAGGCTCAGCGCAGGTGAACAACACTAAACCACCATGGAAACATGAAAAATAAAGAAATTTACAATGAAAATGTACAGAATAATTAAATATCTTTTCTCTTTAAAATACAAATTTCCTCTCTTTAATGCCACGCCTAGACAAGAAGGAATAATACTAGAAGTACGTATTCGTTAAGTACTTAAATATTTGGTGGTACTGTATAACTGTCATTGGCACATAAACAAATTAAAAAGAGCCATCAACAAGAAACATTCTCAATGATTGATACAATATGGGTTAAAAAAGGTTCTTCCTCTTTCTCCTTTTTCATTATAATAATATATCCCTCCAAAATTAAACAAAAATACACTTTCTTTTCAACTAACAATTTCGCTAGAATTTAAATTGATGAAATTAATTAAATAACCGATCATGGTGCATACGGAAAAGTAAAAATTTAGTGACGAAAGCGTCATACTCATTGAACATGATTTATACAAAATGAATCACAAAAATACATGTTGGGTAAAACAAAGTCTTCAGGTTATCGAACGACAAGTGGTAATGTTGGGGAAACGAGATAACTTAGCATTTTGAAAAGACTGGGGAATTCTGTTTTCTAGAATCTAAGAACTTTTCCTTGCCAAATAAAATAGTAACAAAACTGCTGAGGTGGGGGGAAAACCTTTGTTTACAAGTCGAGAGTTAAAACCGCTATAAACCTTGCTTCCAGGGAGGGATCAATTCAAAGTTAGTTGGGCATGTTGATCCAATTTTATAACAACGCCCGCCTGACGAACGGAAGGTCGCAAGTTCTGAGTCATACTGAGTCATAACAAAGACTTGAAAATGAGACTCTCTTCTATCAAGGCGCTACGTATTTTGGAACGGAGAAGGGTATGTTATGCAGAACCAATTGGGAGAACAGTCCATAAGAGCTGAAATGGCTACCCTGGGTAAAATATGAAGTTATAACTTTTTTATAATAGGTCAAAATGCCACTAGAAACTAGATGACGCTTGTAACAAGCAGGTGTCATCTTCAAGTAGCAGTTAGAAGAATGACCTTAAAGGTTGGCCCAAAGACTATAGACTGGCAGAACTGCCAACTTTTTTACCCCGCTTTCAGGAAAAAATTACTGAAATAGGAGGGGAACTTTCTTAAATACACACAAACCAATGAAAGCGATCAATGTATTAATCAGGGAGACGTTGACAATATGCAGTTTTCACTCGAAAATCCGTCGATTTTCAGGGAGCCTCCTTGACAATCCCTGCCTGACAGGCAGACTTGGCAGCCCTGGACTGGTCGATAGGGAAGACAGTCAATATTTGACAAAGCAAAGCGGTAGAACACAAGCACAGGGGACACAGTTCGTTCTAGATCATCCTAGCTTCGCAATGACATGGCAGGACAGAATGTTAATCCCATGTACCGGAAGTTACTAGATCCTTGTGACCAGGAGGGAACATCTCCTCCGGATAGAGGAACCTGGCCACCTTATTCCTTAGGAGTTTGATGAAGGAACGTGGTAGGATCGACCTTGATTCTTCTAGTCTGTAGTTGTCGTATATCTCGGGATGTGCTATGACCTCTAATAATGCTGTTAGGACCTCTTTATTCTACACAGTAAAGTCAAATAATAAAATAAAAATATTTATATTACATTCAGGAGTACAAAATAACATGTGAGATAATGATACTTTATTTCGATTGTTAAATGGTGCTTATTGCATCAGAACGACATATGTTAGTACTTTACCGCTGCATCATTAGGCCCTACCCCGGTCATTAGATTCTTGCTTGCCCGCTTAAGATACATGCATAATCTCCACTCCTTGGGTAGTATTCCAGCAATTGCTGAGCAAATGACATGTTAAGATCTGAGATAACAAGTGTGAACTATTTGGGCAGACTTTTATCCCCCATGCCGCTTTCCCGACAACCCAGGTGACATAAAGAAAACTCTATAGTTTTATTCCAATGCAGATTTTGGTACATACGGTTTGATATGTCTGAACAGATCTACGGCAGTTTCCGGTGGTGCTTCATTAAACCAAAATGATATTGATTATACAAACCTTTAGAATTTCTTGGTGATACTCTGATTCATATAGCCTTCCATCCCCCACGATGTCTTTCATTAGATCTTCATACGTTTCTGAAAGAGGCAGAGTAAACAGCTCGTCAAATTAAGCATCCAGCTCAGGATCATACCTATAAAATCTATTTAAAGAGGGTATTGGCATTTTAAAGACCTAAATAAGGTCTCCTAATTTATGAGTGAGATTTGATACTTAAAATTTGAGATTCCTTCCACAAAATTCACAAATTAGCTCCAAGTAACAATACATGGTCAAAATATAAGAGTTAATATCTGGGTTAATATCAATTAAAAAAAGTGCATAAATAAATTCTCGTGATCGGGGGGATTATAATAACCTAAAAGCTTTGGTGATTTATGAGTATTCTTGTGGTCAAGGCAGTATGAAATCAGCTACATTGTCAACTTACCATCGTACATTGCGTAGTGTATTCGGAAGCCTTTGGCTGCATGTGCTGCGTCCGTTGTGAACCTGATCCACACTCGTTTAGATTGTGCAAGGAACGCGATGGGACGCGTAACATTCTCACACGTCTCAAATGAAGTTGTAGAATAAGGCGATGCTGCAAGAAAAGGGAAATACCAAAATGCATCAACCCTGCTGGAAAGAACAGTGTCAGAGTGTTCACAGTGTGCTCAAAGTGTGTTTTTGATGTGTTCTTAGTGTGTTTACAGTATGTTCTTAGTGTGTTCACAGTGTGTTCACATTGTGTTCTTAGTGTGTTTACATTGTGTTCTTAGTGTGGTCATATTGTGTTCTTAGGGTTTTCACAATGCGCTTACAGTGTGTTCACAGTGTGTTCTTAGTGTGTTCAAATGTGTTCGTATTGTGGTCAAACTGTGTTCTTAATGTGGTCACATTGTGTTCTTAGGATGTTCACAGTGTGTTACATTGTAATCACAATGTATTCATGTGTTTTTTATGTGCTCTTGATGTTCACAGTATGTTTTTAGTGTGTTCACAGTGTGTTTACAGTGTGTTCATAGTGTGTTTAAATGTATTTTTGATGTGTTCTAGTGTGCTCTCAATTTTTTTTCGAAGTGCGTCTTGATGTGTTCTTGGTGTGTTCACAGCATGTTTAGTGTGTTTACAGTGTGTTCACAGTGTGTTTACAGTGCTCACAGTGTGTTCATAGTGTGTTTACAGTGTTCACAGTGTATTCACAGTGTGTTCATAGTGTGTTTACAGTGTTCACAGTGTGTTTACAGCGTGTTCGCAATGTGTTTACAGTGTGTTCACAGTGTGATAACAGTGTGTTCACAGTGTAATAACAGTACATGTTCACTGTGTGTTCAGTGTGTTCTTAATGTGTTCACAGTGTGTTCATAGTGAGTACTCAGAATATACAGAGTGTGTTCAAAGTGTATTCACAGTGTGTTCAGTGTGTTCACAATGAGTCCACATTGTATTCAGTGTGTTCACAGCATGTTCAAAGTATGTTCATATAGTAGACATAATTATTTCCAAGAGATAATTTCTTAACTTTCCCAGATTTTTTTTTAGGGGGAAAAACAATTTCCATTTTTTCTGACTGTTATGATAGTATACAACGCTTAGAAACAATATATTAAGCGGTAAATAAATGTTGCATATTATGGTGATTATAATGTTTATATTGTTGCTATTATTACTTTTTTAGTAACATTGATATCATTATTCTAAATACTATCATCATTACTATAATTTTTATTTTCAACGATATTATTGCTATAAATATGATTATCATTATTATAATTGCGGGGATATTAAAAAATCTTACCTGTTTTTCTAATGACCACAATGTCACCGCATTGGTCCTCTCTTCGTAGGAAGATCTCTGAAACTACAAAGATGACCTTTCGACCCTTTGGTGGTTTGATATGCCATGTGCAGTCTACATTGGCAGGGTAATCCCCAGGAAAGTTTGGTGTCTCGATGTATCCGACGTACTGGCCAATTTCAGCTCTGCATGTCGTATCTGAATAAAGGAGAAGACAATAATGGAAGCACTATAACACACAACGCATTTTAGATAAAATCGAGAACTTACAAAATAATGATTCACTGGATGAATAACTACAAAGTGAGAAATGCATTGACATAATTATCATCATTGCTATCGATGATGATACAGAATGATCATACAGAAGTAAATCAGACTGTCAAAATAATATTAAATGGGCTTACTGATTTTTCAGTAATAACTGATTTTTTCAGTTATTTTCAAAATGTTACAATGAAATTCATTTTCAAGTAGCTCTTCTTTTCTTTGTATTATGCCACAATCACACCTCCTATACTGTCTTCAATCAGACCAAAGATTGGCCACTTTTGAAATAAAAAGTAATAGCTTTATTCAGTCTGGAGTCGGTTTCACAGGTGCGACGTGTGGCGGAAAGTACCTTTGCACTGATCTCCATCAGCGACTCCATTTTCATCCGTGGTGGTGTTGCCAGGGCAACGGATGCAGTAGTTCATAGCTGGGTGTGGTTGATACCATCCTCTGTGGCATCTCTCGCAGGAGTGGGTTGTGACGTTATAATACGTGCCAGGTCCACAGTGTTCTGCATCAAAGGATTTAAAATTCCATTCTCAATCATCTTCTTTCATCATAAACATTAATTTTCAATTCTGAATATATCTCAATTCTGCATAACAAACTTAATTTATCATATGCATTTAACTTCATGTGTGGCTGCTGTGTCCTCAAGCATAAACAATAAACATTAGTTGAGTATTTCAGATTTTTCTCGTGTTAACATTTCATTTATCTACATTTTGTACTGAGCGTAGTAATGATTAATTCATTGCTTCCATTTGTCTATTTTATTTATGCTGTATATCCTTTATCCACGATAAGATGCAGTCTTGATTTACACCTATGTTACTATGCATTAAATTTTAGTCTTTTTTTAAACAAATTTTATGTGTAAATATTATGTCTTTTTTATACATGACAAAGATGAAAAACAGTGTCCTGGGTTCTGTAACACAAAGATTAGTGATTAATTGTACACTTGATTTTTACGACTGATTGTACATTGTAGTCAATGGAATCAGTCGTAGAAAAATGTTTAAAGATCATTGCTAAGCTTTGTGTTACGGACCACTGATCTTGATATCCTGTTTAAATATATTTGAATGAAATAAAATAAATATCATTGTTTATATTGAGTGTTTCTTTTGCAATTATAGAATATTGAATGTATCACAGTTAAAGCATCGTCTATTTCATTTTGCTTTTTGACCCATATTTGAAAATTCTTTGTTCTAATACACTACTCAAAAAAAGTTAAGGACCACTTTTTAAAACGTACATAAAGATTTTATACAAGGTGTTTTATTTCTGGAAATACCTCAGTACAACTGTCCTAAATGTCCTTAAACACGCTGTAATCAATTTCACGCATGGGTGGTTTCAGTTGTTGCACAATGTCTCTCGCATCACTGCACATCCTGAAAAGTGGGCCCCGAGGGGTATCAGCTACCGACATGAAGTGGTAAAAACGAATGTCTGAGTGTCTTTCAGGCAGTTCAGTAACGAGTGTGACCACCTCCTGCAGCAATAACGGCTTCACAGCGCTGTCTCATGGAGCTGATGAGGCGATTGATGTCTCTGACGTCCAGTGCATCCCATGCAGCCTCCAGAGCCACACCCAGCTGCTGCAGTCCAAGTGGATGGGCTTCGAGCTGCTCGAGACTCCTCCCCATCATGTCCCAGACGTGCTCTATCGGGTTTAAGTCCGGGGACCTCGCTGGCCACTCCATACGCTCAATCCCCTGGCTCTCAAGGAACTCGGTCACCACCCTAGCTCGGTGGGCACGGGCATTGTCATCCATGAAAATGATGTTTTGTCCCACATTTTCTGCAAATGGCACCACTATAGGTTCAAGGACCTCATCCCTGTACCTCACTCCTGTCATTGCTCCCCCTGGGACCACGTAGAGACGAGTACGGTTGGCGTAGGTGATGCCTCCCCACACCATGACGCTGCCTCCCCCATAACGGTCATGTTCTGCAATACAGGGGTCTGCAAATCTCTCTCCTGGTCGCCTCCAGACTCTCGAACGTCCATCATTGTGGTCAAGGGAAAATCTGCTCTCATCTGTGAACAGAACTCTACGCCATTGCTGTCTGGTCCATCTGACATGCTCCCGGGCCCAGTTGAGACGAATTCTTCTGTGAGCAGGGGTGAGTGGGACACACTGAGCTGGTCGTCTGGCATGCATATTGGCTCTGTGAAGTCGGTTACGGATTGTTTGAGTGGAAACAATCACTCCAGTTGCTGCAGCGAAGTCATTGTTGAGGCGGCGTGCACTGTGAAAGCGGTTGCGGAGGCTGAGATTCGTCAAGTAGCGATCATCTCTAGGGGTTGTCGAAACTGGTCGGCCACTGCGGGGTCTCTCGGAGTATAGCCCTGTCTCTCGGCGTCTTTGATTTGCTCTGCTAATGACACTGTGTGACACGCCCATCATTCTGGCTACTCTTCGCTGACTGAGGCCAGCTTCCAGCATCCCTAGGGCTCTGGCTACATCTGTTTCACTTAGGTGGTGTCTTGGCATTGCTGTTGTAGGCAAGTTGTTGATTGTACAGACTAAAGACGGAAAATGCTTTGGAAGACACTTGTCTTATGGCCCACTGCAATGATGCCAGAGACATCATGAAAGAACTGCATGTGTGAAATTGATGTCATTGTGTTTGATGGCATTCTGGACAGCTGTATCTTGGCATTGCTATTGTCAGCAAGTTGTTGATTGTAGAGACTAAAGACAGAAAATGCATTTGAATCCACATTTGTACCACTTCACAATGGGCCCACTTTTCAGGATATGCAATAATGCGAGAGACATCATGCAACAACTGAAACCACCCATGTGTGAAATTGTTACAGGGTGTTTGAGGAGATTCAAGACAGCCATATTCGGGTATTTCTAGAAATACAACACCCGGTTTGAAAATTGTATACACACATTAAAAAGTGGTCCTTAACTTTTTTTGAGTAGTGTATATGAAATATTTTCTTCTGTTATTACATTATCATATTTTGACAAGTTTCAGCAAACACACATTTAAGCAATAATCAATGTGATAAATCCTAGATTCAGCCCCTATGATCAACCGCTATGTTTCATTATGTTCAAGGTACGAACCCTTTCTTACCTTTTGCTAGACAGTCAGCAAATGATGTAGCTCCGTAGAACCGGGTCAGTAGTCCGCCGTTACATGGTAGGCAATGAGTACGACCAGACTCAGGTTGATAAGACCCTACTGGACACGGGTCACATGGCTGGAAACCATCTACAGAGTGCTCTCCAGGTCGGCATTGACCTATGGCACAAGGATTGTAAGAATATTGATGATGACAATTCTTATTTACCAAGGGTGGTAACGACATATTTGCTCTTACACAAGTATTCCTCTGCTAATTTCTCTGAAGATGAAGATATAAAGGGACTGTTAAGATTGTGATGGGGATTTGGGTTCGGAATAATGCGAAGATAAGGACCGAGGTTTAGGTAATAAGGTTTAAAGCTGGATTTATGTTTGGGTTAATGAATTCACTTTTCACTAGAAGCTATTACCGCGGGAGCTGATGTCATGGAAGAGTCTACAGTCTTATACCTGGAACACCAGATAAGAAGGCATGAGATGTATGAAAGAAAGAAAAAGATGCAACTCCAGAAAACTCAACTTTTTTGTCGTTTATAATCACAATATTGCCTCTGACAAATTAAAAAAACAATTACAAAAATAAATAATAGTAACAAAAAATAATTAAAAAATCATTAAAATAGAAAATGCTTGGGATATTAATTTTGATATATTTTTCATAGTAACATCATTAAATGTCTCATTCATAATAATCATACACACACCCCACACACACACACCCACCCTCACACCTCCATACACACACACACACACACACACAAGGATCAAAGATAAAGAACAATAGCAAAAAAGGAAAGAAAGAGAGAGAGAGAGACAAGATAAAAGGGAAATTAACCATACCTCCACATTCTGTTATATGACGGGCCCCCGTCACATCAAACTGTTGATCCTGCTGGGGGCACATGCGGCATTCTAACTGTCCTTCCTCATCCTGATAAGTGCCCGCTGCACAGGGTAGACAGCCCCCACTCCGTGCATGGTAATACGTACCCATGCTGCACGCCACTATATTATGAATTAACAGAATTAAAGCGATTAATATCGAATTAAAAGGGCATTAAATTTCAGCTTTTATGTGCTGATTTGACTATTGATATTCGTTTTTATTTATTTTATACCGCACGCATCTGGAAATTTTAGTGCGACTCTAAAGACGACCGCACACCTTACGATTGGTCTGCGACCCGATTTTTTGAATAAAATGTAGTAAAATTTGATGCTGATATTGAGACTTGGAATATCTTACTGTGTAATGTTCTAAATCATCGTACGAATACCTGTGTTCAAATCTGTGACTGTGCTATCATCCTTCTTAGAATAAAAGCGAATTTAATATCTAGTCGTAATGACGTCATAGCAGTCGTACGATTGCCTTTGAAACTAATTTGGCCTTTACTCTAAAATAAAGGCTTGTAATCTTTCAAAATGGTTATATTAGTATTCTTCAATTAATTTTAACCTCAAATAAAATGATATGTTCCATTCACTTTTTCAGAAAATGAGCAAAATGCGATTTGTTCCAAAATCGGATCGCGAACAGTCGTAAGGTGTGCGTTAAGTCATACTTATCACTTTGTGAAAGAGCCCTCGTCACTCACCACATCGTCCTGCATCGATCATAACATGGCCCAGTGGACAGCTGGCTTCGGAGACATCGGTCACGTTGAGGTTCCGACTCATCTCGTACTCGTTGCCGTCGATCTGAACTACGAAATGATCTCGTTCGATGGCCCTCCGGAGCTTGGTGATCAACCGTTTCATCTTCCGTTCCGACTTCTTGCGTACACATTCCAAATCACATCGGGCTAGAGAACAGTTGACAGAGATAAAATGGTATGTCTCGTAAGACTACAATAAACGTACATACAGCATTACTCTACTTTCTTGCTCAAGGTACGATTTATTCATCGAATCAATCAAACAATACAATCATTTATTTTAGCTACTGTATAACGCAATAGGTTTGGGACCCCTAAAGAAGCAGAGCTTATAAAGGGCGGGGCATTAATGAAGGGAATTATTAAAACAAGGCAACAGTGTACAAAACATTACAACAACAACAAATACTGATGAATAAAAGCATTTACAACTGCAAACTCGAGAGTGAACTCTGGAAACAGAATTAAAACAAAACATCACACTACAGACGTAAACCTATTAACGCACCCGCGCCCCTAACACACGCACCCGCGCCCCTAACACACACACACGCAACCCTCACCTACAAATATGGCATTCCAAGATTTAAAATAAGATATTCGTGATCTCTACAATACATAGTTTTCACATACACTTTTTTCGAATACTTTTTCCGAATGTGTACAACCTGGAAGAGCGTGCACAACTTATATTATGGAACGCGCACTACTAATATAACAGTAGGCCATGTAACTCAATTTGGGTGGAGCAAGGAACTTACTTTTTGCTGATTAATAAATTAATTTTGAGGAAACCCACATCAAAACGATGGTATATTTTATTTTCTTCAGTGTCGGAACATCGGATCTCCGAATCTACTACTTCCATACGCTGCAAAAAGGCCGGTGTTAATTTAACGCCAGCCTGGTATCTATATCGGAACACACCAGAGAGGTGTTAAAACAACACCGGTTTGGCGTTAGGCTAACACCAATTTGGCATCTAAGCAACACTAATTAGTGTTAAGCCAACATCGGTTTGATTCTAAAGTGTTGTTGTTTCAACACTTTTCTGATATCTTCCGATATTGTTGAGGCTGGTGTTAAATTAACACCGGGGTTTTGCAGTGTATCGTTGCTGAATCAAAATAAAGGTCAAATGAAATCCTTACATGTCTCTCCATTGAGCCTGGCTCTGATGACGATCTCCACATAAGCCGTGATCAATGATCCACTTCCCCCATCATCCGTGATCGAGGAGGAAGACGATGTCAGTCGACCAGCCATTCGTTTTCTCCTCGCAGCAGGTTGTTGATCACAGCTAAGATTGAGAAAACTCACCTCACAATCTCTCCGACATCCTCCGGCTATAAAAGGTTAAAGTTTAGAGGTAATCCGTTATCCATTTTCGCAAAGAAAACATAACTCTCCTCAATCGAACTTCAAACAACTTTGCTTTAATTTTGTATTTGTTTTCGTACTATTTTGGCATATTTCAACTTTTTAATTGTTTACTATTGTTTATATTTATCTATTTATTACTTAAGTCATCTGTTTATTTACTCATTTATTTGCTTATTTATTTATTCAATCTTTTATTCAGTATTGGGGAAGGATTAAGTTTAACAATATGTAACGACGTATAAGCTGTAAGATTTTAACCGTAAAGATCCTTTGCTCTAAATTACAAAAGGATATACAACAAAAACGAAAAATCTAGATGATTTACCATACATTTTTAGAAAGGAAAGTAGATAAATACACATCTTTTTAATGGAATTTAAAAAAATTCTTTTCAGGATTGACGTCAGAAAAATCTTGTAACCCTGAGTTAAAATGTGATTCAAACGGAGACAAAATATTAAAATCATTAACCATACATTTTGAGAAAGGAAAATTAGATAAACAGACATTTTCAATGTGGAATATAAAAAATCTTTTAGGAAATGACGTCATAGAATGTAAACAAAATCATAATCACAACATATGAAGTGGAGCTTTTCGAAAGCAAAAAAAATGCATGAGAAATTACATGCATATAAAGTTAGTCAGTACTATTGAAGGTGAAAACTCGAGATGTCAATTCTTCACTATTATTTAAATGCTCTATTGTATCAAATTCCAAATGTTCATATGTTCATCGACTCGATAATGCAGCAACACAAGTAACCTCGATCGAACATAATATGATCGTGATGTCACAATGTTTAAGGAAAGATTAACCATGTTTTACATTTATTGGAGAAATACATCGATCTATTAAAAATGTAATCTATTGTATACTTGTGTGTCATACCATCGATTCTCTTATTTGCATACCACAAAAAACTAAATGCAAATCTTAAAATTCAATAGCAAGCGACCGTCTCATTTGATATCATAATTTGCTGTAATGGTTGACATTGTGTTTGATTGATATTTCTCATTACATTCAAATCAACCTGTTGGCAATTTATCATTATGATAATTACAGTTGAGATCATTACTTCTGACACACCATTACACTGAAAAAACGGTGTTTATTTCACAGCAGCCCGGTATGTTTATCGGTCCAAACCAGAGAGGTGTTGAAACAACACCAGTTTAGATTCAAACCGATATCGGTTTAACACTAATTGGTGATGCTTAAATGCCAAATTGGTGTTAGCCTAACGCCAAATTGGTGTTGTTTCAACACCTCTTTTGAGTGGACCGATATAAATACCAGGCTGGTGTTAAATTAACACCGGTGTTTTTCAGTTTAGTATTATATTCAAACAAAGAACAGCCAATGGTAGTAAAAAGAAACATGATCTTTGAAAAAACACAACTTTCATACACTTATCAATGAAAATATTTTTATAGCACATCATGCAGAAGGGTACTAAAAGAACTATTAAAAACAGTCATTAATCATTCTAGCTATACTCCATTTTCATGCAGGCCATTCTGGGTAGATATGCCCTTTTAAGCATGGAAAATAGGAAAGTGCCGAACTAGTCTATTAGAGCATACAAGTGTAATAAAGCATCATGCAGAAAGGTTTTGAGATGGAAGTGGGTATCATTGAAGAGATTTGGTTTGGAAGGGCGCTTTTATAGCTATATATTTTTTAATCTTTTTTCCCCCATTTTTTCTGTTTTATCTCATTAAATATTTCAATGTATTAGGGTTTTGAGAAGACTAATGCAAGAGCATTGCTCTCAGTTCTTTATTTCTCACATTTAATTAGAACTTGTCATTTGGCACACAATGAAAAGATCATTGGAATATCACTCAATATTTCCCCAACATAGATTCTTTAAAGCGCCCTCTCTTGAGTAAAAAGGGATAGGGACATGCCATAAGAAATGCCGAGAAAGAGGATAACGATATCGGGTTTTGAAAGTCAGATAACCATGGTAAAAGACGATAACATGATCAGAGGGTAAACATTAACATGGAACTCACGGTATGAGGCGTTTGACCCGACCCGACCCTGTTGACACACCATTTCCGGGGCATAGGTGAGAGGTCATGGCGCTTCTTGTTATAATTCGAAATATTGAGGGCTGTAAAAATGTGAACCAAAGTTCTCAGAAATCCTTCTCGGGATTGAATTGTGAACGTGAGAGCATTATGGTGCAAGGCCTATTTTAAACATGCAAATAAAAAAGTAACTTTAAAAAAGCATGATCTTGTGGCAAATTTTAGTCAATTTTCGTTCAACTGCAAAAGGCTTTAACTAAAAAAATATTGGCAATGAATTCATGAGAGCAATCAGAGCATCCAAAAACGTGCCTAGGCGAGTTTCATTCATGGATGTCAATGAATGTGTTCAATGAAAATAAGTGCAATAAAAAAAAGTTTTTGCGAATTTGTGGTTCATTCCATTCAAAATATTCTTTGTGCCTCTGTATTTGTGAATATCGAGGAAGAGAGATGGAAGCGTGTACTAGTATGTCAAGACTGTGCTTTCAGATAATTGGTTTCGGTGCAGAAACGGCGTTTTACCGTCACTGGCGAGGGATGTAGAATTGAAGTTACGGCTCTCCCATGCCGCCGATGAGGGCGCTGGTGGGTCAGCAGGGTCAAAGGTCGACTCAGTGTTAGACTCGTCGGGCAGGCTTTCAGTACCTGATAACCTTTGGTTGATGGTTTTGGAAAGTTGGCGTGTGACCCGTCGCTGTAGCTCACAACGGCTGGTGGAGAAGAAAAGGCGTGCCTTTCGACTAACCATTGGGACGTCAGTCGAAGCTGAAACGAAGTAAACAAAATATGTGAATTACAAGAGCTGTTCAGATATCGAAGGGTTATTTTAGCTCTTAGAAACAAAGTGTAATAAGGGTTAAATAAATAGTCGATTTATCACAAGCCCGGGATCTATATAAAAGCCACAACAGAGAAGTGTTTAATAACACCAGTTTGGTTTTGGTCTAACACCAGATAGGTGTTTATACAACACCAAATAATATTAAAACAGCATCAGTTTGGTGTTGTTTCAAAATTCAAAAGTTGCAAAATGACACAATATTGAAAGCCACTGTTCTTAGTGATGAGTCTTTTTTTTCATGAACCATCAACATTAACATGGACCCCTCTGCACAAGCAAACACATAATAAACAAACAATCATGCATGGGTATTACAAACCACGACTCAAACCATGTTATCTCACAGAATCATCACTACATAAACCACAACAAAACATCAAAATTGAAGGAGCAGGGGCTTGATTTGACTAGACTTTCACCTCTATTGACACAGACAAAACAATCATGTTCTGTATTGACCCTTCATGACTTTTTCTGCTCTATTTTGCAGCTTTTCAATTCAGACCTCATCCAACACTTTTGAATATTGCTCTTTTCGTGATAGCATGATCATAACAAGCATGGTATTATTTTAAAGAAAATTTAATGACCTTTTTAATGATATCAAATATGCATTGTGTAAAATTGGGAGTCGGGAGAAATTAATGGCCAAACTCAGATTTCCAAACTTTTTGTTTTGTTTTTGCGGGGGTTATAACCAGTATCTGGTTACCTGACATCCTGGCGCCACTGCGTGTCCAGTGACATTCCAATATCTTACCCGAACAGCTAGGAAGTGTATCATTGGTCGCGCCATGAGTCCATTCGAAATGCGTACTCTCGCCGCACTGGTAGTTGAACGTTCCTTGTCCTGAAGCTATGAAGTGCGAGTTGGACTCGCAGAATAGAGAACAGACCTCGTCGGTACCCTCTGTGGCGCACTGGAGGATAGCACGGGCTGGTGTCCTCAGCGGAAGACATCTAGTGGCTGCTCGTTCGAAATATAGGTATTAGTAAGATAATAGTATGAGTGTTATACACCTGTAGAAGTTGCACAATGTACAGAGATTTCTGGCTTGTCCTTTTATAGTGAATATGGACTTTACGTTTTAGGACGGGAAAGTTCCTGATGTTAACTATTAATAAGAATTCAGTCGAGCATGTGAATAATGTAAACTATCAAATGCTCAAAACGCTACACAACCAAGATCTACAAAGAGATCTACAGGCCTAGTTATGTTACAGACACACAGACGAAACCTTTTATAAACGTACCGATATGATGCTATTGTCAATAACGTAAACGTTTTGGTTAGCCTTGAGTCAATTTCGCTTGTGTCACTTGGCATTTATGAGATCATCACATAGGAAGCCACCTTTAAGACGATGGGCATATTTGAATGGCATATATTCTTGGGAGATACTAAGAAAATAACAAACAAGATATAATCAATACCTATACAATCTTTCCTATTTGGATGAAGTTTAAAACCTTCTCTGCAGAAACACTCGTAGCTTCCCTGTGTATTATGACAACCATGCTGACATCCTCCGTTGTTGATCGAACATTCGTCAACATCTACAGAGAAAAAAGAAAGTTTGTAATGATTATGTTCATGTAGAGAAAATATGTTTTGTCGCAGGGGCTGATGGTTGACAGTGAACAATGATTAATAACATCACCTGATGACTAGCACAAGATAATAATAATAACGATGATAGTAAGAACGAAAATTGTAAATGTTACACATGGTTCCACAAGGGTACACAGTAGGGCCAGCACTGTTCATGAGAATCCACCTACCTCCGCAGTGTGTTATTCCATACGCTTGGAAGCCTGCATCGCAAAGACATCTGAAGCTTCCCGGGAGATTGACGCAGGAGTGATCACAGGTATCATTCATAGCGCATTCATTTACATCTATATAGAATAAAGAAAACCCACTAAGAATGATATCGACACTGTAACACGAAGGTTAACGATTAATCGCTACTTTGAAAGAACAATTCTGATTGGTTCCCAGCTAATCTACTTAGCAAAATGCGCATTCAACGGTGACCATGGTAGGCTAATTCATTTAGCGATTAATCGCCAACCTTTGTGTTACGGGCAAATTGTGAATAATCTACATAAGTATTCGATCTTACCATCCTTGACACATCTGAAAGTAGGAAAGGTCCACAGCAATATAAAGACAGTTTCTTTGACAAGGTTAAGAACTGCCATCGGGTAAGATGATATGACATTTTCCATTCATTTAAAGTTTGATGCAGAATGCATTTCACACCAAATTTTCACCTGGGTCGAGTGCAGCACAGTGTGGATGAATTTCTTGCTGAAGGAAAACACGCCATGGCTAGGATTCAAATTCACGACCCTCTGTTTGAAAGGCGAGAGTCAGAACCACTAGACCACGAAGCGCACATAGCTCACCGCAAATTCTTTTTTTTTTGCTTACCTTCACATGCAAGTCCTTCTGACGTAAGCTTGTACCCTTTGGGACATGTACATTCATATGAACCTAAACGATTCGTACAAAAATGAGAGCAACCGCCATTATCCACCATGCATTCGTCACGGTCTGAAATAAAGAATCAATTTAAATCTATTTCAACCATGAAATATAATAAAATATAACATACATTAGCATCAAACGAGATGGTTATTAATTAATTTATTTATTCATTCTGTTTTATATATACCAAGGGTAGTATCTCTAGTATAGAACTGCTTTATAAGAGATCCCTGCACAGTTAAAATACATCCATAATACAATACATGGCAGGAGAATTATTAAACATGTGTACCATAGCATATAGAAAGATGTAACGATTAACAAAACCAGAAAACGGTAATAACGGTACCATACAAGATAAAAAAATAGCACGTTTCAATTCGTTGAGGATAAATACATATATTTAACAGAAGTCATTCAAAGAGCTGCAAGATGTCATTATAAATATGGAGGTCTAATCCTTGTTTTCTTTTTTAGTCAAAGTTCTTATTTAAACATGAATGATATACACCAATGTCAATGGCGGAAATATCTCCCCAAAGGTAGGGGGGCCAGAGGCTAGAACATTTGACAAGAAAAAAAGGGTTATCACCCAAAATGTCAGGTCATTTCGACCTAAATAAATTTGACAACCCAAAAAATAAATATTTAAAAAAAGGCTATCACCCCAAAATTAAGGTCATCTCATCGTCCAAAATATATTTCATTTCGATTTTGAATGATGTATTTCTTTCCATCACAAAATAAAAGAAATAGTAGGGGGACATTTGATATTTTGCCCCCCCCCCCTACTATTTTGGGTAGGGGGGACACTGTGAACACACTGTCGTTCTGGCAGGGTTCGGCACCAGATGGACTCTCTGGACAGGTCTCGTACTCACCATTACACGTCCGCCCATCGGCCAGCAGGTCAAAACCTTCAGGACAGCTGCACTGCACACCAGTCGGTGTGTCCTCACACTCCCGATCACATCCACCGTTGTTCAGACCGCATGTCTCTGTGGACAAAGTAGCGACCATTAAGTAGCAGCAGAAGATATTATACAGTCTGAGGACTTCTTCAAGTCATTGCACTTATTACGGGTAAACTTTTAACAATCTCGTATACATTAATATTCTCTGAAGTATTGTATCGTCAAGGTGCTAAGTGTTTATTAAGAGTCGTATGGCTCTTATTGACAGGACTGATTATGTTTAGAGGCCCATGTAGTTGACCAACAGCTTTCTTTGATTTGCATGATTTCTGCAATGGGGTTGTGATATTTCATTGACTTGAGCGATGTTTTCCATCATGTTCCTCCAAGATATTGAATGAAAGACCCCATCACTTCATTACTACATAATACATATATATATGTATATATATATATGCATATATATATATGTTTTTTTCATTCAATACGCATTATTGATATTATCACGTCCATAAATCTCGTAATGGAGATATCATTCCCGAAAAATTGTAATTCCACTATGGTTTTCGTGATTCTGTCTGTCAATCGAATAACTTTAACCTACTGTTACTTAAACCTCATTTGATTACATTTATGTGACATTAATATTAAAATTTTCAATAAATGCAAAAAAAAATAATAATAATAACCATGCACTATGTATTACGAGGATAATCAACAATCAACTCATAAGAGTAAAAAAAAACCTAACTCAAATAAGAAAAAAATAATTCAAATCTAAACATTTGAATTACAAACTCACACAGGTCTGTTTTTTGGTTTCTTTTGGGAGATATCCGCTGTTTATAAAACGTCGTTTTAAGAGATGGATCTTTTGTTCTTGAATGGATTTGATACGAAGACAGATAATGATATACTTGGTACTATCAATATCATAATGCATTTTCTATAAACAGCGTGAATTTGAATAAAAAGCCAAGTGATATCGAAATTCTGTCGGTCCTCCAGCAAATATGAATAAATAGGTTTTCCTCCAGTAATTTGGGTGTTTTTGGCTTGAAATTGCAAGAACTTAACAAAAGACAACAAAATGTATCTGCAGTGATTGACTTTGCGCGGAAAGTACCGATTATTTCATCAGGAGCCATTTCATAAAGCACTTTATTACACTTATGGGAAATTTGCACTTGCTTATAACTACCATGGTAACGGGGCCAGCCAGCCAATCCACGCGGAGGTTTCAATGGTAATGTCTACAATGGTAAAATTGATCACAAATTTCTATGGACGTGAATGGATGAGAACATGAATCACGCGGTTAGTAAGTACGCGAGATGTGTCAATTGTCACTTCATAGACCGAGAATGATTTTTTTACAAAAAAGAATACCTTTCTAAAAAGAAAGGAATTCATTTAAATATACCCAGTAAGCAGTATCATCTGCAAATTTTAATACTATCAAAGATCTTTTTAAAAGTTTGCAGCCCCTTGGTAGGACTATCGGCGTAGAAAAGTGACTAACAAAATAATACCAATCTGCAGCGGCAATTTTTGTAAATCTTTGGATATGAGAAGTGTTTTCCTTATTATGAAATACTATTGTCTTGATTTGCGCATATTAGCCGTGACCCTTAGATCATCTTTGATACAAAAAAAGGAGTCTTTAATGGTGCATTGTCGTCCCTCGTTCAGCTCTTGCGCCGACCAGCCGTGGAATTGGGGAGTTCTCGATGTGCACGTCCACTGGTGGATGTCACGTAAGTACGTCATAACAACCTACTTTTTGTTCACGGTTTACCAAGTCGACGAAATGAAAGAAGGTGGCACACTGCGCATGCCCAGACTCAACGATTGGCGCATCACATTTCAACTGTTTGTGAAAGCGACGTGGATTTCTCTTCAATCGTGTCTTTCGCCTGGATCGTGGACAGGCAGTGTGTACATCATTAACATTGCGCATGCTCTATGTATCGCGTTTTCTACTTTGTATACCGTGAACACAATGCATGATATTATGCCGTACTTACGTCACGTCCACTGGTAGACGCGCAAATTGAAAAGTTCTTAATGGTAAAAGACAAACCGATAATTGATTACTACGAACAGGCAACTGGAACAGTAAAACACATATTCTAATACTAAACACGAAACAAAGACAGAGAACATATTTGTGAAAGAAAAGTTCTACACATTTAAACTCGAGCGTACCTATCCCAGATAATGATGCCCCATTGTGTCTTGGACCGAGAACCTCATCTGCGCGAAGCGCTGAAAGAGACCGGTTTTAATCACGTCATTTGCATATGAAAGTTTAGCTCTTTACCAAACCACAACACAAAATTCCGACGCACAAGATTTGAACGATTAACCGTTCACTGTACCTCAATTTGCATCTCGTTTTTTTTATGATTGCCGTTGTTCCACTGAAGATAAGTTCAATCTTAACATATAAAAAATCAAAACTTAATACTCTCTTGCGCCAGTATTTTGTGTAGCGTGTTTGGATAAATTTACACAGATACCTTTAAATAACATTCCGAATTCTGGAGAAGTTGGGTTCTTTATTGTTAAAAAATACCATTCTAATAAATCGGATGTTTTGTAATTAGAATGTTTTCAACGTGAAAATTTTATTACATTTCATATGCATAATGTCACATGATTAGCAAATTATTGTTTCCATGTGACTGCCGCGTGGGAGTCACGTGAAAACCATGTGACAATCGCGTGATATGTACCTGAAGTGGAGGAATAGTCGTCCGGATCGTCGTACGCCTCTCCATGCGATAGCATTAGGTTGAAAAAGATACGAGAAAGTGTCGGTAAACATCTTCATCATGGACGTGGTTTGAATTTTGACGAATCAGAAGAGAGTAAATTCATGGATGCGCGCGCATCTGACAGTTTAGTTTCTCCAATAAACTTTCGTCTTTATTTTTCCTTTAACATCATTTCAAAATGGCAAAAAATTTACTCTTCCAAAAAAAAAAAATTCTTCCTCTTTATTCGATGTGAAGGCTTTACTTGTTTACATGATTATCAAAACTCCTAATTCGAATAAAAGAAGGAATTGCTCATAAATATGAACGACACGTTAAGGATACTATTCGTCTATCATTCAAACTTGTACTATCTATTAAAGCAAACTACTACAAAGGACGGTGCGATCAAATAGCAAATCATATACTACCAAGACTACTATTGGGAGATTTCAACTTTGCAGATGCACGCACATCCGACAAGGATCTATTGCTAGTAAACAAGAAGCAAAATTTGATAAAAACTTGGTGTTAGTTTCTATCTACAAAACAAGTTTAAATATAAAAAACTTTCAGAAAAGGATAGCATTAACTTCTGCCTTTGAACTTCGGATCAGGGTCCCGTTCAATCAAGACTTGGTGTAATAACACTCGCACAATATCTATAACAATGTTACAATCAGCCAATCAAATTGTACGATTTCAGTAGCTTTAAACTGTTATTGGATAATTGTTATTATAATACGTTTTAATGAAACGGGCCCTTATAATTCCCATTATTCTGATTTGGGAAGAACAGATTCGTGCATGATGGTTCTGAATGGAGAGGTCCGCATCGTTTGTTAGTATTTATATCAATTAATTAGCATTTTCATAAGCAATTTCCATGTTTGTTCACTGTACATTCTACACGTTATAATGTAAACCAAAACAAACCATAAACTTTATTAACAAAAAAATGGGGGATACGTTCCAAACACAAATGTTACAAATTCATTAATATGTATTTTGACTCAACGGGGCATTGAATATAATGATTAAAAAAATGTATCACTTGGGATCAAAATCATTTAAACCAGGTCAAATGAATAATTTGTTTATTCTTTCTTCAGGTACATCAAATGCACGATTAAAAAAGAAAGCACAATGATCATGCGAAATTGAAGATTATAGATAATAGATAAATTATTGTTATAGAGTATTATGAAAATGAACCCAGTTTTTATTGAATCATATTTTTGTGTGCAATTAAGTTGTCAGTGCATTCGTGCCGATGGCGTGAAGATATTTTTAGTATGCTTTTGAATACACGAAGGGGTGTGAACTTAAAAGGGTGTGAATAGAAAAGGGTATTGAATAGTAAAGGGTGTGAATGTAAAAGGTTGTCAATAGAAAAGGGTGTGAATATGAGAGGGAGTTAATATGAAAGGGGGTGAATATGAAAGGGTGTTAATATGAAAGGAAGTTAATGTAAAAGGGTGTCAATAGAAAAGCTGTGAATATGAAAGAGTGTTAAGGGTGTGAACATGAAAGAGTTTAAATAAAAAAGGATGTGAATATGAAATGCTTTTAATATGAAAAGGCGTGAATTTAAAAGGGTGTCAATAAAAAGGTATGAATATGAAAGGGTTTTAATATAAAAGGGTGTCAATATGAATGGGTGTTACGGGTGTGAATATGAAAGACTTTTAATATGAAAAGGTGTGAATATATGAAAGGGTGTGACTATAACAGGGTGTGAATATAAGACGGTGTGAATATAATAAAAGGGTGTGAAAGGAGAAATGAATGACGGCCTTGGCCTACCTACACACGTTCTTCCATCGGTATGAAGATTGTATTTTTCGTGACAGCTACAGAGTGGTCCGATTGGTGAATCTGTACACACGTGTTGACACCCTCCATTACCTAGAGAACATGTGGCTGAAAGATAATCAAACATTTGAATTATCACTGGTGCATATATGGGGGCCCAAAAAAAAAATACAAAGATAACAAACAATATCATTGACATAATTGATAACAATAAGAAGAATAGGGCCTTCTATGCTCGAGCGCCCGATCAAGGTAGCCGTGCTAAAGCCGGGGTAATAATAATAGCATGGCCCGCTGGGAGAACAGTTTTCGGAACAGAAGTGGCTACCTTTGGTAAATATGCAGTTAATAAATAAACGAAGTATAATCAAATAAATTCATATTTTTTATCCACATTCAAAAAAAGAAGGAGAATATGGGAAAAAGAGGAGGGTAGAATATGATATCATTTGCTGAATATATTTGTCCAAATCTATTACAAAATCAGATTTTTGGGGAAAAGGTAGAAATTTTCGCTCGCTCGCGACTTTTTGGAAATCTTTCCCCATACACCATGTTGTGTCGTCCCCTCATTATGTTCGGCTACTTCTGTGGATTTACTATATTTTTGGTGTTGGTGGACGACTTGGAGTGTTACAATTTTAAATGAATACTTACGTATACAGTTCTTGCTACCAGATAAAAGATAACCTGGTCTGCACTGACAGATGGACAGACCGTTGGCTATATCAACACAATAGTGAGCGCAATCAAGGTCTGGATTTAAACAACCAGCATCATCTGCATAAGGATAAAAGTACGAGGTAAAATGTTTAAAGGCCCGGAAGTTTGTTTAATGTTTGTTTGTTTTATTTTTTTCTGCGTTCACAATACATTATCACAAATATTTACATTGTTTGTAATAAACAAAATAATTCATAATGCATACAATATAAACATAATACATAATTTGAAGGAAAAAATGGTGTGGGCATATACTTCACATTTTGATAATAAAAAAGGAACATTAACCAAATTTAATGAACGCAGGAGACCGCCATCGTGAGCGGTTAAGCTTGTAATTGATGGCGGCCTCATAAAAGTTCACCCTGACAAAAAAGTTTATCGTAAAACATGAAGAAAAAATGATGAAAAATACTGCCTAAGTTTTGAGAAAAATCTATCAGAGAATATAAACGTTATTAGAATTTCAATTATTTGATTTGTGACGCCATATGCGAGTGACTCTCCTACATATCGAAAGGTAAAAAAATCAATGAAATGTCATTTTCTCAGAAAAATTAAAATGTTTTTACTGTGCATTCAGTACATCGATAGACACATCATATTATATCCGTTCCTCAAAAGAAAACAAAAAGAAGTCATTACGGACCATTACAAATTGAAATTTAGGCATTTTATATGACATAACATATGGGACAGCTGTTCGTTCATGAAGTCACAAATCCAAAATTTAAAATTCTAATAACTTCCTTACTCTTTACTGGATTTTCCTCACATAATAACCAATATTTTAATTATTTTTCTGCTATTTTTACAATAAACTTTCTTCAGGGTGAACTCCCCCTTTAAAGAGTTATACAATTTTTCCAATTTGCAATGATGGACATGATAATCCTTTATCTTGCTTTTTATTCTTCGATGTGAATGTAGCATAAGATATAAAAATGACCTAACACACATAATTTTTAGAAAATTTTGAAGACTTACTTGAACATGTCCTTCCGTCTTCATTTAAATACATTCCTTTTGGACACGAACACTCGTAACTACCTATCGTGTTTATACATTCATGCTGACACCGGTGTTCTCCAGTAGTACATTCATCTTTATCTGAAATGCAATACATAAATATTGTTCCAATTATGTAAAAATATCAAAGAGGCGCGATAGCTCAGTCGGTAGAGCGGGAATTTCGGATTCCGGTGACCCGGGTTCGATTCCCACTTAGTGCGCTAGTGCCCTTTGGTAAAGCATTAATCCTCTTTACCAGGTCCCTCGGAGAGGACCGTAAGCCTTTGGTCCTCTAGTTGCTTGCTTACAAGCATTCATTCGTCCAATTGCCAACTCGTCTATACTATAATTTGGTCTACCATCAGTTCGTCCAATATCCACATGGTTAAATTGCCATTTCATCCACTCACCATTTCGTCTAATAATATAGCTGGTCCAATTTTAGTCCATATACCGTTTGGTCGAATTAGTGTTAATTGGGCAAAATGAATCAAAATATAACGAATATTAGAACAAATAGTTATGAGACCAAATGGTCATTAGACGAAGTGATTATTGGATCAAATGGTAATTGTACCAAGTGGTTGTTAGACGAAATGTTGATGGACGGAATGGCATTAGACTAAATGAAGGTAGACCATGTGGTGAGTGGACGAGTTGGCAGTGAACGAATTGGCAATTTACCCTAATCCTAGACCCTCTACAATCAGTTCGTCTAATAGCCATTTGGTCAATCACCATCTGACCCATTTACAATTTTTTTTATTTGCCAGTTAGTCTATACCTATTTGGTCTAATATCTACTTGGTGTAACACCACTTACTTTATAATAGACCAGCAGTTTATGAACTAAAATTGCATTTGATAAAGTGAAAAGAAAAAATTAATAAATTAATAAATTAAACGAAGCAGATATTACACAAATTGGTCATTCGACTAATTGAGACTTAGGCGAAGTGCGTATTGGACCAAATGTAGTTCATAAACCGACCACTTACCATGCTTAATGGAAGGAACATTACTAAAAAGTGAAACTATTATATAAAGTTATTACAAATCAATATTGATTATAAAACACCATAACGTAAAACTTAACACATCAAAACATATCTAAAATGATAAAATGGTAAAGAGAGCAAACAAGAAAACATTTTTTTAAACAATCACCCATTTGCACACCCTCTCACCCTTAACTCTCTCTCTCATTCTCAAACATGGCTTAACGAAATTCAATTCAAGATATTTTGTAATCCCTGAAATATTTTGACATATACAAAAAAATGTATATATATGGGCAAGCGCGTACACAAATAAAATAAAAAATTCACTAAGAACATTAAAAGTGAAACGAAGAAAATCAGAGCGAAGGTGATGTCGTCCATTCATTATGTGTTCTCCTGTAAACACGCACTTACCTAAGCAATCCTTTCCCTCTCTGTGCAAGGTAAACCCGGCATAGCAGCCGCATTGGTAGCTTCCTAATGTATTTATACAAGTGTGTACGCAGCCTCCACTTTTTACTTGGCATTCGTCCACATCTGTAAAAATGTATTTGCATAGCACAAACAATTGTAAAAGCATGAAGACAGAAATATGCATTCGAATGTCATAAAGGGAAACGGTGGATGAAATTCATAGTTCTTGATGTTGAAGACATTCATTAACTTTGTGAACATGAATTTTCTTAATACAATTTAGGATGAGTTTTGTATGTGGAAAGAATGATATCAATTAAATACTTCCAAGTGAACACAAAGTTTTTCCAAATTAGCCCTCTTTCACTGAGCTGAAAATAATTGTATGGCGGAGTTTGTTAAATCTTTCCACCTCTCTTCATGCACAAACAAATGAAGTGTACTGCATACAATAATGAAAAAGTTAATTTTACCTTTAATAATTATCTAGCAAATATTCCTATAACATTATCTAGTATATTAACACAACTTGTAAAATTCCATAAAATAGTAATATTAGAGCAGCATAAAGCAAAAGAAATGGTTGTTAAAGTAACAAAATATATTTTATATATGTAATACACATGTATCTATATATTTTTTAATAAAGACGGTACATAGAAAAAAACATCCAGAAAACTTGAACAAAGGTAAGCATAATATATCATGTTAAAGTGACAGAAGTTTCCGGCATCAAAAATCTTGAGGTGTATAGCGATCGCTTTTCGAGTAGACATATCTTACAGAAATTTTGAAAAAGTATTTTGGGTGCAGCAAAAAAAGATATATCGTCGCTAGGCTGGCGTAATCCGTAACATTTACGCATACATCAATGGCCATTCATGTTGGTCAGAAGAGGTTGCGATAACTTTGACACGCACTGTATAGTCGCGTAGCGCGCGCTTGAGCTTACGGAAAGCTGTCGCGCTGGAATTCAAAATCGCTACGCATGCTCATATGCACAGCGTTTAAATCATGGCCGCAATAGCATCGCGATTATGAGATGAGCATCGAACCTTGGACCTTGGAAAGGTGTCATGTAACTTACCAGTGCACGTGATTCCTTGTCTGCTGTAACCATCAATACAAGAGCACCGGTACGATCTTCTTGTTTGAGTGCAAACTTCATTTTCTCTACAGCTATGTCTGCCATCGTTGCATTGATTTATCTCCGTATTCCCTGCAATGTAGTTTGTAGTTTCAAGTCAAACCTGTGTTAGTGGCCACCTGTCTATAGCAGTCACCTGCCTATAGTGACCACTAAAACCGACGCCCATTGAGGTAGTTTGTGTGTATAAGAACCTGTTTTGTATTTCCCTTGTGTGGTCACTTTAGACAGGTTTTAAAATTGCCCACAATATATGCCGCATGGGAAAGTCACTTTAACTAATAATAGCAACATTGAAGACATATGAATAATCAAAATAATGTTTGAATTTGTAGAATTGATAGTAACGAAGATTCCGATTGAATCACAATCAGTAACAGGTTGATGTAATGGTATGCACCAGTCTAGTATTTATTTATATTTATTAATAGCTTATAATGAGGAAAATATTTTATTGTGCTTCACTTAAAAACGATGTAAAAATTATTGGTCTCCCTTTTGTATAGTCTGTATTGTGTATTTGCTGTTCCGTCAAATTAATGAATCTTTTTTTCAAGGTGCTTTAGTCGTAAGGTTCTTATCTTGTTTAATCTTATTTTGATGACATTTTCAGTGATTATGTTGGGTATTTCCTAATCGATTTTATTCAAATTGATTTGTGGTTGGGGTGGACATTGCCTGTAATGGGTTTCTTGATTTCAATCGAGATGGGGAAAACATTACTTCATCAAACTGAACAAAAAATATTGGTGTTGTCTTGTAAAATTCCTAGAAAATAGGCTCACTAGTACGATGCAATCGAGTATGACTGAGAAGAAGAAAATATACAAATATCACCTGATATAAACATAAATCGGATTTCGAGGTGCGTTGCTCTGCAGGGTCTGATTCATAACAGCTCACAAAAACAGATATACGTGTATGTGCATATTCAAGTCTTTGCATTAATATGAATTAATAGATAAATAATGGATAAGTAATGGGTGTATCTGTTTTGAGCCAATTTTTGAAGTCGTCTGATATTATTACAAAGATGACAAAATATCTTAATTCTAACTTTGACAATAATTGGGAGGCTATCATAATAGAAGATTAACATAATTATTTCAAATATTTTTATTGATTGGTATCCCTATACGTTCTTCAAAGACTTTTTTCATACGTTATCATACGCCCAGTAAGGTGTAGGTCAAGGAGCTCTGCATTTCCCGAAGGCTTCTGACTGAACTGACGTGCCCCGTTAAATCGGGATATCCTGGACGGCACGTTTGGCAAACCGCACGTGTCAAATCAATAGCATTATGGCTAACCTTCCCTGCAGGGGGTTCACGTACCCTACCAAGTCGATCAATGAGATGTGTCAAGAACAATTTCGATTATCATTTTGCAGTCGTTATGGATATTCCTTCCTCAAACATGTTAACATCGGTCAGACCGAATTGATTCCAGACGGCCTCTCACTTATGTACTATTGCCTATTTCGGATACCGTTTAAATTCATATTGCCTAGTATTTATATTATTTCGTCGCACTTTGGATACTCTAATAAACATGCTAAATAAACAAAAGGTCGGAAAATATCAACGACTGAGCTTATATATTTGTTTTTTTCCACAAGGGTAATTTTCTCTATAAACGATAATAGCAAGAAATAAATAAGTCATGGTATTTTTAGTAATAACCTGTCATAACTTATAGAAATGAGGCTGTCAAAATGGTTTACTGGTTTACTGATCGTTTTGTTGAAATTCTTATTTTATTTGCGCAATATTCTGAAGATTCAAAGGTACAAATAAGTTGTCCCTTCTGTTCAGGCCAGAAAATGAGCAACTAGGAAATAAATTGTGGAGTTAATAACACATACATGCACACACCTAACACACACACGTTCGACTTTAACATCTATCCGTCAATATCAGCATCATGGATATATACATAGCTTCTGCTCCTCTTTCTCTTTTTCACTCTGTAATTACACTAAATTCTGAAGCTTTTGATCTGGGCTAACTTACAAAACATAAACCGATAGCTAAACTTTACTACATGAGTTGGGATGATTTATTTAAATTGACTAGGATAGCCGATAGCATGATACTTTATAAGAATAGCTCTCCGTCTTATCACAGCATGGTTGTATATACTTTAAAGAAACATAGCGTAAACTTGGCTTCGAACCCTAAACCCGCATAGCAAGAACTCTTCCTCCTTTATCTCACCTCTACAGGTAAATCGATTCTTCCTCGCCTTAAAACAAAGTAGACGCGAGACCATCGGAAAACAATTTCACCTTGTCCCTGAAACGTCAGAGTGGATATTTCTCGCCCTTAACTTTTGTAGCATCGCTACACACAAACAAGCAAAGAAATGTGGCAGAATGATGAGACCATTTCCCAGTGGGATGCTGTATGGCTCTCTCTAGCGGCGTTGGATTGTATTTATTAACACCTCGCCAGACGATCCCTGGACAATACGCCAAATGAATATACGTGTCAACATCCAGGTTGATTCGGAAAAATAGTAGTAATTATTACACGGGACCTTTCCTCACTATATTCATCCGCAAAAAGAATCAATGATAAAGAAACTCAAGAGTTTTCGAACATATTTTATGTGTATACAACACATACCATATACGAAAAAGGGACATCCTTAAAACAAGTTTAATTACAAATTATAGTGGTAGTATGTTTTTACAATTCTTTACTGAAGTTATTTTCTCTAAAAATTTCCGGTCAAGACATGTGAAATCTATGATTTCTTAGCGAATAATTATACATTCTTACATTCTTAAAACCGGATTGAGCATTTACCAAATATTTGTAGGATATCTTTCACCGACCTAGGTAACAATACTTGTTTTCGTAAACATATGAAAAAAGGGCCTTCCGCTCCATTCAGTCTTTGCAAACAGATAATCCTTCATCAATATTTCTTAATTCATCCTTTCTTTCAATTGAACTATGGAAAGACGAATAAAACACAAATGCTATTGCTGTATAACCTATATTACACCTTTAGCAAGACACACCTACTTTGAAATATGCATCAAGGCGATTTTTGAAATGTTTCACCGTATTTGCATCTCACCATGTAAAAATTTGGTCTCATTACAAAACAATCAGCTATTACTTTGGGATATTTTAGAGAGTTTCAACCCCTCTTCGTTATTTTAAGAGATAAGCCTTGGAGCATCTCAGAAAAGACCATTCTGGAAAGAAGACGGTGTTGCACAGTGTGTTCGAGTGTTCAGTGTGTTTATAATGCCTTAACAATATATTTACAACTTGTAAACAGTCTGGAATAAGAGTATGTTCACGTAGTGCACTATGTAAAGAAGTAATTTATACTGTTAAAACGGTCAAATTCAACAGTGTGGAGGTAATTTCACACTGAGGACGCTTCTACGGCGGTAACCACACTGAGATCACATAGTTGACTATATCATTAAGTGTATTACACTTGATGATACTCAAAACTAAGAGCACTGTTATGATTCCACACTGTTTTTCACATTTTGACCACACTGTTGTACATTCCGGCTGTGGGATGGACACGGTTTGACCATTAACAAAGATCGAAGGTGTCAGATTTAGCACCTCAAATTTTATTGTGTACATTTTTTGGGTGTGACACAATTCTCACAAAAACCATTAGGTGATACTTTTACACCCTTTGGACTCATGATAAATCTCTAGAGTGCAGTTTCAACATTCTAGGGTGTGGTCCTCTAGGGACACGAACTTGTCAGATTTAGCCCCCCAAATTTTACTGTGTACAGTTTGATTCAGCTTTTTGTTGTAACACAATTCGCTTTCATGGCTTTACTTCGTCGTAATGGTCCGTGCATTGTTAAACTCCTTTCTCCAGAAACGTTTGACCCCATCTTCGATCCGGAGGTTTGACTGGTTTCTTTATTGTAAAATCATTTGATTTCAATGGCCCTCTAACTTTTGGTTGTTTTTTTATCGATGGACCGGCGGCAAAACTTGTTTTGAACGTCTTGTGAACATGTACATAGAATCTTAATTTCGAAAGTCCCTATTAGATATGTTGCCCGGTGAACATTGCCTTCATTTTTAATCGACGGTTAAGAGAAAGAGGATGTTTTCTACACTCAAGTGATGACCCCTCTAGCAAAAGTTGCGCACTTCATTCATTAGTAACCGGCAATAATACATTATATACACCGGAGATGAGGTTGGATAGCGAGTCTTGTTTTCCACGAGATGGTAAGAGGGTGACACGACGTCTTCAAATAGATATCTCCTAAAGCCTTCTGCCTAGTCTTTAGGCAGAGACCCTGATGAAAACTTGAATAGAAATGGGGTCTTGTGACGAATCTAGAACAAAAGTAACTTGTTGGGGGAAAAAGAAAATAAAAAAAAGAGAAAAAAATATGAAGGAATCTATTTTTTTATCTGTGGCAAAAATAGTCAATTCAGACTGGTTTCACTTCTAAAACCAAGAAAAAGAAGAGTAAGAAGTTGTATATAATTTGTCACATAATATAGAATATAATTCGACCCCGTCCATGGCCAATAGACCTCAAATTCAGATCATTCAATTAATAACCAAACTGAAGGCATGTGCCTGCAAGGTAGGCATATACCTTCGCCATTATCACAGTAATTTATATTTATCAAAATTCATTCGAAGAACTTTATTCGTATTATCTGTAGATTTGTCCTTCAATCGCATTTAAAAAGAAATCAATTTTAAAGTAAAAGCTTGATTACATGCTTGTTCTTTTCAATTCTTGGTTCGTGGCATCGTTCATTTAATAAAAACACTAACTTTATTATCAAGATAAACTAAGAAAAAACTGAGAAGAAAAATTAAATAAATTTGCATGAAAGAACATGCTTCTAGTACTGACTAACTATCCATTGTATAAGATATCAGACAAGCACGGACAGAACCCACTGGTGTTGATACATTACATTATCAACAAGGTCCGCAACAATATTTATTTCATCCATTACCTCTATCATTTAAAAAAATATATAAATAAGAAAGAAAGTAAATCGTCCGAATCATTACTACTGTCAAGATATTTGAATGTTTTCATCGATTTAATGTGCATTTAGAATAAAGTACCCATCAATGGATTATCTCTTTTTTTTCAGTTCGTGTGTCGCTTCAAGGTTGTATGTATTTGAAGAATGATGAAGAAATATCTTTATTTTTTTTAAAGTGTAGAATAAAGGCTTGAGTTATGTTAAGAGTTCTTGGACAGGCATGAATAACTTTTATCACTTCAGAACAAGTTGGCGACGTCGTTTAGGTTATGCATTCCTTTGCAGACTGCAGAAGCCCATCGACCGAGATTCTAGTAGCTTACTCCTAAGCTCTTCAAAGAAATCACATTCTCTTAAATTTAAGATACATTGAAGCAATCCTAGACAAATCATTCTATATAGAGTCGCCATGTCCTTGACATATATCAGGAAACTATGTGGTTTCTGAAGGAGCTGATAAATGGAAACATTTAATGATTTTAAAGATTTTTAGACAGTTATAGTGTCCATAAAAGGATAGTTCCGATTGTCCCAAGGGCGCACAAGAAGGTGTTTTACACGTCGCGTGAACTCCGTTGAACTTCAGTGAACTTCAGTACATGGGACTAGGCGACGGACAGACGGCATCCTCTCCAGCAATGTCTTACTCAAGTGACAAAGAGTTGAATATTAATAGGCTCGAGCAGCAGAAGTCGGTTGCTGCACGAGAAAGAGGGGTGAAGAGAGCTTGTTTGACCTCATTAATCGTAACACGACGGTATACACGATCAGCTGACACACGCTTTCCTAAAGGTGTCACGTGATCTAATCGACGAACAACATAGTCTGTAAATTCAGTCTTTTGTTCAATATTGAGAAACATATCCGCTGATCACTGAAGTATTTAACTATTCATTTGGTTTTTTTTTTCAAACCAGACTGCACCTGGAGCACAAATCCTCGGGTTGCAGTATTCTAATATCGCAATGAATTCTGGAATCAGTCAATTCTTTGACTTCAGACACCTTGCAAGGCAATCCGATAACAAACGGCTTACCGACTCAAGACTAATGCCTGGCATAAGATAAGATACGATAGCAGATCGCGATAATGTTCATGTTATTCAACTCCGCACACGATGGGGCGATTATTTGACACAGAAACTTGCCAGTGAAGGTTCAAACACCGCTTTTGGTGTCAATAGAATCGTTCTCATGTCTATTGACCGACGGGAAAGGCTCAATAGTTAGACATCTGGCTCAGGCTTGTCTGCAGGACGCCAAGTGAAATACACCGAACTCTTGAGAGAAACATGACGGTCGTGATAAAAGCAAAGACTAATACAGACAGTAATCAACCACTGCGGACATTCACTCTGGAATCTAGAACACATAAGTCTTTGTCTCCCTTTGTCTGCGCCATGCAATCGTTTAAACTACAAAACCAAATCAGCTGCCATTACGAAGAGCTCAAACAACACTTGAAGTAAAATTTCGTAGTTAGTAATACCTCTTACATGTCTTACTTTTGGTCGGTCAGGCAACTTGGTAGAGATACGATCGATTTTCAAAACATGTTTTCTTAAGTCTTTTGACATTGGCCCTGAGAGGACATGACCTGTCTGTGCTGTTCCTAGAGATGGCGTTGAACTCCAAAAGATAGCTGAAGAAATTTCTTTCTTTTTTGCTCAGGCGGGGGCTCTGGGGGTTTCTAGAACTTTCCAAACACGCAAAGCCAGATGGAGAAGCTTGTCATTTATGGAAACTTTCTGCCACAGCTTTAGAGTCTTACATCGTACGATTAGCTTTGGAGGAACTTGATTCCAAATCAAGAATCAATTCAGAATGCTTTTAAGGACAAAAAAACACAACCATCAAGTTCTACAAAATGAAAATCATCATTATTTCAACGACGAAAAATTCTCATTTAAATACATACTTATTGATCTGTTCTTGCTCGTTTTGTTTGAATCATCCAAAGATTTGGTTTCTCTTTCAACAATTTGCACCTCAAACGGAACACTAAGGGAGCGCTATCAAAGATGGGGCAACTTCCTTGCTGGAAACGACACAGTGTCCCACAGCGTGTTCAGTGTCAAACACAAAAGTGCAAAAGTTTTTTTTTTTCCTGTTTGCACACAGAAATGCCAATTTGCACCCTAAAACTTGCGACACTGCATCTTTTAGTGTGCATACTTGTTATGTACCCTAAAAGTGTGTAGAATGTAGCAAACTGCACCCTTGAAGTTATTGTACGAAAAAGCGTCTCAGGCATGTAGGATGCAAAGTTGCACCCATTGCGAAGCTGCTCGTGTTTCAAGGGTGCAAAATGGCTGCATTTTCTTAAGTGTGCAAATTTCACATTGATGAAGAAGGAACGTCTTCGGTATTAGGATAATCTGATAATGCTCTTGATTTTTTTCTTTGTTTTAGGTGGATTTCTTTTTATATGGCGCACTCTTTCTAAGGGTTGCGAGCGGGCAAAGCGAACGATTAAATGATATTTTCAGTAATATAGTAATAAATCTAGTGTCTACAGAGTCATATCGATCAGGGTTTCTTTTTACAAAAATAAATTAATTAATATTATTCTGCATAAAAAGTAGAATAGGGTGTTTTAATCAAGGAATTCTTGTTACAATTCCTTGATTTAACAAAAGATACTAGTTTTTATTATTTTTGAGGGTTTGGTGAAGTAAACCCTCACAAACCCTTACAATTACGCCTATTTTAGTAATTCAGCTGCATCAGGTTTTTATCTATCATGTCCATACATAATCTCAGTACAATTTGAATAGCGTTATCACATTTTCTTGTACAAAGATGGAAATTGCTGAAATAAATATAATCGCGCAAAAATTGAAGGAATGTTTAGTGGATTAGTGACATATTGCGATATTGACCTTGTTTGTGAAAAAGGATGGATTTTATTTCAGAACAAAACGGAACCGGATAGTAATAGAGTTGTGCTGTCATGGCCACTATCCGGCCATATACTCACGTCCACAGTGGGGAGTGAGCTGTAAGCAAGCAATGCCGACACGTCAGGCGGCTAGAGCCCGGGGCATGTCGGCTCCAGATCCGATCAAATGTTTCTGTTTGTTCTAGCAATGGGGTTAACCTAATATCACCTGTTCGAAAACAAAAATATTGGGTTCTTTAAACGTCTGCCAAACATACATGCCAGATTGGTCCTTGTTTTGTTACGCTGTGAAAGTTGTTGGGAATTCTTAAGCTAGGTAAAACAAAGGGACGCAAGACAAGCAAGATGAAACAACTATTTAATCTCACCACTATAGTTCTTATTTTGTTCTTGGGGTTTGATATTGGTGTTGTTCTTAAAGCGAGTATTAAAAACATTCCACTCTTTCTTTAGTTGTATTCTGCATATCCAGATCTAGATTGTGATAGGTCATACTGCAGTTTTTTCAAACAATAGGCAAAGTGATGAAGACAAAGAAAAAAAAATAGATCAAATATTAAATGATATTCTTTCATGTCATTTAAAAAGCGCCAACTTCGAAATTTGATTGAATTCAATCAAAAGACGCATGGTGCTAAATCTGACACCTTCGTGTCCCTACCACGCTCTGAGGTGCTAAAATTACACCCTAGAGATTATCATGAGTCAAAAGAGTGTAAAAGTTTTATGCTGTGTACATCAGGGCCCCGTCTTACAAAGAGTTACGATTGATCCAATCAGTGTCAACTGTATCTGAAAAATATATTTTAAACAAATTTGCTTTTTAGATACTGACGTTGCTGGCTGTCCATATTTGTGGTTGATCGGATCAATGGTAACTTTCTGTAAGACGGGGCCCAGATATTACGTCTATATAGGATTTATCTATGTGTGGGAGGATAAATTGATTGGTCCCTATCAAGAATTCTCAGTGTGCAACGATATCCCCCCTGTGACCTATGTTGAGAGTTGAAAAGAAGGTGGCGAAAAATATGGCAAAGGCCTCTACAGAATTAGCAGGTTCCGCCGGGAGCCATGTCTCGTCATCGATCACTCCAAAACAAAAGAAAGTACTAAGACGGTGCCCAAGTCACACCAGCGAAACCGGCACCAGAACGACCAAGCGATTGCGTTGTTTCCAATGGCATACCATCGGTCGGTTTGGAGACGGTTACATAGTGAGACTGAGGCATATAAGCCTCGGGTTCTCATTGGTATGATGATGTGCGGTGGAATATTTGATCAATGTCACCCCAAATCCATTGATACGATCGTCCTATTTCGTCGAGGAATATTGCTAATATAGGTATGTCCGTATGAACTTATAGGATAATTGAACCCGGAGAAAAATTCGATCATCCCTGTAGGAACACATTTTCAAACAGTGTGTTCACAGTGCCTTCAAATTGTGTTCACAGTGTGGTAACATTTTATTCATAGTGTGTTCACTATTTATTCATAGTGTGTGCACAGTTTGTTAACCGTTTATTCACCGTGTGTTCACACTTTATTCAGTGTATTCATAGTGTGTTTACAGTGTCTTCAAAGTGTGTTCACACTGTGTTAACCGTTTATTCACCGTGTGTTCACTGTGCTTTCACAGGTTATCCACAGTATTATAACAGCGCACTCACAGTGTGTTCATACAAACATACACACATTACATATTTATAAAGCGCTTTTCCATTAACATGCTCAAAGCGCTTTACAATAATAAGACAAAAAAAGTAAATTTTGCTCTCGACGTTCACAGTCTGTTTACATAGGGGATCATGATTGTGAAGTAGTGAATCATTCTGTTAAATGCTTAAATTTGTGTGAGGTTCCACAGTGTATCCATAGGGTGTTCAGTGAGTACATCATTTGAAGATGCAAATCACACTTTTAAAATTTCCCAATTTACCCATTTGAAAACAATTTTTTTTAAATCTCCCATTGTGGACACCTTTCAAGGTTCGCAGTGTGTTCGCATTTGGTTTAAGTGTACGTGGTGAACAACGTGTAAAGTTGTAATTCAAACCTTTTAAAAATCTGAAATTTAACAGTGTGAGGACAATTACATACCCACTGTGGACACCTCTAAACGTGTAAGTGTCCACACTGTGGATTATGTGAATGTGTGATTCAAACTGTTAAAGTGCTCAAAAAGAAGAGTGTGAACACGATTTCATATATTGTTCACACTGTGAACACACTGTGGTACATACAATGTGATTATATTTCTTTTCAGTACGGATATTCATCTCTACATTAATGAACTTAAACCGATAAACTATCTATCATGACTAGTGCAACCTTGAATGCGAGTTGGGCGCCATTATGCATGTGTAGTTCAATAAAATTACCTAGGGGAACTACTTTAGGGGGTACAGGTTATGTTCCAGGGCGGTGGGTCATAATGCCGTTTGCAAAGTTTTGCGCAACTTCGCGAACGACTGGGGCATATTTTCAGGTGCTAAGTCTGCCATGTATGGATACATCATCTAGCAAGAGAAAGGGTCACCAGTACCGGGTGAAGTCATTCGCAACCTACAACATCCACCAGAAATAGGTCACGTCTAGTTCTAGGTGAAGGTCGGTCCCCGGAAATGAATATTTGATCGATTCACCTCTGTAAGACAAAATCTATAAATCTATTAACAAATGTCATGCAGCTTAATATTCTTCTCACATTCATACCCCTAGGGATCGTCTTATGAAGAGTTCTGTGAGTGATTTTCACCGACAGATGTTATTAAACAAAACCTTGCATCCGATTGGCCGACAGTCGGGCTGAGAGTACGTACTTTCTGCTTATCAGGGGCCTGCTTCAGAAAACTTATTTGTATTAACAAATTTGCAAAAATGGTTAAAAGCTACCGAAATCCTAATCTGATTGGCTAATGGTAAATTTATTATAGAAATTGTGCATTTAGTAACTAAACAAGTCTTTATAAAACGGGACCAAGGTATTTATATTAGCACAAGAGACACTACTCATATATATATATATATATACATATGTGAGGGTGTGTGTGTGTATGCGACTATCTTCAAGGGCTGAACACAATATCACCTTCTCTCACTGGTCATACAACTCCATATGAATAAGAAATTAAGAATTACGACTTTGATTCAAACACGCAGTATAGGTCATTCATGAGTATCCTAGGCGTTGTCATGGTCGATTGGTTTAAGGTGCCTGACTACACACATGCAAGTCAAGGGTTCGATCTCCAGTAAAGGCAGTTACGTCACCTACACCATTGAACCGGAGATTTAATCATTTATAAGCGCTTTTATCCTACAGTAGATAAAATGGAAATAAATGAGTATTAACCTAATAGTATGCGCATGTGTTGGGGGGAAAAACCATAGGTGATGTGATTGGGCAGTCTCTCAAGGCCCTTTTGGTGAACTCTTTAAGTGCTTGCTTAGTACGTGCTCAAATTCGATATGGACATCGACTGACAGAACTTACACAAGAAAAACCGTCTCGACTTCTAGACGGCGGGGATCTCCAAATTCCAAGTCCCCGTTCACATTAAAAGGGATTAAGTTACAGTAATAGATCAAGCTTGAAATGCACTCCCGATATTTTCAGAAATGGAGAACTATATGTGTTAAAAGTTTGAGAAGTTAATAAACACTTTCTCCCCTTTCACTTGAAAAAAATATATCAGGGATTAAGTAAAAGTACTAAAGCTTGAAATGCGCTCTTGACTCTTTAGAATTGGAGAGTAATATCTGTTAAGTGGGTAATAACCTCTTTCTAATGTCTTGGATTAAGTCACCAGGCGACTCATATACTGTTATTTCAGAGAAAAGGATCGAAAAACATTAAATATAACGCCCTCGCAGAAATAGAGGGTCCCAAAAAGAACATGAAATAGGCCGAAAATTTATTTATTTAAGTTGTATATGAAAAGCATAATGCCTTATAATTGACTAGAAGCAAACGGGTGTCGTTTTGGTAAGTTTACTTCCAATTCGTCTAATGCCAATTCGTCCAATTGCCAATTTGTCTACTATATTTTGGACTATTACAAGTTTGTCCACTATCCATATGGTCTAATTGCCAATTCGTCCACTCACTATTTCGTCTAATAACCAATTGGTTCAATAGCCATTTAGTCCATATACTGGTCTAATTGTACTAAGTGTTAATTGTGCCAAATGAATGAAAATAAAACGGTTATTACACAACTGGTCATGAGACGAAATGGTCATAGACGAAATGGTGATTGGACCAAATGGTTATTAGACGAAATGTTGATGGACGGAATGGCACTAGACTAATTGAAAAAACCTGTCTAAATCAGTCATTCCCGCAAACAATGTATGCACATCCTCCACTCCCTGGGGGAGTATTCCAGTCAGTCACCGGTGAGGCGCACAAAGTACTGGACAAGCTGCAATGACTTTCACATCCTACCGGGTACCCATTTAGCACCTGGGTCGAGAGTGGCAAAGTGTGGATAAACACCTTGCCAAAGGATGCCAGACCGCGGTGGGATTCGAACACACACCCTCTGTTTACAAGGCGAGAGTCAGAACCACTACACCATTGACCCCAGGCGCATTGCTGAGCTAACATACCTCGTTCGAGCTTGATCCAGTTGATCGGTATGGTGGGGATAGTATCAAAGACAATAATATTTTTGTTGAAACAAATAGTGTACATTAAAACAAGGAGCAGCCTAAAATGATTATATTATGTTATCTTATGAAGATATGAACGCATCGTTCTTTATAAGGTCATATGATAAACACAATAGTTATAATTAAATGGGGCTTGATATTTGCTCTTTATATGTAATCATAATTACCTCAGGCATTAGATCCATCACTCTTCCACACTTGACAGGCTCCACTCCCTGGGGAACAATTTGGCCACACAACCATTGGGGATGTTTTTACCAGTGAACACATGCTAATGGAATCACATTTACGTTCGCATCCTACCGAGTAATCACTTAAGTTAACACGTGGGTAGAGAGTGGATAAGTGCCTTGGAAAATTACTTAGGGTCGGATGGGATTCGAACCCTAAACCCTAAGATTAAGAGTCAGGTCACTTACCCACTAGAGCACGGTACCTCCACGGCGCAACCACAGGAAGAATCAGGTAGAAGTAACTGGTCGAGCAATCATCGATATGTCAGTTACTTTGAGAATGCATGACTATGAAAATAAATATGACCTTTGAAATCGGGTTCGCATACGCGTTTACAAGAATTAATTTACATTTAAATATTACGTGGTTAAAAGTCGGAAATAACTTCATCTATTAGAAAATCACGATTGAACAAATAATTCAATAAAAAAACTGAGATTGTAAAGGAGGTAGGCCTCTTTCCCAAAGTAAATCATACAGCGATACGAAATTGCTTCTCTTTAACCATCTATGAATCTTCCAGCTACACAAGTACAGGGAACTATTCCAACTTGGCAATGCCATCGACCTCAATCCAAAAAAAAGAGTACTAATCCGTCAACGGGAGCCGTTTCATAAAAATGTTCGTAAAAGCGACGATAAGAACGACTGGTGAACCTTTCTCACGCGCTAAATAATCACCAACGAACATTAATGCAGAGTATCATATACCACAAGAAAGTCGTTCTTAAAGTCGCTCTTAATTTACGAACAGCTTTATGAAACACCCACCAAGTCTAATACTGTATTTAAGCATTAATCGCACGGGGTGTGTCATAAACAACTCTCCATTTACACGTTGTGTTCATTAATGTCGCCGTCCTTCCTCCGCCATGCTCACTCTCACACATCATCGCCGGATGAAAGAGGAGATGGGCGGGCGGAGACGAACATCATATTGGACCGTAATTGGAGATTGCGGCCCATTTCTTCTCCTACCGTAAGAAATAGTGGCTAATTTCCGCCCCAACCATGCCAACAGGTTAGAGACTTGAAATTGGGGCATTCGTCTGGCCAACGCGTCTGGACCCGAAAGACCGCCCAAACACTTCTTATTCCTCTTTGCTCACATGAGATTTAGAATTTTACTGCTCTTAACTGTTAAAAATTAGTTCGGATGCCTGCATTATGACTGCATTAGTTTTATGATCAAACTTCAAAGCTCCATTAGTCATGCAAATCGATAATGGTGGCACCAACTACGCTTTTTATCGAAAAATAGTGCTTTTTTTTATACAAAAGACCTCTTCAGAGATGATACCAAATACGCTGTGACGGACGATTCGTGTACTTCTTTAGGAGAGCAGAATTTGAATGTTTAATATTTAAATGATCTTCCTGCAGCGATTTTGTACGAAGAGCGCGTGCTGACAAAATAAAATAAAAACGAGAACCAACCACCATGACCACCACTTCGGCATTTTGACGAGCAAGTAATATTACGAGACACCGTATAGGTTTTAGTCTCGTGTCATTGCGCCATGACAACGTGTAAGTTTTAACGGTCGGCTTTCGAAAGGCCATTGCACACCCTACGACTGGTCCACAATCCGATTTGGAGCCAATCGCATTTTGCCCATGTTCTGAAAATATGAATGAAAAGTATTTTTTATTTGAGGTTCAAATTAACTGAAAGAATACTAATATAACAATTTTGAATGATTGTGAGCCTTTATTTTGGAGTAGAGGCCAAATTAATTTCACATCATAGCCAATCGTACGACTGCTATGACGTCATTATGACTAGATATTAAATTCACTTTTATCCTAATAAGGATGACAGCTTAGTGACAGATTTTTAACATAGGTATTCGTATGATGATTTTCGAAAATTACACAGTAAGATATACCGTGTCTAAATATTAGCATCAATTCTACTACGTTTTATTCCGAAATCAGATCGCAGACTAACAAGATACGTATCATCTCAACATAGTTACTCGACGTGATAAGGTCATTAGGTCGACTAGGCACGATAAGATAAGTTTATATTCATAAGTCCATGAAGTCAGAAAATTGATTGGCACTTTAAAGTTTCTGTTCTATGAAGACATCAAACATGTTCAATGCTACAGTCAAATAGACTAAGCCGACTGCAGGCAGATCATATATATTACGTTATTTCAAATGGAAAATCATCGGTCGTTTTGGAGTCGGTTTAGGTTACAGTCACACCAAACAAACCGACTCCAGACCAATCAAAGCAATTACGTTATTTCCAGTGACATACCATCGATCGGTTTGGAGTAGGTTTCGGTTACAGTCACACCAACGAAATCGACTCCAGACCGATCAAAGGTAATGCTTTATTTCCAAAGGCATATCATCGGTTGGTTTGGAGGTCGGTTTCGGTTACAGTCACACCAACGAAACCGACTTCAGACCGATCAGAGGTAATGCTTTATTTCCAAAGGCATATCATCGGTCGGTTTGGAGGTCGGTTTCGGTTACAGTCACACCAACGAAACCGACTCCAGACCGATCAAAGCTATTACGTTATTTTCAATGACATACCATCGGTTGGTTTGGAGTCGGTTTCGGTTACAGTCACACCAACGAAACCCGACTCCAGACCAATCAAATCTATTACGTTATTTCGAATGACATACCATCGGTCGGTTTGGAATCGGTTTCATTGTTGTGACAGTAGCAACAGCCATTGTTCATTCATCGTGCCACATTGTGAAGATGAGTACCTACTGAGGCTGGATCTGTATTGTTTTGAATTGATGTTCTCTAAACAAACTAAGTCCCGATGACTCATGAATACCATAATCCATCATCATAAACACATATGAACGCTCATAACTGATAATTCCTTACAGAAGTTCCGATGACGTCATCCAACGTCATCAAAACGTCATCATCCTGTATCATGTAAAGGCGTCACTTCTAACAGATAGGTGGGGAAACAATTGCAGTTTTAGAAAGGCAAATGGCTGATTTCAATATCCATCCTTACATTTCGAGCCCACTTGGACAATAACTGGGTTGTCCTTGAACCATCAGGCGGCAATCTGGGTAAATATGAAATTTGAAGTATCGTTGGAGGCACTTCCGCTTCTGACGGTGTTTGTGCCCGTGCCCCATTTAGCAATCATTCATTATCATACAAACCCTTTATTAATTTCGGATCCTCATAATACTGGAGTCACACCAACGAATCCGACTTTAACCCGACCGATGGTATGTCATTGGAAATAACGTAATATGTTTGATCGGTCTTGAGTCAATATCGGTAGAGTAACTGTAGCACAAAGTTGAAGAATATCGGGACGTAGAGAGTAGGAAATGAATTATATAAACAACGGCGACATTTGGAGATTGCGTATTCGGCTATATGATACGTATGCAGGTCCTAAACTATGAAATAAAATCCAGTCTGTTCCTGTTTTTAAATAAATATTGAAGACTCATCAACGTATGGAGGCATTTAAGTAAATCTAAGTTTTGTAGTATAAGGAGTTTCTGCGCGAGTATCCCTCAAGCATCCACAAATCTGCATTATCAATCGAGGAGTATATATTCTTTTGTACGTCTATAGATATCTGATTGGGTTTACCCTTTGACAAATAAAAGTAATTTTAGGTCACTCGCTAAGCTAACTTGTATAACTATAGAGAAAGGGATCCGTATCAAAACCACTGATACCTCAATTGCTAGAGAATAACCAAGCCTATCTGGATAGATCAGTGATTTAGCATAACAAGGCTGGTAAAGACATATTGTCATGTAATTATTATTTGCTAGTCTTCTCTTTAAAAACAGACACCAAGAGACATCAGACGAACCGTCACCATTACTTTTCAATACTTGGGCATATTTTAAGAAATTATAATCCCAAGCTTTCCTTGATCTCGTGTGAACACGTTTTTCGTTGTAATAGATATGTGGAGGAACCTTTCCATTGCCTTTATTCTGACTCATGTGGTAGTCACGCTAACAAAACCAATACCACATCGATCATAACTATTATGTTATAATGGCGCACCGCCGATCGGTTTGGAGTTATTTTTACCGGTGAGACTGTGACACGCAAATTCAATGCCATCGCAATGGGACGATGTTTCCACTCCTCTGACTAAACGAAGCAATAATAAACAAAACAAAAAATGTAAGTACTAATATTACCGTCACACTCGCAAAACCGACTTCAGAACGACAAAAGCTCTTACGTTATTACCAATGGCATACTGTCGGTCGGTTTGAAGTCGCCTTCGTTAGTTTGACTGTATTTACCGCTTTAAAACACCTAAAATAGATCCTCATCTGCAAGATATCAGTGAATCTACTTAACATTGGAGAAATGACATGGTATGTGAAACTGTTACCTGTACTTTTATGAATAAAGGTGTCACATCTGTAACCATTTCCCCTTATATCGGTCAATAAACATTCGTACGAAACGGATTATATTAGGTGGACTTTCAATGTTTACTTCCAATATATAGGAAATATATATATATATGAAACTTCTCATTTGACCATTGAAGGGTATGCTCATCGCTTCATTATGAAAATCATCAAAAATCATATATGAAAATTTCTCCTGACGAGCTTCCATCCATCACCTGAAATAGTTGATAGTTCTAAATCTTCCGCCAGTCAATTAGTTCTAAAAAGAGATATCCCTTCTTCCCATTTGGGCAACGGAAGTTAAGTGATTGCCATTCCTAATTTCCTAGAATCAGCGTTAGTTTGCTTACCACACGTATACCTTTTTATCAATCAGCTATATTATCACATCACAAATCTTGGGAATGGGTTGGGTCGGATGAATAATCTCTGTCTTCTTATTGTAATTAGGCATGTGAGACCCTCAGACGATCACTGGCCCTTATAAATGTGTCACGTGATACGCTAGGTCCTTACCCGCCAAAACAAACAGATCCCACTATCAATTACCCCTCTAATCGACTTCGCAACAAAACAAAGTGTAATTGAATCGAGGTTGGACATACTGTAGTTCGAGTTTCAGTACACCCCTAGAGTGTGTAGTTTGTCTCTTGACAGCTTTTAATCAAATTTACTTTGTCTCATCGGCCAAACATGAATGCTGAGGAGACGATTTAACAAGAGAGGTTTTAGAAACTAACCTTAATGAAATATTAATCCTCCAATTCGATAGAAATCTTCCTGAACCCCAACGGACCTCCGTCAATTATCAAGATAATGAACATGAATCGATGAAATTTTAGAATCGATGACATTTTAGTTTGGTTCTTTTCATTCAAACACATTTTGCATTTTGTGTTTACTTGATAATGTGATCAAAGGTTCAGGGGGCATGGAGGTACCTTAATGAGAAAAGTCAAAACAGAGTTTGCAAGCTTGCAACACTTCTCCTAATAAACAGAAAGGAACGTGAATGTACTGGTTGTAAAAAAAATACATACGGTATACCCCCCCCCCTAAAAATAAACAAATAACTAAAATAGAATAAAAATAAATAAATAAATAAATAAATAACCATTATCCATATATCAATTTGTCTGTCCAACAAGAAAGCTGTTCCCACAAGTTCTTATTTCCTGTCACTTTTTATATTCCTAATCTAGTGAAACCCTTATCATTAATAATCATTATTGTTTATTATTATTGAATGGTTTATTTCATACACTGAAAATATCAGCCAAAAGGCTGAATTACATTAAGTTTACAAATGGTACATAGACAAATAAAAACATATAGAACTTCGAATTAAATAGGCAAATATTAAAAGGAAGTGGTTTTACAAAGTAATTATACATATATAAAATTAATGGAAATACCCAGTTTATGACAAGAAAGCATCAGAGGTAGGACGAAGTAGCGAGAACAAGTTAAAAAGAAAGACAGAGTGAAATAAGAGGAAGGGAGTGAGACAGTAACAACGTAAAAGAAGTTGGGTATCTAACTTAGATGGAAAACAATTATTGGAAATAGTAATTATAATGCAAAAAATGGTACATTAAAGTGATTGGTTAACATTGGTTTGACTTTTGAAAAATCTGAGCTAGAAGGTCACACTTGTCTCCTGTGTCTGTGATATGTTACAAAAATGAAGCCCAGAAAAAATTGCGTTCAAAAATAATTATTTAGTGCTTCAAAAATCGAAAAAAAGCGACCGAAAACACCAATTAATTAATTTTATCCCATACACTTATGTGTACTATTTAGGCGTCTATAAGACGCCTATTTACAAAATCGGGGTTTGCCTTGTAGTTTTAGCTTTTCATTCTCAATAATGGTTGTTTTCAGGGTTTATTAGTTCTAATACATGCACTTGTACACATGTTTTATCTTGGTTTAAGAATTTTTTTAATCGGCTGCTCACAAAGTTAAACAATACCTTTAACAGTTTAAGGGAGTTTAGTTATACTGAAAAGAAAATCGGATTGTACAATGTAATATTTTTAAAACTATTTGTGATTGCACTATTATCCTTAGAGTAAACAATTTATAAGTAAGTAATTGCGTAAGTGTATTTTATTTTTTTCAGACATGTATGAATCAGATATGATTATTTACGTCTGGGACCGACCTTTAACGTCACCATATGTGGTATAAATTTACCACCAGACCGGAATTTATATATGTCCACACTAGTGAAGGATTGAAACAACTCCAGTTTGGAATCAAACCGATGTTGTTTTATTACTAATTGGTGTTGTATAAGCACCTATATGGTGTTAGACCAACACCAAACTGGTCTCTGGTGTGGAAATAATAGATTCCGGGCTGGTGTTAAATTAACACCGTTGTTTTTGCAGTCTACATGGCAAATAGGCCTTCAATGAGACCAAATGGTCAGTAGACGAAGTGGTAGTAGGGAAGTAAGGTAATTCCATGTGAGATTCAACCCAACGTAAAGTAGACGAAATGTGTGTAGACCAAGTGGCATTTTACCGTTGATGATTCAACCATCAGTCTACCTCCCGGCCAATTTAAGGATGACTTAAATCATCAGTTGTATTTACTTTACCGGGTCGTCAGCGCATGAAATTCCACAGAAAATCCTCATCCATGTCTTAGGAAAGTTAAGGGAAAGTGCCCTTAAACGATAATGCGGTATGTTGTTTGTTTATGAGCGGAGGTCAAGTATGTAACCTACCGATACTACATCAAAAAACATTATGAATTGATGTTTCGAAAGAAATCCAGTGGGTATTTCACGACTTCAGGTGTTCGGAAAATTGTATTTTACCTACTAAGGAAATGGAGTGCGGACTCTGCGGAAATATGATGATTTCTGAATGTTTTTAACAATTTTTGATCGAATTTACGACAGATCGATTGGGGGCATTATTGATACCTCGATTGATTAAGTTTAAACTATCTAGGAAGGTCTTAACGAAACACCCCTACTGTACGAAGAAAGATGAAAGATCGAATGATAGGTAAGACACCGCGGTCGACAGGTCAAGAAACCTGAAGGTCGGGGTTCGAGCCCCAGCATGGCGCATATGTCACTATTACGTGTATTTCATTAAGGTCGTCGTTTGGTATTATCTTCATTGTTCCTATAACATACATATTGTAGACATCATTGATACCATGGAGCTAAATAGTGGATGAGTCATAAAATTGTGCATGGATGTGTGGTACGTGATGTGTGGTTGTGCACAGTGTGTTGAGAGTGTGTTCACAGTTGACGAGTGTGTGTGAGGTTGTGCGTGCCTTGTGTGAATGTGTATGAGGTGTACCAAAGCATAAGCCTGACCCGACATAACGTGTGTATGTGTGGGTGTGTTGTGTAGCGTGAGGGTGTGTCTGCCAGTGGTAAAGGTCTGTATGTGGGGTACATTGTAAATATATTGATGTAGGGTGTGTGTGTGTGTATACGTGGGGTACGTGAGTGTGGGTTTGTAGCGAAACCGAGTATGGTAGTGGATCGTATTACCGAACACTTTTCATGAATTCAATCATATCAAACACATTATTCTCATCAAATTCATCAAACTTTCACCATAAATACACAATTACCTACAAAATATAAATATGTAAAATTTTGCCGAAATCGTTTTTCTGTTTTACGATATTAGTTTCCAATCGAACCCCTCTTCGCATGTGAAATATTTTGGTCACTTGAAAAAGGTATCGTATTACCGAACGTTTGTTTTCTATGGGAAAAATTGAGGAAACAACAAAATCACCGATGAGGTTTTTTTACCATATCTTATTATTTTTAGAATATTAAGACTTTGAAAATGTGTTTTTGACCATTTTTCATCATCTTCCTATTTAGTTTCACTTTGGAAGAATGTTGCAAAGTTTTGAGCGTATGAAATTATTTTCTGACGTTTATGATGCGCGCGTTCGGTAATACAAGGCCGGTCGGTAATACAATCACTCACTATACATGTGACGTGTTTGTGTGTGCGTGTGGGTGATAAGTGTGTGAGGGTGTGTTTGTTTGAGGTGAAAGACTGTGTGCGTAGGAGCAAGATCCCAATATGTAGATACAGGGTGGGTGTGGGTGCTGGTATATGTGCGTGGGGTAGCGAGGGTTTAAACCCAGGTTGATAAGGTACTTGTGAGTGTGTGGGGTTGCTTCAGTAATGTTGTAGAGCCATGCAATCATGCTCTACGATGCAGACAAATAATGTAAGGAAACTATTTCGTGTGCTCCTGTTTGGAATATTTGCAAATAGTTCAAACCAAAGACATAAAAATGGGACCTTCTGCCTTCTTGTCAGGCACTCGATGTATTGGAATGGAGGAGGGTAACAATAACATATTATATAAGGCCCGCTAGACGATGAGTAATAGCTTAAGAGGCTACCCTGGGCAAATAATTAACTACAAACACAACATAAACTTTGCAATACGGTAGAAATATTCATTTCTGACAGGCAAGTTAGACTAAGATCGGGGATGTTTACCAGAGACAGTCGTGAAAGACATATGGCCAATGGTATGTATTAAACTTAGCATGTTAAGAAAATCCGAGGAAATGCCGGAGGATGGAGGCCACGTTCATATCGAATGTCGATTCCGTCAACACCCCCCCCCCCCTCTCTCCCCCTCTCTCTCTCCCCCTCTGTATCTCTTTTTACTCTCTCTCTCTCTCTCTCTCTCCCTCTGTTTTTCTTTCCTATCCCTCTATTTATAATAGTGATCTGCCTATTTGAAGTATTTTAAATACCAAATTATTTTCGTTTGTTTTTAAATTAGTTTCATGCTACGAAATAATCAATCATTATCTATGTACCATTCGACCATCCTCAACTTCGGTGGGATGGACATATCTACTCATTAAACAATGTCATAATTCATTCTTCTCTCTTTATAAAGATTTTAATGTTAGAATTTTGAATCAGTAACTTAATAAAAATCTATACCAGAGCTTGGACGAATTTAAATCTTTTATTTTTTGATATATTATCATGTTAATATTGAAAATGTAGATTGAATAATGAAAAAAATGTAATAAAAAAATAATAGAAACAAAAATTATCTTTTGGCACAAAGCGATATGGAGCCTGCATGGTACTTTAAACCTGTATTCTTTCCGTACGTGACATTCATGTTATCCTATGTTGAAAGGCTTTAACAAATTTTAACTAAACCCTTTTAACCGTCCCTCTAAGAGTTCCACCAATGTTGAAATGTTGAGATTGACACTTGTCAACAGGCGTGTTGTAAAAAAATGACACACTTAGCGAAAATGCACACAGTTTAACACAATTTTTCTACCGTTTCCTTTAAATGATGAATTTATAGGGGATATAGATTTTAAGAGTTTATATAATTTTCACATAACACCACAGACGTAGGGCAAATCGGATGTTGCTGCTCATATTTTTTTCAAGTCAAATCAATGTTATTCAATGCATTTAACCCAACTGCTTGAACAGCGAATTCAACAAACTACTTCTCAAAGTGTTGTTAATATTCCACTAAGCTCCTTAGGGGTTACTTGACAACAGCCAATATTGTCAACAGCTAATAGAAGTCGTGTTTTCGTTCCTTTCTAGGGATTCTGTAGGACACGGTCATGAATTTCCGACAACGATCTTAAAAACAATCTTTTTGCTTCTCTGTTTCATTGTAGGTTTCACAACTGACAACCAGGGCCAGCGTTTCATAAAGACTTGTTATAATAACACGTGTACAATTTCTATAACAAGTTTTACCATCAATCAGCCAATCAAATCGTTTGATTTCAGTATCTTGACACTGTAATGGCATTTTTCATGAAAGATCTTTCCCATTACATCGACTCTAGTCGTACTCTCAAGAATTCAATGTCCTGTCAAAATAACCAGAGTTGTGATAGAAACTCAGCTATTCCCGTGTCTTTTATGGACATGATGGAGGCGAGACGATGTTGAAGTATCTTAAGTTTACATCAACAAATCAATTCTAGCAGAAGTTCAATAAAAATTATAAAATTATCAATTTCATCGTCGCAAATTAAATCCCATAGAAAGCCTAGAGATAAACCGTTTTACCGTGGGGCTGGTTTTGCCCTGGAATGTTCCAAATCTGACATTAGTCAAAAATTTAGTTTGCGTACTGTACATTGCGAGTCAGAAAAACACATTTTTTAATTACTCGTATGATCCATGAGCAGAGAGAAATGGCATATACATAGTCATGATTGTGTATTAATAATATGAGTTGTTCTTCAATCACCCCAGGGACATTAAGACTTACAATTCCTTATTGCGGTAGCTGCCATAGCCAACCACGATTCTTTTTGGCTTCTAATCTTTTTTTTACCAAGGTAATAATATTCATGATAGTGCTTACGTTGTATTTATGAAACCGGTTTCTGGTAATTCAAGTCAATGTAGGATTGACGAATGGTTTGAAGTTTTTCTCATTATACATTAAAACACAAGCTGGTTTGCTTTCTTAGTGTGCTAACAAAAAACCAGCGATGACGACCCAATTCTTGAATACTGTGATAATTGTAGGAGTCTCCTTTAATCTGGTGGGTGAATTCCATAATAAGGAAGACAATTTTTCGTGGGGTAGGGTTACCCCCTAGGGATAAAGAAATCCATACCGGTGATTATGATAATGGTGGCTGTGTTTGTATAACGGGGAGGACACGTCCAATGTCTCTTACATCGGGCATTTTCCTGGCACAGTTCTTTGGAAGAAGGGGTGTCAAGGTGGAAGGAGGACATGGAGGAGGGGGACGGACAAGTCGTGACACAATTACCACGGCCAGACAGATACGATGGGGGCAGGCCTAATAAGCAAATGGGGGACAAAAGAAAGGCGCATGAAGGATGCACCAGCATGTTACCGGTATCACTGATCAATGAGAAATAGAGTACTACAATTGTTTGATGGTGTTGTAACGAAATATCAATTTGTTCATGAAAACGATTTACCCAGATTTGTCTTTACTCTGCACAGATTTGTCAACAACAAAATGATTATGTTCCTAGGTATTACCTAACTTCGTCAATTGTCCTCCCGTTCATTCATCAAGACGATATGGATCATATTAATATGATTAATATCGTTATTATATATCATTGGATATAATCGTCGTCTTCATTTTAATCATTCTTCAAAACATAAGAAAAATCCCGCATGATCAATGTATGAAGGGTTTGGCCTATACTAAGTGTCTAATATGCTTCATCATTTGAACTGGTTTGAAACATGTAGGCCCGTATTCTGAAGTCGGGTTTAATTTAAACTCTGGTTTAAAGTTTTAGTTTAACTATGGAAAGCCAATTGTGACATAGATCTCCAACAATAGAGGTTCAAATTATCAGCTAATTTAACTCTTAAATCATTCTTAATTGTATGGGAAAGATTAAGAAGATAATTGTCTTCACCTTAGAATAATTAAGGTAGAGCACAGTAAACACAAAAAATATGCAATGTAAACAAATTTTTGAATTTTTTGGCTTCCCATATTTATAGCACAAAGTTCGACCATGGTCTAAGTTAAGCCCGACTTCAGAATACGGGCCTGAGGGACCAGGCCTATTTATTCGATATAATAGGATGATTGTAGAGTCACACCAAAGGTAACGACCACAAAGTGACAGATTGCACGTCATTGCGAATAACGGAACAGATTTGCTCGGTGTTGAGCCGGTTCAAACAGTCTGACTGGGTCAATCAGGAAGCAAGTAAATACAAGGTATCCCCATTACATACTTTCATTCACTAAATTTTGTAACTTATGATGGTTGATAGATATGATGGAGGGCTTCCTACATTCAGAGTTTAGTTTCCCTGTTTTATGTGAAGTTTTATGGTCCTAGTGATGAAATTTTGCAGACATTCATAATGACGTTGATTGTATTTTCAAGGTATACACAGATAAGTCACAGCCTTCAACGAACTTGGATACCAGCCATAATTCCTCGCATCTTCGAGTTTCGACAAAAACAAGTGCATTTAGTGTTCGGTGTGATAATATGTTTGAAACTCTGTATCAAGTCTACGTCATTCATATCATATTCCATTTTTTTATTCATGCCCCCCCCCCCACATTCTATCAAACACACACACTATCTCTCTCACACGCGTTAGACACTTTCCTCCTCCATAGGGCTGTATTAAACACACCCTCTCTGGATCTCTTCCACACACGTACACCCACACACGCCCACTGAACACACGCAATCTTCATCCAGATACAAGCATATACTTACTTTTTTATCATAATCTATATCCATTATGTTGCTCCTTTTCTTCCTTATATATTCCCAAGCCATTATTTTTTTCAGAAAATGAATTAAATGTACTATTTCTTTTCCTAATTAAACTTGCTTGATTTATAAAACTAAAAGACATTTTGGTTGTTATAAAAAAATGTCATCCTTATCGTCATAACCTTATATATTTTAATCATTTACTTTGTACTCAATAATGAATGATTTGGTAACTGCTTGTTTTGTGATTTCTAGAAATAAACACCATATAGCTATAGGCCTATATTTGAATAACAAAGGTTTTCAGATTAATTTCAATTCAGCTGAACTATTCTTGTAGTTTATTTTTAATGACCTACACTCAAATGCAAGACAAGAAAATTAACTTTTGAAAATAATTCAGACTGAAATATGCACATACATGTACAAGGAATTGTGATAGTATTCGGGGAAGTGTGATTGCTGTCTGTTATATTTATTTTACCAAAGAATTTCAACATTTTTAGACTACTTTTTAATCACAGACGGGTTGCAACAAGCCATCAACTAATCTTTAAATATCCAATAGGCTAATTGTTGATTGATGAACAATTACTCTTTACTCAAGTACTTTTCATTACACATATGTAGCATATCTTTAAAACTGCTTTGGTAGAATGGTCATTTTTACATGGCAGAGTTTGCTCTAAATCAAGAAGTGCGACAATACATAGGTAATTAACATGGATTCAATTATCAAGAATTAAAGCCAATTCTATTCATTAAATATTTACTCAGTTATGAATGGTAAGTACCATTTCTAAATTGTAATCAACACAAACTTCATGATATAGACTTTACGAATGCAAGGCTCCTGTAAAACAAAGTTTAGCGATTGATCGTGCGATTGATTTTCTCGATGGTCAATCTATCGTAAATATATTCTTCTACAATGATTGCTAAGCTTAGTGTTTCGGGCCCCAGATGAATGAAATTGTGACTTACCAGTGCTGACGACGGGTTCCTGTGCACAGGTGACTAGGAGGAGGGAAGCTAACAAATAAAAGCAAAGTAGTAAATAAATAGAGCTCATCGTGAAGCGGCCAGATCGGTTTACAGTGTCAACAAGAAAGAGGTTTGTTGATGTTATGGTGGCGCGGAGAGATCCGATGGAGGTTACAAACTTCTTGCTTTGTCCCAACTGATGGAGATGGTGTTTTGACGATGACCACTATCGTTAGATTGATAAACCAGGGAACCGAGACTGCCTGGTGTTATCGCACCTGGGTTGATGGTTGAATTTAAAGTCTATTTTCAGCAAAACTCTTCTTCGGAGTTTTATACTTCTTTCGAGAAAGCTGGAAGGAAATGTTGGTGGAGGGGTCAAGTAATTATACTAGAGGGCAGTCCAGATGATGAGGTGTGAGTTGTGATGATTCTTTGACGAGCTAGCAACCTGCATCTGCCTGTTTCGAAGAGGTGGAGTTGAGTCGTGGCGTGTGGAGACACCACGTGGCTATTTATCTGCCTCAAATTCTTTGCTTGTGCTGCAGCTTAAGAAGGATCTTTAAGAATAAGATGCGATCCGTGCCACTCTGCTCTCCCGCAACTTCAGGCCCAACCTCGGACGGAGTACTGCTGTACGTATGGAATCTTCACACTCACCATGCCTGGCTGGTGAGATAGGATAACACGAGAGGTGAATAACCAGCATTCGGGACGACAATCTTTCCCTCCTCTTACTCTCGTTTTACGAGAGAAAAAAAGAAGATCGAAACGGGGGCTCGCCTCTTCATCAGACAACTTCTCCCTTCGTCATCCCATTTCGTTTCGTCCACCACCCCGTACCGTCCCCTCTGTCTCTGCTCACACCGAAAGAAGAGAGAGTGAGAGAGAAGAAAGATTGAGAGCACCACTTTGAACTTAAGACGTCCAAGTGGTATACTTGTTCAATGTGTAAATGGACGCCAGACGCGTGCATCTAATTTTGCGTAGCCCCTGGAAGCTAGAAGGTCGTTTCAATTGAAAATAAGAGTGCGGGAAAAGACGGCGGCGGCTTTTTTGTCTTACTTCAGGTTGATAATCAGGGCAAAACTGGAGATACTTTGTAGCAACTCATTTTCGTTTAATTCTGTAAAGTGAATTAAGAAGGTGAGGCCAATTTAAAGATAGATGCTGTTTCGGCAACACTCTAGTCCCGATGTGGTTTTTATTTTGATGACTAAATAGTTGGTGCTCCAGTTCGCTAGACTCCTTTAAGATGTAAACCCAAATAATTCCAGGATGCCAGGTCGGAGGGGTGTTGTGTAAACCAAGAATTCATCCACAAAGCTTTTACCCGTCTCCTATGACTGTTTTCATTGATGTCTGGAGAGGTATTTTAAAACCAGACTCGAAGACAAAGATGATGTTGGTGTTAAGATACCATCACGAGTTTTCGATGGGAGTCGGGGTGAAATAAGAGAACCTGTCTGACATGGAACCAATATGAGCTCACCACCACTCTCTCTCCACTCCCGTATCATTTAACCCTATCGCCTTAATCAACAAAACCAAACAGGAGTCGACGTCTTCGAGTAAGGATCAGAGCACTTCACATCATCACTTCACGCTAGTTGTTTTGGCATGTTTAACATACTCCATTCACCAGAAACTGTTCGCTTATTATCACCTCGGCATGGTGAAAGGAGGCAAATATTGTCCGGCTTCCTTATTTCTCCTTTATTATTGGAAAGTAACAATCTGCTTTCAATGGAACAGATCGAAACGATTTAAGGGTTGAATGCACTGTTAATACTATTAGGGGTATTGGATCCTCACTGGGTTAAATGAAGATGGGGAAGGGGGACAATAGTGCGCCCCCATTGTATAAGCAGTTGCCTATAGATGGCTAGACGAAAGAACAGGATTACATGAAGCAGCAAACGGAGGATTTCCGACAAATAATGACACTCTATCTGATCACAAAACTAATTTGATTGGTAAAAGAAACATTGGTATCTGGACAGAAGGGTAATTTGGCTAGTAAATGAAATTTCATGAAAGATTTTCCACAGATAGTCATCATCCGCTAGTATTAAACTAGATGGATACAGTTGTAAGAACTAATCCAACTTTGAGTAGACTATAATTATTTTAAACTGATACTCTTCTTCAAATGCTCGAGCGGAATGGGAAATCGATTTGAAGAGCTATACCGGTATTTTCTTCCCTAATAATCCAATATTATTTTTGACCTCCACCGTAATAATTATTATGAAGGACGTTTCATTTTCCTTGTAAATTAAAAATGAAAAAAAAAGAAATCCGCGTCTCCGCCCAGTCATATGTTTGTGAAAGATGAGAAAACGTTAACAATTACACAACTCCAGTGAAACCTTTGAAGGAGCTGCGACAAAAGAGAGACGGTTCTTTAGTAATCGATTCGGCCTAACTCAATTCAAGCACGAAATGACAGCTTTTTCAAAACAAGATTACCCTTTAAAGGCTACAGCTTACATGTATTGTCTTCTTTAAGCGCAATTACCTTTCTTGGGAAAGGTAATTCTATCCCTTGGGAACTTATAGGGTAATTTGGCTAGCTCTTTAACGATCATTTGGCCTAAATGTTGGTGTAATCCGCGTCATCGCTGATCATCATGTCAAAAATGAGTGAAAATTAAATAAAGTAGAGTGGGAGGAAACGACTCTTTGAACCATCTATTACGAGATTCTCAGTCTAATCCTTCAGAAATATTCAATGCTGAATGGCGTGATTATAGACAGCCGAAAGTATATTGACGTGAAATAAATGTTTTGAAATCGTATATATAGAAATAAATAAAATTTAAAAAAATGATCAGGATCGTGCTGCACTTAACCCAGGTGAGGTAAATGGGTACCTGACAAGAGATTGGAAACGCATGGAAATGCTATATGGTAGTCATTTATACCGGAACTGAATTTAACTAAATTTTAGAATTTCAAAATAACATAGAAATTATTAATTTTGTGAAAATTTTACAGGTATTGCTTCAATTCTTGAGTGCGGTCTGGAAGACCAAATTTGACAATACAGCAATAACATTTCCTGCCCCTGCAAGCACAAAAGAAAGGCAGTAAAATGGACGTTTAAAACAAAATAATACAATCTGATGAAACTCTGTCAAATCCGATAATACGAGGTATCTCTTCAAAAAAATAATAAGTATCGGTAATCAAAGTCGTTCTTTGATTTTAATTAGATTAGCCCCAGACAGAATATTATTCGTAAATCCATTGATTATTTAAAAAAATGAATATTGCCCTTTCGCAAGCCCATCTGCTACATACGATTGTCTTTTAAATGAGTCAGGACGAAAATAACACGTGGGTGTAATGTGGCGTATAATTTACAGACAGGCTGGGTTATTTTTAATCATACGACTGACAATAGTTACGGGAGAAGAGACCCCGACATGGCTTAAAGGGTGCCCCTTTGAATATGGAATGACCCGTGAGGGTCGGTTCAAGTGGTTCAGGGAAAACGCGAACGCAACTTGAACTTAAGTCTTAAAGGAACTGTTTAACTTCATTCAGAATCAATTTTTTCTTTCTTGCAGTTATTGAAGTAATCATATTATAATTGCAAATCTATAGGTTAGATAGGGATAATCCGAAATTTTAAGCTAATGGATCGCTTAACTGCCGCGATAAGGTGCCGTGGTCGATTGGTCTAAGGCGCCTTAGACACGTGAAGACTTCAAGTCCTGGGTTCGATTCCCGGTCAATCGACAAAGGTATGTTAGCCTACATTCAAATAAATTAAAATTCTATACGTTTTTAATGACTTAATTAAAAGAAAAGGTTGACTGATTAAGCCCAGATATATATTGACTCTTAAATTAACACTGTAAGCCAGGTATGGAAAGTGGATCATGTAGAACATGTTAGTAAAAAAGTATGTGCTGCTCTCGCCATACTGAAAAGGGCTAATCCATTCATTGATGTTACCACGGCAAAACTAATTTATAACTGTTTAATCCAAAGTCAAATTGATTATTGTTGTGAAGTATGGGGTTTACGATTTATCACACAAACGAATCAAATAATAAAACTTCAGAAACGTGCTGCCAGAATAATACTCAAAGCTAACGTCCTCACCCCGTCTGATCAATTATTAAAAAAACTTGAATGGTTCTCCTATCCCCAAAGAGTAATGTATTTCCGATGTATATTTATATTTAAGAGTTTAAATAATTTATCTTCCGATTTCTTTAATGATGATAACTTTAAATTCGTATCCGAAAAACATAAAGTAAAAACAAGATCTGCCTCTAACCTACGACTCGATGTCCCAAAATGCAATACTGAATTCTATAAATGCTCATTCATTATCTCCTCAGTATAAATTCCTTGCCCCTTCATTCCACCCTCTCTAGTTTTTAAAAAGAACTCAAATCATATATAATGTCCAGCAAATGTTAAAATGTCAATGGTTCCTGTGTTTCAAATATTTCAATGACTCCAATTGTGCATGCCTTTCTGTGTTCTAATATTTATAATTTATATAATGTTTTTACAAACTTTGTATATTTTTATCACTTGTATATACATGTTTTGTTTTTATGCTTTTAGGGCCCCTTTAGTTACCAGCTTTTGCTGAAAGGGCATCCTATTGAAATATTGTTTAATAAATAAATGAATAAATAAAATAATAACCATTGAAATATTGCGGAGCCTAATTAATGATGCTTATGAAATAAGATTTTCTGGGTTTTCTCTTGAAACATTATTGCCTGCTAAATCATTTTGGTTCTTCAAAATTGTAAAGGAAATATAGGTATTCGATCAATAGTTTTACCAATTAATAGTGAATATAACTTATCTATAGTTTATTGTCATTAGTAGTATTGCAACTATATTTTTGTTTTCATTATATATTGCTATTATTTACATTATATTTTCAACATCTATAGCTGTATTTTCCTTCGTAAGAAATATAACATATATATTCTGTGCATACATACACAAAATATATTTCAGGAATTTCTTAATTGCCATGTATGATATTGATGCTAATCGTCGTACTGCCACTTTTTTTAAGGGCAAGGAGGAAGAAATGCTATTACCTGTTTAAATATATTTTGATAAATAAATGAATAGAAATAAAATATAACTAGTGGTAAATCGCAAAGGAAACTTCACATCTACATTTAAAATGTCCTAATCTTCACGTTGCTTCAATAAAGAATATAAAACAAATTATAATCAACCATGAAAAGGGCAATTAATGCAATTTACATAATTTTACACTAAATGACAGACAATGAGGGCGATATCCCCAAGATACGTCACAAAACCAAATTTCAATCATTCATAACTTTATCATAATCTTTTTTATTTATGTTCATCAAATCTCAATAGACAATAATATAGGTTTGAATTTGAGTGGATGTGAAACGAATTTGACGTTAAGATGACCACCCCCCCCCCCCCCCCCCCCGTCGTAAGCTGAGCTATTTATAGCCTTAATATTTATACTAAGTAACTTAAATATTGGCGTGAACTCCTTCTCAGATAATCTATTACCCTAAATCAGATTGGTCTACTGACGGATTGGTCTTTTGCAATTTGGTATATGTACTGCCCTTGGTCTAACAGCCACTCAGTCTAATATTCATTTGGTCTAATTTCTGCTTCGTCTACTTCATAGGTCCGTATTCTGAAGTCAGGTTTAACTTCGACCATGGTCTAACTCTGTGCTAAAATTATGGGGAGCCAAAAACTCAAAAATTCTGCTTATACTGTATATTTCGTACTATTTTGTTTCCCTATGCTTTCATAGTGAAGAGAATAATTCAGATATCATTATGAGACGGTTATAAATTACTTCAGTGTCATAATAGTTAATAAACTGAACATGTACTAATACAGTTTTGTGCCCAATCGGCTCTCCATAGTTAAACTACAAATTTAAACCAGGGTTTCATTAAACCCGAGTTCACAATACGGGCCATAATATAGTCTTTAATTTAATTGTAAAATGAAAATTTGGTTCATAACCAAATCGTGTAACCATATAGCCTAAGTGGGGTTAGACCAAATGGGTATTAAATGAAATTGGGCCGGATGGATAAAACTGGAAATGAAACAAAATAGTACATGAGCTAAATGGTAATTAGACCAAACGGTTGGTGGACGAAAAGGGATGAGACCAAACGGAAATTATACGAGGCGAGTGTGGACCAAGTGGCACTTTGCCGTTGAGAGAACCAACTCAAGGTTACGATACGTGTGTATTATACGTGTGATGTGTCACGTCTGGTACTCACAGACTGGTATCATGTAACATCTCATGTGTCGACATTAATTTACCCGCGCTATTAGTCCGCCCCGAGATATGACGTAATGCACCGAAACATAATTCGCCGACAGTGATTGCGCCACTCAAAAAGGGGGAAAAAGGTTGATAAGTTAAAGGCACATTTCTTGTTGAGTACTGAAATTTGACCGAAAAACATGAACAGGTGAGTTATTTAATACTTTGAATAATGATAATTCTTTGTGACAGTGATTTTTCTCGTTTTCCAAAAAATTGTACTTTCCTTTTCAAAATTGATCAAAACTGGAAAATCTGTTTTGTTATGTTTATTATTATTGAGGGCCACAAAACCACTACTTACCTGTTAATGGGTTACCATGACAAAAGATCAGAAATAAATAAATACCCTTTGCGACAATGGTTTACACTATGTATACCCCGCGGGGACACCTTTCTGGACAGTGTTTCATGATACGTATACACTGCGGGACACAGTGTGGGATAGTGTTTCACACTATGTATACACTGCAGGGAAACCCTTTGGGACAGTGTTGCACACTATGTATACACTTCGGGGACACCTAGTGGGACAGTGTATCACACTATGTATACACTGCGGGGACACCCTTTGAGACAGTTTTTTACACTATGTATACACCGCGGGGACATTCTTTGGGACAGTGTTTTACAATATGTATACACTGCGGGGACATCTTTTGGGACAGTGTTTCACACTGTGTATACACTGCGGGGACACCTTTAGGGACAGTGTATACACTATGTATACACTGCGGGGACACCCTTTGGGACAGTGTTTTACCCTATGTATACACTGAGGGGACACCTTTTGGGACAGTGTTTCACACTATGTATACACTGCGGGGACATCTTTTGGGACAGAGTTTCACACTGTGTATACACTGCGGGGACACCTTTGGGACAGTGTTTCACACTATGTATACACTGCGGTGACACCTTTTGGGACAGTGTTCACACAATGTATACACTGCGGGGACACCCTTTGGGACAGTGTTTTACCCTATGTATACACTGAGGGGACACCTTTTGGGACAGTGTTTCACACTATGTATACACTGCGGGGACATCTTTTGGGACATAGTTTCACACTATGTATACACTGCGGGGACACCTTTGGGACAGTGTTTCACACTATGTATACACTGCGGGGACACCTTTTGGGACAGTGTTTCACACTATGTATACACTGCGGGGACACCTTTTGGGACAGTGTTTCACACTATGTATACACTGCGGGGACACCTTTGGGACAGTGTTTCACACAATGTATACACTGCGGGGACACCTTTTGGGACAGTGTTCACACTATGTATACACTGCGGGGACACCCTTTGGGACAGTGTTTTACCCTATGTATACACTTGGGGACACCTTTTGGGACAGTGTTTCACACTATGTATACACTGCGGGGACATCTTTTGGGACAGAGTTTCACACTGTGTATACACTGCGGGGACACCTTTGGGACAGTGTTTCACACTTATGTATACACTGCGGGGACATCTTTTGGGACAGTGTTTCACACTATGTATACACTTCGGGGACACCTTTTGGGACAGTGTTTCACACTATGTATACACTTCGGGGACACCCTTTGGGACAGTGTTTCACACTATATGTATACACTTCGGGGACACCTATTGGGACAGTGTTTCACACTATGTATACACTGCGGGGACACACTTTGGGACAGTTGTTCACACTATACGTATACACTTGGGGACACCCTTTGGGAAAGGGGTTTATACTCTGATACACTTTGGGGACACAATTTTGGACGGTGGTTCACGCTATGTATGAAGTATCTCTTTCGCGAGCTTTCTCTTCTCTCTCTTCATTCTGTGCCGAACAAGAAAATGAAAGGCAACTGATAGGCAATACACAAAACTTAAGACTTAAGACTGCTGTTTTGGATTTGTTTCTTTGTTTATGTGTGTGTGTGAATGTGTATAGTGTATGCTTTTTTAGACTGGAATAACACTGCTCTGTGACAGTAATGCTTCTGGGCCTCGTAACACAAACCTTGCGATAAATAGCAAATATGAAAGTACACTCCCTGGTGTTTGTAAGATAAGAGCGACTTTAAGAACGACTGGTGATCCTTTTTTGGTAAATGGTACACCATTGCCGATGGTTTAGCGCGTAAGAAAGGTTCGCCAGTCGTTCTTAAAGTCGCTCTTAACTTACGAACAGCTTTATGAAACGGCCCCCTGGTTAGTATTTCGAACCAAATACGCGTGTAACATTGTTCTTGACTGGTCAGTCCATTTAGCGATGGATCGCTAATCTTTGTGTTATGGAGTGCAGGGGCGACATAAGATAATTATTTCGTTATTTCCATGGCACCAATCGTGTAACCATATAGCCTAAGTGGGGTTAGACCAAATGGGTATTAAATGAAATTGGGCAGGATGGATAAAACTGGAAATGAAACAAAATAGTACATGAGCTAAATGGTAATTAGACCAAACGGTTGGTGGACGAAAAGGGATGAGACCAAACGGAAATTATACGAGGCGAGTGTGGACCAAGTGGCACTTTGCCGTTGAGAGAACCAACTCAAGGTTACGATACGTGTGTATTATACGTGTGATGTGTCACGTCTGGTACTCACAGACTGGTATCATGTAACATCTCATGTGTCGACATTAATTTACCCGCGCTATTAGTCCGCCCCGAGATATGACGTAATGCACCGAAACATAATTCGCCGACAGTGATTGCGCCACTTAAAAAGGGGAAAAAGGTTGATAAGTTAAAGGGCACATTTCCTGTTGAGTACTGTAATTTGACCGAAAAACATGAACAGGTGAGTCATTTAATACTTTGAATAATGATAATTCTTTGTGACAGTGATTTTTTCGTTTTCTAAAAAAATTTACTTTCCTTTTCAAAATTGATCAAAACTGGAAAATCTGTTTTGTTATGCTTATTATTATTGAGGGCCACAAAACCACTACTTACCTGTTAATGGGTAACCATGACAAAAGAGCAGAAATAAATAAATATATGAATAAATGAACAAGTAAATGAGTAAACAAATAAATAAATAAATGAAATGTACATAGCAAACACACGAATACACTGCAAAAACGCCGGTGTTAATTCAAAACCAGTCTGGTATCTATATCAGTTTACACCAGAGGTGTTGAAACAATACTAATTTGTGTTGCCTTGAATGCCAAATTGATGTTATCCTAACGCAAAACCGGTGTTTTTCAACACCTTTCTGGTGTTGACCGATATAGATACCAGGCTGCATGGTGTTAAATTAAGACCGGCGTTTATGCAGTGTACCATTTTGGAAAGGCAAATCAAAGAATATTCACATGAAAAGTAAAACGCCCAAATTTACCAGTAAACGGAAAATAACCGTACTTGTAAAAAAATCCATATTTTGCTTTTTGAATAACTTTGCTTTTTAGGAATAGAGCATCATTGAAAAGTACTGGAAAGAACAGTGTCACACTTGTGTGCAATGTGTCTGGCAGTGGCAGCGTATTCATATAGAGCGCTAAGCGAAGATATGATAGCCACTTCTAAAATTAGATAAGATCATACCTCTACATTCACATAGTGGTCTGTGTGAAGATGTGATCAGTTCACACTGACAAATTGCTTTAATCTGAAAGTGTTGAGGTGATTTTTTTTTTATACACTGTGGGATAGTGTTTTACACTATGTATACACTGAGAGGACACCTTTTGGGACAGTGTTTCACACAATGTATACACTGCAGGGAAACCCTTTGAGACAGTGTTTCACACTATGTATACACTGCGGGGACATCTTTTGGGACAGTGTTTCACACTGTGTATACACTGCGGGGACACCTTTTGGGACAGTGTTTCACACTATGTATACACTTCGGGGGCACCCTTTGGGACAGTGTTTCACACTATGTATACACTGCGGGGACATCTTTTGGGACAGTGTTTCACACTGTGTATACACTGCGGGGACACCTTTTGGGAAAGTGTTTCACACTATGTATACACTTCGGGGACACCCTTTGAGACAGTGTTTCACACTATGTATACACTGCAGGGAAACCCTTTGAGACAGTGTTTCACACTATGTATACACTGCTGGGGACATCTTTTGGGACAGTGTTTCACACTGTGTATACACTGCGGGGACACCCTTTGGGACAGTGTTTCACACTATGTATACACTGCAGGGAAACCCTTTGAGACAGTGTTTCACACTGTGTATACACTGCAGGGAAACCCTTTGAGACAGTGTTTCACACTATGTATACACTGCGGGGACATCTTTTGGGACAGTGTTTCACACTGTGTATACACTGTGGGGACACCCTTTGGGACAGTGTTTCACACTATGTATACACTGCAGGGAAACCCTTTGAGACAGTGTTTTACACTGTGTATACACTGCAGGGAAAGCCTTTGAGACAGTGTTTCACACTGTGTGTACACTATCGGGACACACTTTGGGACAGTGTTTCACACTATGTTTACACTGCGGGGACACCCTTTGGGACAGTGTTTCACACTATGTTGACAGTGCGGGAATACCCTTTTGGACAGTGTTTCACACTATGTATACACTGTCGGGACACACTTTGGAACAGTGGTTCACACTATGTATACACTGCGGGGACACCCTTTGGACAGTGTTTCACACTATGTATATACTGAGGGAACACATTTTGGGACAGTGTTTCACACTATGTATACACTGCGGGGATACCCTTTTGGCCAGTGTTTCACACTGTGTATACACTGTCGGGACACCCTTTGGGACAGTGTTTCTCACTATGTATACACTGCGGAGACACCCTTTGGGACAGTGTTTCACACTAAGCATACAATTCGGGGATACTCTTTGGGACAGTGTTTCACACTATGTATACACTTCGGGGACACCTATTGGGACAGTGTTTCACACTATGTATACACTGCGGGGACACACTTTGGGACAGTAGTTTACATTGTGAGCACACTGCAGGGAAACCCTTTGGGACAGTTGTTCACACTACGTATACACTTGGGGACACCCTTTTTGGGAAGGTGGTTTACAATCTGATACACTTTGGGGACACAATTTTGGACGGTGGTTCACGCTATGTATGACGTATCTCTCTCGCGAGCTTTCTCTTCTCTCTCTTCATTCTGTGCGGAACAAGAAAATGAAAGGCAACTGATAGGCCATACACAAAACTTAAGACTTATACTGTTTTGGATTTGCTTCTTTGTTTATATGTGTGTGTGTGAATGTGTATAGTGTGTGCTTTTTAAGACTGGAATAACACTGTTCTGTGACAGTAATGCTCCCGGGCCCCTTAACATAAACCTTGCGATAAATAGCAAATATGAAAGTACACTCCCTGGGGGCCGTTTCATAAAGCTGTTCGTAAGATAAGAGCGACTTTAAGAACGACTGGTGAACATTTCTTACGCGCTAAACCATCGCCAATGAATATACCATTTACCACAAGAAAGGATACCAGTCGCTCTTAAAGTCGCTCTTAACTTACGAACAGCTTTATGAAACACCCACCAGGTGTGTGTTTCATAAAGCTGTTTGTAAGATAAGAGCGACTTTAAGAGCGACTGGTGATCCTTTTTTGGTAAATGGTGCACCATTGCCGATGGTTTAGCGGGTAAGAAAGGTTCACCAGTCGTTCTTAAAGTCGCTCTTAACTTACGAACAGCTTTATGAAACGGCCCCCTGGTTAGTATTTCGAACCAAATACGCGTGTAACATTGTTCTTGACTTGTCAGTCCATTTAGCGATGGATCGCTCATTTTTGTGTTATGGAGTGCAGGGGCGACAAAAGATTATTATTTCGTTATTTCCAATGACGGATGGCACCATGCGTAGCAAAAATAATGAAATGGAAGATTAATCAAATTGCCGTATGTTAAAAGGAAAACCACAGATCCACGGATCATAATGATGAAGCTACAATCTGCCAGCTCTTTTCGGGATTTGGTTTCTCAGAAGGTTTTTTTTTTTGTGGTTTTCGATTTTTCAATCAAAATTGGAATTGCACTAATATTAATCGGCAATGTCGGCTTTCCGATCAAGCATAAAGCTACACTCACACCATCGAAACCGACTCTAAAACGAAAATTGGTAGGCCATTGGTAATGACGTAATTCATTTAGTAGGTTTGGAGATAATTTCGGGAGTGTGACTGCAGCATAGAGAATGGCATGGTACGTATTACAATCCTCATGTAATGCACTACAGTTTTCGATAGAATGAGCATTTGTCGCTTGGGCAGCATCGTGACCATTTGTGCAGACCAGCGTGATTAAGAGGGTTATTGAATATCGACCAGAGCTGTGACAAGTGTTGGCATCAAAAGCGAAATTAGAATAATTTCATCACCAAACGTCACTTTCTTTGATCGCATCCGTTCGATGGTAAGAATTTTGTTCCACACGTTTACCCAAATATGACAATAGACAATATGATTTACAATGAATAGAGATAAATCAAAATTTCCACGTTTACAGCAGTCAAATAACATGTTTAAATTTCACCCTTTATTTCTTTCCTTTCCCTTTGTATGTAGTGATAACATGCGAATTACATGCTAATTATCCTCAGTAGTGATAGGTAGGACGTACTCTACATTGCAAGTAGATATAACATGTGAAAGTGTCCTTTCTTCCCTCTAGAAATAACAAATGGATTTACATACTCTCTATCGCTTGGTCATTTTCCTGTTCCTGAACGGAATGATCTTGATGGGCGCCGGGGCACCAGGACCGTTTGCGAGCGAGGACAGGGATCATGAACGGACTGGTAAGCAAAGACTTTTGGTATTACTAAAGGCCACCGCACACCTTACGACTGTTCGCGATCCGATTTTGGAACAGATCGCATTTTGCTCATTTTCTAAAAATGTGAATGGAAAATATCATTTTACTTGAGGTTAAAATTGATTGAAAGAATACTAAAATAATCATTATGAAAGATTGCAAGCCTTAATTTACGAGTAAAGGCCAAATTAGTTTCAAGTCGTAGCCAATCGTACGACTGCTATGACGTCATTACGACTAGTTATTAAATAAGCTTTTATTAAGGATAATAGCATAGTCACTGATTTGAACATAGGTATTCGTATGATGATTTAGAACATTACACAGTAAGATATTCCATGTTTCAATATTAGCATCAATTTCTACTACGTTTTATTCCAAAATTGGGTCGCAGACCAATCGTAAGTTGTGCGGTCGCCTTAAAAGAAACATATGTTACAAGCGACTCAAAGTGGAAGGGTCACCAAAACACGTGGGGTGTTGGAGGTGTCACGCTCAACATGCGGTCTTCAAATATAATTTTCATGCTAAGTTATTCCAAGATTATTCAACATGTTAAGGAGATACCCGTAAATTATAGTATCCCATGCACCATGTGCATGAAGAGACATTTAAATGGCCTACCTTATCACCCCCGGGGGGCAGTCAAATATATTGCTATACACACGCGTTACCAAAGAATTTCCAAACACCCGCTAAACGAGTTTTTCTCTGTGTGCAAAATAACCCCCTAAACAAGTTTTTCGCGGGCATTATTTACACATCTTGGCCCATAAACAAGTTGACGCCAAAATATGACCTCGGGGGAAAAAGCTTTGGGGGAAAAAACATATCTTAAATACGTTTGACCCCGTGATTGACGATTGACCAGTCTTTCAAAACCACCCCTTTTCTTAAAAATCTGTGTTTTTTTAACCCTTAACGAGTCCACGCGCGGACCGCGTCCAAAACTGAAAAAAAAACGCGTTTTTTGGTCACGCGCGTGTACAGCAATATATTTGACTGCCCCCCCCCCCCCCCCGCATTATCACCCAGGTATAGGAAACGGTTATCCGGTTGAGAAGAATTCCGTGAATGCTCCAACACCGGATCAGAGCAGTTTGTTAAAGCCGTAGTAATAGTATGCGGTGCTTAGAATCATGTGCATCGGAATCGATATAAATATAGTCAGGAAATTAAATGCTGAGTATTATTATTATTAGCATTATCAGTAAAGACAGAAGAGACTGTATATTAAGCACCTAATTTCAGGTCGTTTGTATGGATTCAAATGAGAGGGTTTCAGTATTATAGTCAATGTCCGCGTTCTGCCATCTGTAAACGCAGGGACCCGTGTCATAAAAAATAAGAACGTGTGATTACCATGATTATGGCAATATCTCTATTCTTATAAGAAACCTAGATTTTGATTGACTGATGGGCTGTGTTAGCATAGTGTTTATCACTGGTGAGATTACCATAATAATCGACCACCAGATCTTCCTTCTTCTTTCTATGTTCCAGCATTGTCCAACAGAACAGCTCGTCTGACGAAAATTGAGAGGACTTTCATCATGGTCAAACCGGATGGGGTTCAAAGAGGACTCGTCGGCGACATCATCCACCGATTTGAGAAGCGTGGCTTCAAGATGGTTGCTGGGAAGATGGTGATGGCCACTGAGGATATCATCAGGATTCACTATGCTCAGTTTCAATCCCGTTCATTTTTCGCTGGTTTCCTGAAATTCTTTACCAGTTACCCCGTCTTTGTCATGGTCTGGGAAGCAAAGGATGCCGTGAGACAGGTACGTCTAATGCTTGGAGACTCCCACCCGGATAAAAGTGTACCCGGGACGATCCGCGGAGACTATTCTCTTGATCTCCGTCGAGATGTCTGCCACGCTTCTGACAGCGTGGAGGCGGCCAACTCTGAGATTAGCCTTTGGTTCAGACCAGAGGAAGTTGTAAACTATACGCTCTGCACAGAGCCTATTATATATGAATATTATGAAGACTTATTCCATTCATGATTGAGGCAAAATTCAATTGCCGTGCGTATTGTAATATATCGACAACGAATGGAATTACATTGTTCTTTAAAAGTTGAGTAAACAGGGTCCTACTGGAAAATACAGCATGTTCTTGGGTATTTGCTATATAGCTTAACGTTATACTTCTTCCTGGGTTACTTTTATTAAAATTTTCGTTAATTTGCTAAATATTATACGATATTACTAAAAGTTTCAATGTGTAAAAATCTTGCAATCTCACCATTATCAAATCTACATTTCAACACAGTTCCGATTTCTTCCAGCAATCAAAAGTGCCTGTGAGATTAGTGGAATATATTCATTAATGATGTAATCTAAAATCGTATTTTCATAAACACAGAAACTTCATTTTCACTCACCCCTGTAAAAGTAAGAAATATGCACTGATCGTATTACCGAACATAGGTAGCGAAGACTCCGAAGAGTAGTTATCATTACGAAGCATTTCCCTGTGTAAATGGCCCCCCAAAAAAAATATGTAGCTAGGCAGGAATCGGATGCAAGAACAATGCAATGTAGCATTGCCTAACTATTCTTTCATCCATGCGGCATCAAACATGACTTCAAAGGGAATACGATTCTCTGTTGCTCTATCTACGTAAAACTCCTTGATCGGAATTATGACTCCTTATTAGGGTTTCGGGGAGTTACAATATTTTGTCTTCCATGTTATGTTCTTCGATACCTCAAAAAAAATGTTAAATCATTATCCAAAAATGAGCAATGATGGTTCATACAAATCGAAAATGCATTCTAGATACTCATCATTAATATATTTGTTAAATATGTGCCTCAACGGTTTATTAAGATAATTATTACACTAAAGTCGACGTGCGCGCAAATTTACCTACCATATCACTTTGCTCAAACTTCTGGTGTTTTTTTTTTAATAAGTCATGGTGAGATACTGCGTTTAAAAACTAGTGAGTTCTTTGGGATTTTTTGTTCGGTTGCTTCTTTCTTTCTTTTCTCCTTTGCTTGTTTTTTTTTGTGATTAGATTTGACTAAGATTATTTAATCTTATAAAGGATTGGTATTCAATACAGCAGGTGCTGGAAAGGAAGAGCGAAATTTTGAACATTAACACGACATTGACCGATAAACTACATCTCGCTGGATTTGCAAACATGATGTGATGCTTTTAGCGGAGGAACTTACTGACGATGCCAAGATAACGGAAAGAGAGTCTCGCCTTCCACGATTTTAACGATTTATTGCTATTCACCGCCGCTGTAGAGAACCTCGTTGATTGGAATAACCTCCTTCCCCAGTTTTGTAAGAGAGTGTCAACGAACGGGAGTTCAGACTTGAAGCGATGTGGACACTGCACCCCGCTATCGCAGGGTGATTCTTATGAAACGTCTCGTCAGTAGTTTTCCCAGGTGACTGTTCTAAGCTAGGGAAATCCAACGATCTGATTGGCTGTGAGCAAAGTTGGAAGGGTATGCCAATAACAATACGCTTAATGAAACGATGTCTTCGGACTCGTAGCATAAATATTGGCAATCTACTGCACAAAAAACAACAGCTCTGATTGGATGCTATTCAGGAAGTTGAACCGTTTGAATATTAAAATAATCAAGATTGGCGCTTTGTAATTGGTTGCAATCCACGGATGTGGCCCCTCTCTTCGAAATTGGTCATTCTGTTTAACTTCAGGTTCAAGAAACTAAACGTATAAAACCAAAGGAAATGTTCAATATTGCTTAGACTTCGGCATATCATTCCATTAATGTGAAAGTAAACGAATTGATAAACACCGATCTGTTATTTAGGGGCCTTCGAAGGTATTACGCAAAACAAACAATTATTGTCATATTGTAGATCTACAGCCGTTACGATCTGGTTATATTTGCCATATTATGTTAAAATAGCCTAGCAGGCGATTAAAATCAAGTTTTCCATGGTCGTAACAATGGTAAGTCTTTATGAAAAGGGCGAAAGGATTGTGCTTATATTTTCTGTACAACTACAAATTTGTGTTAACACCGAACGTAGACCGGTGCGAATTCCCATGATCATACATCGATTTACTGTATTCTTATCCATCTGCATGGCATGTTCAATCACACTAAGGCACTCTAAAACATATATATATATTGAAAGAATTGAATTAAGAGAACAATGGTAGGCGTAGCTTAAATCAAGGTTCCTTGTTGTACATGTAGAATTTCTCACATATGTTGAAAGTTAATTCGTACGAGCTGCCCTGGACGGAGCGCAGGACAGCTGGTGTTTCTTAGCTTGCTTGCAGCCCATATAATCGCGACCTCGTCTTCATGCTGTTGGCGCGCAAAGTCTCCGACGGGGGGGACTAGTTCTGTTACAGAGTGTGATAGAAAGTCCTCTTGGATTCCGGAGTGCAACCGGAGCAACATCACTACATCGTTTTGCTCCGGCATTAGAATAATACCAATATGTTACATCTTTAAACAGTTTTGACAAGCGATTCGTATTTCACCTCGTAGGTATGTGTCTATGTTGGTTATGCCGCTGAATGGCTTACAGCAAGACACGACAAGGCTTTCGGAAAGGAAACTTCTGTCACTTTTGCGGAGTACATATACACAATATCGTTCCCAAGCTAAAAAGAAGTGTTTGGACTTACCCGACGCGGATGTAGGTTCAGGATCTCTTTCTGACATCATAATAATCGTCGCCCGACAAAGACCCGATCCCGTCCGAGTGGTGCTCGAAGGAACCCGATTCAAGCCGACGTAAATATCGTGGTCCATTTCCCCGTACTCGGGTATCTGACCATTCAGTGTGAATAAATAGCGACTTTCCATGACCCCCTTGCTGCTCTCACGGTTATTCCACCTGACCTTCTCGTCGGCTATCTCCAACTTGAGTTTCGTGCCAGCTTGGACGATATCGTCAACTATCTTGAGTAGGAGACCGCCATTCAAGGTCTCGGAGGTATACCCGGAGAGTCCGTTGCTGTAGACACGCATTTGTTTGTCGCGTATCTGTAGTTCAGCCATGTTAGACGTTAGGTCGCCATCGCCTCCCATTCCGTCACCACCGGGTGAGTCGGAGATGTCCAACGTCCAGTTCCGGGGTGGTTCGTAGTAGTCCAAAAAGAAGCGAGCCATCCTGTAGGGCCCGGCGAATGAGATTTTAAGGACGGCCTGTCCGTCACAGCCGAAATTTGGCGAGGCTTTTGGATAGACCAAGAGCTTGATGAACTCACCCTGTCCTTGTTCTACGATTCCAGTACGTAGGTCTAGAAAGATTCTTTCCTGTTCGTAAAGACTTTGGCCATGGTCTCCGTGGCAAAGGGCTAAAATCATGCAGTGGAAGCAAAAGACACAGAACAAAAGACTGTTGTCAATATTGAATGTTTAAAGAGATAAAAATATATAAACATATATATGCAAAACAAACCTTTGCTGCCAGGCCTATCGGCTTGTACTCAATTGGTCTACAAGCAGCTGGTCTTTTTCTCAGATAGTCTTATACCAATCGGGCTAAGCCCATAAACCCATTTGGTCTATAATCACTTTGGTCTAAATGTCGCTTGGTCTACACTACACCTGGTATAGTACCCAGTTAATTCAATAGACATTATCTAATAATCTATGATCATAATGTATGCTTTGTACATTGTCTTTTTTTTGGGTAAAACAAGCCATTTTGTTGCGCTTGTTTTTAACTGCAATTCAATGTAACTCTTTCTGCAGAGGGACCCAACGGTGTTTAAAATCATAAGCACGATGTTTAAGCCCGTCACTCTAACAACAATTGTTTAAAAAAAATTAAACAAGTTGTTTTAAAAAAGTTAAACATCGTTTTTGAAATTTTCAACTTCTTCATAAGTTTAAAATAATAGTTCTTAGAATGACGGGCAGAAACAACGTGTTTCAAACATCGTTTTTACGATGAACACTTACTCATAGATTGAATAGTATTCATAATGATTAGGAATCACTTTTCTTATTCATTTCAACAATATATTTAAAGAACACAAATCCATTATTTTGTTTTCTATTCACTTTAATTCATACGTTAACATCATTCGGCATGTGAAGTAGATATATATCTTTTTCGTCTTTTCTTAAATTTCCATTTGCTTTCGTTTGTTTCGGCATTTATGAATCTATATAATATATTGGTAAACTTACTTCTACATGGTTCCCTTTCATTCGGCTTCACTATACTCATTTCCATTAATTCGAATTTATTTGTCAGTTAAGCATAAATAAGTCTAAATAAGAGTGTAAAATGAACGCGTGAGCCTTGAAAATTATTTAATAGGTTTCCTTGTAATTTCCTATTTGTAAGCTGATCTTAATATAACCTGCAATAATGACTACCTTCGTAATCACAACCTTATATTAATCCTACTTAGAAGTAGTACAAGTGTCCGAAGAGTACACATCAAGGAAGAAATCTAAAGTAACCAATTTAAAAGTAATCATGAGAAATTGTTAATGATAATCCCGGCAAAGGAAATGGAAAGGCATTATTGAATGTAACGAGATAAATTTGGTGATTTCGGAGCGCTAAACGTGGCTATTTATTTCAGTGTGAGAATTCTTTGCACATTTCCCAAATAAAATACATGATTTTAAAAGGCTTATTGTCATAGTAGTGAATGTGTATTTGGGGAAAACTTATTACATTTTGGTTGTGTAATTATTCAATTTAATGAAGTAAATTACCTCATTTGGATGCTGTATGACGCAAACCATCAATACGAGTAACTGTCTCGGCTAATCCCAAGGGGTTAAACCTTTTTAACACATTTTTTAAAAACATTTTTAGTACACATTCTAATATTCCTGAAACCTTTGTGCGCCGATCCCCAGTGCCTCCCCTATCCCAAACCCCTCCCTCATATACCTCCTCCCTAAAAATGCATTACATAAGGTGACACAATGAGCAAGGTGTCTCGTTTTTTCTCTAATTCTTAAAGGTTTCCTTTTTCTCTCTCTTCTTCTTCTTCCTTTGGTGTTCCTTCTCTTATCGGTCTTCTTATCACTATTATTATCCTCCTTAACGCTTCTTCATCTTTTTCATCATGTTCATACCTGTGTTTCTCCCGTTTCTTTTTCTTCTTCTTCTCCTTCTTCTTCTTCTATATGATCTTGTGAAATCACTTATGAATATTCAAAAGGATTTATCACCCTAACAAACAATGGAAGTGCATTGCATTCACCTTCTTTTCTTCACATGCATACCGGTTCCACCTTTTGCTACGGTCACAAATACTTTTACGATCGCCATACAAACGATTTTCATACGTAGTAATAAATGGTATTAAATCGCTCGTACGGTGTTCGTAAATGTTTTTTTGTGACCGTCGCATTACTGGCGAAGTCACACCAACGGAACCCATTCCAAATCGGCCGATGGTATCACATTTAAAATGACGTGGTAGTTTTGATCGATCAACAGTCAATTATTTGGTTTGACTGTGACCTAATCCATGTTGTTACAATCTCAAGAGTCCGAAGACTTAGAAATATAACTATTAGTGTAATTAGGAAGGAAGACATTTTGTCATTTCCCCCCGAGCGGGATGAGCTATCACTTCCAAAACGAACAATGAATATATCTATTGAAAACTTTCTATTGCCTCGCAGAATATATGGTAAACAAAAAAAACCCGAATTTTACGCCCACTTGAGTCGGATCTTCAACAATCATTTCAATTCCGGGACATGGTTTCTCTCAAAGTACAACTGAGGTTATCGTGAGTGTAGTTGGCTCTATTCCACTACTTCTCACGTCTGTCTTGACTAAATTAATTCGTTCCAAATAAAGAAATGTAAGAGGATATGTAAGAAGAGTTCATTAAACCCCTGCATTAAAGGGGAAGTTCACCCTGACAAAAATATTGATGCTCGTATTGAGACATTGAATATCTTACTGTGCAAAGTTCTAACCCCTCGTACGAAAAAAATGTTAAAATCTGTGACTATGCTACTATCCTCATTTAGAATAAAAGCGAATGGAATATCTAGTCGCAATGGACGTTTAAGCAATCCTTTGCTACGATTCAATAAATTTGGTCTTTACTAAAAAAAATATTAATAAATGCTTTCAATTATCAAAAATTGTTATGTTAGTATTTGAACAGTTAATTTGAACTTCAAATAAAAAGATATTTTCGTATACATTTTCAGAAAATAATGATTTAGAAAACCAAAACGTGATTTGTTCCAAACTTGGGAAGTGGAACAGTCGTAATTTGTACGGAGGCCTTTACACACATCCATCCCTCTAATACAGTTTGGGCCCTTATTATGGAAGGGAAGATACTTTCTTTCAAGCCAAAATCTACAGAAATACTCGCACCTCCCCCTCCCCCCCCCCCCCCTCCCTCCCTCTCCTCCACTTTAATAGCAGCCTTGAGAGAGTAGTGTGATTTTTTTTGTGAGTCTCCCTCTATGTCGGGCTTTGAGAAAGTAGCCTCCCTTTCACATGGACATGATGGGTCCAAACTACCACCCCTCTTATACATAACAATAATAATAATAGGCATTTATATAGTTCCATCTATCTAGAAATATTCTATTCCGAGGCGCGTTGTTATTGTTATTACCCCGGCTTTAGCTCGAGCTGCCTTTCAGCGCTCGTGCATTCAAGGAATTAATCCTGCCGGGTACCCATTCACCTCACTTGGGTCGAGTGCAGCACAATGTGGATAAATTTCTTGCTGAAAGAAATTACGCCATGGCTGGGATTCGAACCCACGACCCTCTGTTTCAAAGTCCGGAGACTTATCCACTGGGCCACAACGCTCCTGATTCACCACCCCCCCCCTTCTCTCTCCCTCCCCCTCACTCTCTTACACACAAACACTGTACACACACACACACCCGTAGACACACAAACCCACCAACCCTCACACACAAAATATAAAGGCCTACATAGCACCGAGGATCTGAGCAACTTTTGAAAAAAATAAATAAATAAATACATTGATCTCAATTATTTATTCTGAGCATTTCTAATCTAATTCCTGTACATGTATCTACAAGTGATGTGCTCCTATACCATTAATAAAAATATAGGCTACTAGTTTTTTCTTCCATAAAGCTCCTCAAGCAATTGTAAGAAATGAAATAGACAATGTAAAGACTGTCCGAGAGAGGGCAATCTTTCCAACAGCATGCTTGAAAAGATAGAGCGAAGGGGTATAAGAACTATGCGAATCGGCAGAGGACTTGGGTAACATGCCCCACCCCCCCCCCCCCCCCCGTCACACACACTCACATTTGTAAAAGTAAGGGCACATCATTTTATTTTGTCCCCCACCCCAACTTATTCTTTAAATTTTGTGAAATTTGTCGCATTGCTGATCGTTATGCGATTCTACTGTGTAAGCTTAGTTTAAACAACAAAATACATTTTGGCAGCCAGGTATTCGGAGATGGATTTCTTGGTCGTACCATAGTCCATTTACAAACATACTGTCCAACTTGTAATGACCATGTCAGCCCCCCCCCCCCCCTCTAAAAAAAAGAGTCGGGCCACATACCAGCGTGTAATGAGAAAATAGACACACACAAACATTCAAAAAAATATTGTAATAAAGGCCTTCCTTCCCCCATAAAATAATCATTTCTGATTATACTTGATGATACAACAGTAAAAGTAACAATGTACTATTATGTTATTATGACTATGATCATAATCAATATATAAACAGATGAATGACTAAATGAGAGAATACAAAGAATAAATAAATGAAAAAAATTCAAATAGGTAGATAAATGAGTATCATGGATGGAAATTGCTGGATAGCTGATCTATGGATCTCCCATAATTCCATCCTTTTATGCTGTATTATAATGAAAACGAAACATAGTCAATGTTGATGTATTAGTAAAAGGGTGAACCTAAACAACGC